>NC_138775.1:257175171-257320171 GCF_965119305.1 Pelophylax lessonae | reverse complement strand
TAAGACACATTTGCTACCTAGCCCTAGAAGTTTGTTGAGGTGTTCCTATAAATACTCAAGCACTGATGCCTGGATACAGAAACCGTGCCCAATATATATATATATATATATATATATATATATATATATATACATATATATATATGTGCTGCTGCTGGAGACTTAAAGCTAAACTCCAGCTATAAAAAGCCATCATATATTCAATATTGGATGAATTGTTCGGCACCACTTGCAAAATAATCTGGGTTTGACTTGATATTGGCCTTCTGTAATACTGAGATGGGGGTTAGGGGGTCGTAATTGTAAGCCAATTATGTTATCCAGCACTGAGAGAGCTTTCTTAAGCTAGCCCTAACACATTAAAGTTTAAGTTCACCTTCTGGAGCACATTACATGGTATGTTATTTAGGGTGTGCCATGTAACAAGATTCTATGCAGCAACCTCCCACCGCTGGCACTCTCACTTGGTGTCAGCAGGCAGGGGATCTTCTTCCCGCACCCACTGTCACAATTCAAAAACAGTGCAGCGAATGAATTGTACTACAAGTATCATCAGCCCGTTGCAGCTGGCGGCGGCTAGTAGTTCTCCATGAACTGTAAGGTGGGCTGATGAACATCCTCGTAGTTCATTGATCTTCCTGCCAGTCTAAATCGGAGGTACAGGCAAACTGTGTATTGAGAGTCTGCAGGATCCAGGCATCTGCTGATCGTGGGTGCAGTGCTTTAAAGGATGTAAAAAAATTAAATGCACTTTTTTTTTACAGATTTCTCCTTCCATGCTGTACTGGGATGGGGGTTGAATCATCCATTGCAGTTATTGTATTGTGACAGCTGTCAAAATACCCAAACAGTCGCTGCATCTGATTGGATTCAGTTGCTGCTCAGCTGATGATTTTCTGCCCAGCTCCTTCAATTTTTCAATTAAATCCTGTCAAATGGGGGGGGGGGGAGGCGACAGGACTACCCACTGATAAGACTTCCTCTAGTTCCTGATGGAAATTAGCACAGTATAAAGGCTCGTACACACTTGACGAAAATCGTATGAAATATCCTCCGATTTTTCTCTCTTGCTCAGCGTTTATTACCGTTTTTAGTTGACAGTTCATTATGTTCGCAAAATTTCTCGTCCGATTTTTTTTTTTTTTTTTTTGGGGAGATCGTTTGTTCCTAGACTTCCGGGTCATCAACAACTTCAGATCATGCGCCGTCTTTCGTTTCCGATTTTTCGCGGACGTACTGCATACACATTGAACGAGAATTGGTCGTGCTGGGGACGGACGATAAGAATTTTGGTGTTTGTCCCTCCGTTTTTTTTTTTTTTCGTTGAAAATGTCGGCATCGGCTGCTGAGAGTTGTGTACACACTAGCCGAAAATCGTACGATTTTACCTCGGACAGGAATTTTCGTCAGATCTTCTACTAGTGTGTGCCCCACTTAAGGCAAGCTTTAGAGCAGGGTAGAGAGATTATCTTTTCAGTTTGCTGCTTCTCCTTCATTGTCCACAGGATGGGGTAGGCATAAACCGGGCCGTGTTGCTCAACTGGTACCATACTCTGCAGAGAGATCTCAAAAAAAAGTATAGGGCTTTTGGTGTTCTGCCTGTCAAGAATGTCTGTCTGAATCACCAGATTGCACAAAGGTACCAAAAAAAAATGTGAAAAAATGGCTTATTATTATAGTTCTGCTTTGCCATTTACCTGGCGTTCAGATTTAATTTTGACCATTTGCAGTTACAGGAAATATTTAAAATATATTTTAAATTTATTCCCAGCATATATAAGGAGGACTAAGAGTGAGGGATGTGGTGTGTAAGAGGTTTGCTGAAAATCTAGAGACTTGGCACATTTTTCTAAAGAAGTAGCACCATACAGGAGAAGAGGTGGCCCAGGAGAGCTAACAGTTGGGCGTCACAATTTTAGAGCTAGGCATTGCTTTTTTGCTACATTATTTTGGAAAGTCTTCGATGCAGAGCACTTATCTTCCCATCGTAAGAACGCTGACTGCCATTCCTATGGTGGTAGGGTTATTATATCTATGAAAAGGGAGCATGTAAGTAATGAGTGTTGGGATACCATTAGTATGCCTGAAATGGTTTAATGAAAGCTTAGATCATGACACGTCAGGATGTGTTCTTATCATTCGGACAGCTCCATCTGCATCTTTAATAATTAATCCAGTTCACAAAGAGTTCAGTCTCGCGCACTCATTTAGAAACCTTCTTTAGAGAAACACCTCTTCGCCTGCCAGTCCCAGTGCGACGCAGTCTTCTGCATGGCTAGCTGCACAGATACCCAGACACGAGTGCCGCTTTAGGACCACACTCTCACCAGGTAACAAAAGCTCCAGGGAAGGCAATTCGGGTCAGAACATGTGCAGTTCAGCTGGGTTACTTTTAGAATGGTGTTTTCTTCCACTGTCTTATCAGATCCATGTCAGCACTGCAGGCTGCGTGGAATTAATTTTTAAATGCAAGGCTCAGGCAGACATGATTCAATTGAGCAGGTTATAAAACACATAGCAAACTTGTACTGTACTTGGGTGCAGAGGGAAAGCTGAAACTTCATGTGTGTATATGTGTATATATATATATATATATATATATATATATGTGCACAGTATGGAGGACAAGCCACAGACCTGCTTTAAATTCACCAGGAAACCGTTCCACTATGGCTGTACAACCAAGCCAAATTGTGGTTTAATATATATAAATATATATGTATATATATATATATTATATATATATATATATTATAGAGAGAGAGAGAGATATAGAGATAGAGATATATATATATATATATATATATATATATATATATATAAGAGATAGAGAGATATATTTTTTTTATATGAGGTCATTTAATTTCAAAAACCCTCCATTAATATAAAATGTCATCACATTAAATAAGCACTGTCTTTTAATGAAAACTACTGGTGATTTCTTGACCAGAACAAAACTAAAAAAAAATCTGTAAATACATGGCCAAGAACACCCTTTTGAGCAGCTCTGGGCTAGACCCCCCACGTGCCCATTTTTGTCTTATTTGTCTCTGCAATTAAATATTGCTAAACCTTTTGGAACTATATGTTCAGATCCAGTATCCGTGCCGGTTCACATTGGTGCGATGCAGGAACCCTGCAAATCCCACATCGCACCCGACACGCAGGCAGTTCATACTGCCATATGCGAACTGCTGGGAGTGTCAATACAAAGGTAACGACACCCCCAGATTAGTTCACATATCACAGTGCGAACTGTCTGTTCAGACAGGAATCAGATTGTGTAGGTGTGAACCCCCATGCGATCCGATTCGGATGTGGACCAAAAAAAGAGTCCTTTGTGACTTTGGTCCAAATGCGATGCAAATTCAGCCATGCAATCTGTTTGGCTGAATTCTCATCGCACAGACATCGCATGTGATTGGTATAGCAGTGAGGTGCGAATTACATGCGATGTCTCACATCGCATATGTGTGAACCGGCACTTAAAGCCATTTTTAACTAATAAATGTTAACGTTCTTCCTAAGCGTAAACACTACCAAAAATTCAGCAAACATTCCGATGCATGCTGTAATAATGAGAGTTAGAAGGTACACCCATTGACAAGTAAGAATAACAGATAATATAACTAATACCTCCCTAAGTCCGACCAACAACAATCTACTGTAATAATGAGTGTTCGAAGATACACTCATTGACCAGTAGAATAATAGATGGTGGGCATTTGTCCTTCGTTGAGTAAGTGAAGCCCCTAGTACCAAAATCAAAAATACTGTAGAGCCTTGAGGGCGAGGCTTTGTTGTCTAACATAGAAAAGATTAGGCATATCAGGGTTTCTGAATTTGGATTTTTAAAAGATTAAACCGGTCCCTTATACTTACCTTGTTGTCCCTCACTTGCAACTTCTTTTTACATCACAGTCAGCACTGAAATAGGCATTACTATAAACTTCAGAGGTGATGTCACTCCCTCAGTCAATATATATATTATTAATGTCTAAACCTTTTGCAACAACAGTGAGTACACCCCAGAGAAAATGTCCAAATTGGGCCCAAAGTGTCAAACTTTTGTGTGGACACCATTATTTTCCAGCACTGCCTTAACCCTCTTGGCAATGGAGTTCACCAGAGCTTCACAGGTTGCCACTGGAGTCCTCTTCCATGACAACATCACGGAGCTGGGGGATGTTAGAGATCTTACGCTCCTCCACCTTCTGTTTTGAGGATGCCCCAAAGATGCTCAATATGCTCAATAGGGCTTAGGTCTGGAGACATGCGTGGTCATTCCATCACCTTTACCCTAAGCTTCTTTAGCAAGGCAGTGGTCATCTTGGAAGTGTGTTTAGGGTTGTTATGTTGGAATACTGCCCTGCGGCCCAGTCTCCGAAGGGAGGAGATCATGCTTTGCTTCAGTATGTCACAGTACATGTTGGCGTTCATGGTATATTTATACATGTTGGCATATATATTATATATATAAATAAATACTATATAAATTTTATATATATATATAATATATATAATAATTTTTTTTTTTTTGAGTGGTCAAAAAGGAACAGGTAGGCAAATTATCCAGAGACTGAAGAAAAGGGACCTTAATAAGGCAAACAGTAGTGTATATATGATTGAATATATACACCGAGGTGGTATTACACTTGGGTGATAACTTTTTTCTAATGGCCGTATTTTAGTTTTGTTTTTTTTTCATTGAGTATTTAGAAACACTGTTTTTTATTTATTTTTTTGTTTTTTAAGCCTGATGTGCATTAAAATTTGTTTACATACCTAATAGACCACAATAGACCAGCTTTTGACCTAAGCAGTTCCTGTGTAATGACTTCTGCCCATTGTTCCCGGACTCTTCAGTGACAGAAGCCTGGAAGAGGGTCTGCCATTGTTCCTCACTAAAAATATGAGCAGCATTAAAAAAATATATATATACACACATGATCACTATTCCTTGTTATTGTGAGTCCTTGGATGATAGACATGGCAGATTGCCAAGCTGAAGCATACACCCTTAGCAATTCCGGACGCCAACAAACACACACATTGTTCTAATTACGTTGGGTGTGGCATGCACGGCTGGAGTCTTCCTAATAGTCTGGGTTTTTTTTCCCCTCTCTTAATACTTTTCAGCTGGAGGTCCTGACGGGTAGGTCGGAACACTGGTAAAGGCTTAGTTGCCAGTTCATAATATCAAGCAGCCAACGAACAGTGGGGGTTGGAGAGTTGATCTTCCTCTGCTCACACATAGGATTATTATGACTAAACACAAAATACTCAGTTAAATTGCTGTATATTAAATTGTATCTCTCAAGACTTTGCTTTCATTTTATAATATTCCTCTTAGTTAATACTTTTTGGCATTTTGTTAAAGATTTGAGTTTTTTTTTTTTTTTTTTTTAATGGCTTGGAAGAAAAAAACACATCAAACCACTCATGCCATAAACCAATGTTTCTGCTTAATGACCTACCTATAATAACTTCCAACTTAAATTCTTTATTTGGTGAAACGCGCTAATTAAATTGGTACTTGCCTTCATGGTCCCATCTCGTGGATGTTGATTGTAGTTTTCCACTTTCAGCTCCCCTGTTCTGTGCTGCACTGCCTGTTCACAAGGGGTAGTCAAAGTAAATTCTTGCAGATGCTTGGCAGATGCTTAAAGGAATATGACATGGCAACTATTCAATGGTACGTCTGGGAAAACGGGCCTGAGAATTGAGTATGGTGTACACACATTTATCTGGTTAAACCTCTTCGGTTCTTTTATATACCCGCCGTATCTTTTTCATATTAAGGCCGTAAAGATGTATATGAATTCTTGGATAATGGGAAGCCATGCGTTCTGAAAATAGGAGCTGTTGGCAGTGCTTTTATAGTAAGAAAGAAAGGCAAAGGTGTTAACTGGATTTATTAAGCTGTTTAAACAGACCGAAGTTCCTACCTTTTAAACCGACCAAAGTTCTTCTTTAAAAAGTAGCTGTATTTACTGTTCACGTTGTGGGCCTCCTTTTAGTTAAAACGATTTAATGTCTTATTTATGTGCAAATTCTCTTTAAGGTTGTATTGTCTGTGTCTAGTTCCAGAACACCAAGACAAATATGACAATGAGGCTTATTTACTAAAACTGAAGAGTGCAAAACCTGGTGCAACTCTGCATTCCATGTTTCCCCGAAAATAAGCCCAGGTCTTGTATTAATTTTGGCACCAAAAGACACAGTAGGGCTTATTTTCGGGATAGGGCTTATCTGTAATGTGCTGTCTTCTCCCTCCCTGCCTTTACCTAGTAAAAGTGGTTGTAAAATCCTAGCATCTACTCTATTACTGTTTTATATAATGTCCAGTGTGTTTCTGTAATAGTGGGAAATACCTTCGGTACAGCGCCGCTCAGCTGATCCCTCCCCCCCCGCTGCTGTCCTTCTCTTCGCCCCCACTGACAGCTGGGGTTCATGAAAGTGCCGAGTATTATAATATAATAGTGTGAAATATGTTTGGTACAGCACCGCTCGGAACTCAGTTGATCCCCCGCTCTGCTCTCCTTCTCTTTTCCCCCGCTGACAGCTGGGGGTCACAGAAGCGCTGAGTATTATATAATAGTGTGAAATACCTTCAGGACAGCGCCGCTTAGCCCTCAGCTGATCTAACGCTCTGCTCTTCCTTCTCTTCTCTCCTGCTGACAGCTGGGGGTCACGGAAGCGCAGAGCAGCGCTGTAACAAAGGTATTTCACACAAGTATAATCTAATACTCTGTGCTTCCGTCACCTGCTCTGAACACTGCAGAGGGGAGAGGCTGAGATCCCCTGCTGACAGCTATGAGAAGAGAAGGAGAGCAGAGTGGGAGATCAGCTGAACACCGAGCGCCGCTGTACCAAAGGTATTTTACACTATTAGATTACAGAAACACCCTGAACATTATATAAAACGGTAATAAAGTGGATGCTAGGATTTTACAGACCCTAAACTAGGGCTTATATTGCAACTCTCCCCAAAAATAACAGTAGGTCTTACTTTTATAGTAGGTCTTATTTTCGGGGAAACACAGTAGAAACCAAACCGCTTCCAGGTTTTATTGCCAAAGCTTAAATGAACAAGTTGAAGTTAGAAGCTGATTGGCTACAATGAACAGCTGCACTAAATTCTGAGTGCTCCAGCTTTAGTAAATTAACCCCAATGTGTTTGATAAGGAAAGCAGGGTCTGGGGGTCTGGGTTTTTGTCAGGTCAACCAGTTTTGCACTGAGCCCGCCTCTATCCTCTGCTCCGCATAGGCATGCACTTGTTCTGCCAATGTGTGTGGAGCAAGAAGATGTTAACCCTTTGCTGGTCTCATACAGCGCCAAATAGCTGTTGTACACTAATTAATAAATTGGGACTCATCGTTGACTTGGTGCTTCTCCAAGGATCGCCATTGCCTCGCCCTTCATTTACACTCCTCTGGGGCTGCTGTTTCTTCTAAATACCAAATATGTTCAGTATAGAGCTGCACACCACTTACGTAACGCTAAAACCAACTTTCTTTTTCTAGCAGACACACCCCACCCAGATGCCTCTCTAATTAAATTACTTTATTTAAATTTATGGTTTTTCATTAAATGCATTTACAGCCTACAGTATTTGCAAAATGATGATTTAAAGGGGTTGTGACAAATCGTTTTTGTGATTTGTCCTGATGGTAAATTTTAGCATAATACCAGGAACAAAAAGAAATTGCTGTAATACCTAGCAGTGTAAAGCATTTTACTGAAGGACACTGAAGGAGAGTCAACAAACAATCTTCATGTAACTTACTGTTGGCTGCCCTCCATTTGACCCGTTTCTTTTCATAGACCGCTTACCTTTCTGCTGGCCTCCCCATCTCGGTTTATGATGGATGGTAACAAGAAGCTAAAATAGGAGCCCAAAATTGACAAGTGTGGATGGCAGTGAAAACAGTGCATTAATGAGTAAAGCACACAGCTCTGGCCATAATATTCATTTTATAGTTCTCCTAGCCTTTCTAACTCACTGATCTGCCATTCTGCCCCATAGATTAGAAAGCAGGTAGCAGATGTGAGTTATTTCTGTATCCTGTTACTATGTTTACTCTCTGGCACACAAGTTCTCTGTGTTCCGTTTAGCTTTATATCGTGTGTGTCCCAAAGTCCCCACTTAAAACTCCTTTGTACAATGGCTAAATGTTCACTCTTATTTCACTCATCCTTTCCATTCCGTTGGCAAACTATGTTTGAACCTTATTAATAATGAAAGTAACTGGTGAGAGACATAATTCAAAGCGATGGTCCCAATGTCAGTCTAATGTGCATTGTTAGATTTCCCAAATGAATTTTTTGTAGGCTGCATTTTATAGTGTTTGCTCGACTGCCCTTCTCCGCTCAAATCGGCTCAGATATTATCCAATAGTTTGCACAGCGGTCACAGGCCTACTTCAGCTTACAGCGGATGTTAAAGCGAAGCTCCAGTTTTTGTTTGAAAAAATAAAAACGTCCCTTAAGTTTAGACATGTATAATACAAGGATTTTAACATTAATGGTTACTGAAAAATCTTACCGGTTTCTGCTCTGTTGATATAGAGAGAGACCAGCCCAGTGCGCTTGGTGAATCCATTATTTAGCTATTACAGGCATTTATAGAGTGCTGGAAATGTACGCATACTGTACATTCACATCAGTCCTTGCCCTCAAGAATCTTAAAGCGGTTCTTCAGACCTAACAAAACATTTTTTAAGTCAGCTGCTACAAAAAAAAGGACCAGCGCTGTCCTCACCTGGGTCAGTTCTTCGCCGGTATTCTGGTCTCCAGCACTGGCATATTTACCAAAGAAAGCTGACTGTAACTGCTTGCGGCTTTACAGTTGGCTTTGATGTGTCTCAGAAGGTTGGAGGGAGGAAGGAAAATGCCCGCTCCGATCACCTAGGCCAGTGATGGTGAACCTTGGCACTCCAGATGTTTTGGAACTACATTTCCCATGATGCTCAACTACACTGCAGAGTGCACGAGCATCATGGGAAATGTAGTTCCAAAACATCTGGGGTGCCAAGGTTCCCCATCCCTAACCTAGGTGGTCAGAGTGGGCGTGGGAGCTGGTACCTGCTAAAGCTAGTAATGAAAGAAGAGTGTGCCTCTCCAGGTTAGATCATTGAATGGATTGGACTCCATACATGGGTGCTAGCCCTGGCTCTCTTCCGTGGGATGCATGTATAGAAAGAAAGTGGCTGCACACCTTGACGATGAGTATGTTTTTTTGCAACATCCCAGCAGAAATCCAACAATAGTCAACATAGGACAGTAGCAGGTACAGAAGGTTGACACGTTTCACACAATTATGCAGTGCTTATTCATAACCCAGGGATACTATACTGACACTTCTTAAATAGTCCCTCCCTGCATGGGTGTGGGGCAGTGCCAATAAAGCTCCCCTCTTCCTTAGCTGTTTGTTTAACCATCCTTTCAAAAGTAGCCATTAAATCCATGAGCCATGCATATATACATGTACAGATACTCAAATGGCATGTTCTAAAGTATAGAAATGATCCCACTTCATAGTAAAAAAAAGGTCCAGATCACAAAAAAACAGACAAAAACAAACAAAATAAAACCTAGACCAAGATTATTGACCCAACAAAAAAATATATAAATCAATACCGAAAAATATATTGGTAATGAAGAAGACTGAACGAAATAGAAAAATATAACTAAAGAAAAGTAGATAAAAATACAAATAATAAAATCTATGTAAACCATGGAAAACTCATCAACCATAGTGACACTCGTATAGAAGTAAATATAAAATGCAGATAAACTCTTATAATTCCTTCCATGCAAAAGCACTTATTGATTAAACCATTCCCATAAAAATAATATAGGTATATGGGAAAGTCTGCCAATATGCACTAGAAATATCCGTAACAACTTATTTAGTATACATTTGTAGGGGTTCCAGAAAAAGGAGGAGGACAAAGACAAATATAATATCCTCCAAGAATAGAAATCATGCAAAATATGACCTGTAATAAACGTTTAGGTCATGTATATCCACTAATGGTGGAGGGAGATGTCACCTTATCACTCTTATCACACTTATCAATAGAAATGACTCACATCCCACTCAGAATTGAGACCCAGAGGGATGCCGGTCTGGAGATGGAATATCCAGTACACCCCCCGCCCCCCCAAAAAAAAAACCTTCCAAAAGGGCAGGAGGAAGGAGGTGACGTTCCGCTTTGAAAATCTAAGATCCCTACCTCTTATGCATACATACCAACACATAATGGGGCCAATTTGGACAGAAGCCAATTCATTTGCCAGCATGTCTTTGGAGTGTGGAAGGAGACTGGATTTCCCAAAGGAAACCCACGCATGTACAAGGAGAACATGCATACACCATGCATAATAGTGTACTTGATGGAATGTGAGCCGAGGACCCCCATCTTGCGTGGTCTTTTATTTATTCACATGATCAGCCCCTGACACAGTGCGCCCCTCTGTTTACCTTTACATGTATAGCATTCTGTGCAAGTCCCTCTCCAATGACTGCACTTTTAGGGCTGAAAACTTTGAGATGATGAAGATCCTTTATTCTGTACAACGATTTGCTGGTACTAGGAACTCAAGGACAGTTAGTGATGCAATTAGAAAAGCAAGAGGTTGAGTACTCCCATATCCCCTGTGTATGAATGGGTACTGCTGCCAGTGGAGAAAGTATGAATATTTGAATGTGGTGCCAGCTATAGAAAATCCTGGCAACCAGCACACTGAAACTGAAAAGTTGTCATTAGTAGTAAATTTAAAATTAGGTTTAACCAGAATTAATCGCAGATTTAAGTAGATACTGATGAGTTGAGTCACCCCCAGCCTTTTATCCTTTGTGGACCCCAGTGATGGCCATTACCTGGACATTTCACACATTTTGGATTGCCTCTTTATTTTATGTTACACAAAAAAAAAAAGTATTGCCAAAAGCAAGACTGAAGAAGTAACCTTAAGGGGGCAAAGCTAGGTGGCCTTGAATCTGGAATTCCCAGAGATATAGGAGGCCTTCCCTATTGTTGATTACCAATCTCCACCCATAGCAGAAATTTCAGTTTGATCTGGACTAACCCTTTAGGTTTAAAAGGGTCCACATCTTTACGCTGAAACAATCTTATTTTTAATGATTGCTAATTTAGATTTTTATGCAACTGCTCAAAGTAAATAAAATGGCAACAAAGTTTTTGTATAATAGTAACATGTCTATGATTGCCTTAAGAGAACCTGTGAGCAGCAATAAGAAAAACAGAGCATACTTTTCACATTTTATTAGTTTGAAAACACCCACACATTAAGATGAGTGAGGGACATTTTGGCACCTACTACTGTGCTTACTCCTAAGCCAGGAGCAGGGCTTGTCAAGTAATAAAAAAAATACTTATGTGAATCATATTCAGAGCTGTAAAAATAAACACACCATGTATATTAAAAATGCTCAGTTAATAGTAAAGGCTACACAGCTTTCTGCTATTTACAGCTGTTAAATGAATGAAAGGCTGTGTTTTGTTTTTGTTATAGACAGAACTAGAAGTAGGAAATGTGATACATAAATATAATCTTTTTTTTTACGCTAATATTTTGTAATTTTATATTCTAAATTCCTGCCACTAGGTGTTGCTTAAAGGCCAGTTCAAACCACATGCAGTTCAGTGCATTTTTTTCCTGCATCAAAAAGGCATGGAAAGTAGTTTATATGGTTTCCAATGGCGTTGTTCACACCAGTGCGGTCAGGTCCAGGGCAGCGTGAGGAGAAAATAATAAAGGCAATTACAGGCTTAAGTAAGAGGGATATCGGTCCCATACAGCAGTGGTCCTCACAGTGGTCCATACAGCAGTGGTCCACTAACAGGCCAGATTTTAGGTATTACCTTGGGGAGATGCAGACTAGAGTACTGCAATCACTGAGCAGCAAATGATATCACCTGGGATGTATTTCAGTTATCTTGCAAATCTGGTCTGTTAGTGGGCCCTGTAGGCCAGGGTTGAGGACCACAGTGACCACCAGTGCCACCTACAAGTGCCCATCAGTACTGTTAACCAGTGCCCATCAGTTCTGCTACACCATCTTGAGGTCACTCTGCTACCTATCAGTGCAGCCTATCCTTGCCCATTAGTGTAGCCTCATCAGCGCATATTATTAAAGGAGAAAAATTACTTGTTTGGAAAATTATATAACCAACTTTGAAATTTTTTTTTTTTTTTTTTTTTTACAAAATTTTGTTTGTTTAGCAACAAATAAAAAGCCCAGCGGTGATTAAATACCACCAAAAGAAATCTATATTTGTGTGAAAAAAATAAAAAAAAATGATAAAAATTTCATATAGAATGTGTTGCATGACCACGCAATTGTCATCATTCAAAGTGAGACCGCCCTGAAAGCTGAAATGAGCCTGGTCAGGAAGGGGGCGTATGTGCCCAGTAAATACAACTAAATGCAAAACTTTTTTTTTTAAAAATTTGGCTAAGAGTGCAGAGGGATTAGAACCCCTGCTAGTTTTTTTTTTTTTTTTTTTGCTGTGTGACCCCCCCCCCCCCCCCCGATTAGGGAGATTCACCCTCATGAATGGTGGACTTTAAAGGCACAACATGAGACACATATACACAAATGGCTTTATAAAAATTACACATTTTTTTTGAAAAATCAATATAAAAACATTAAATGTTAAAAAGGGGTGGGCCATGTAGGCAAAGCTGACCCAATCCAAAAGGAGAAAAAGAGGGAGGAGTTATCCTCCCTATAGCAGTGTTATATGTGTATACCCTTACACATGGATGGTTTGACCATCCATCGGACAAGAGCACTTGTATTTACGGATTCACTATCTGTATTCTCTCTTGTCTGTGATTAGGTGTAGGGTACACACATATAACACTGTTATAGGGAGGATAATCTACTTTATATACAGTGCTGACCTGTAATAATCAAACTGTGTTATGTTAAATATCGGTGCAATTATCCATACAATCCCCTAAAGTGAAAAAGTGCCAATGAAAGTAAAAATAAATAAAAGTGAAAAATACTATAAAAGAAAAGCATTTTACAAAAAGTGAATCCAACAAGTTTTAAAGTTTTAAAGTTTGTACTGTGCTGAACTCCACAGTCCTGAGAGGTCCTCGATAGAGTCTGGGAAGTGAGATGAGCAATTCTCCATTTTGTTTCTCTGTCCTACAAGTAATTTCAGGTTGCTTTACCTTCTACCTCCCAGGAATCAGGCGTTAAAGATTTCTCAGATTTTTAGGAGTCAGACATTTGGCTCCAAGGAAAGGAGCAGAAGGAACATGAACTTTAAAATGCTTGGAGCGGGACTTCTGAACGGTGGGAAAGGGTCAGGACTTCAGAGCTCAGAAAAGGGTCATAGAAGCAAGTGAAATTTTCCATGCCCTGCTCAGCTGACCTACCTCAGTTCTAAACTGTATTAAGGTGTTATTTTTTTTTCACCTTCGAGTCTTGGAAATACCAGCGCCGAGGCATTTTTACAAAAGAAATTTCACTGCAATTTTTAGACAAAAGCAATACATTATTTAGAATATCATTTTTGCTTTAAAAGTTTTGTTTAAATATTGATTGCTGAGCCAGTTTTCTCCCTGGAAGAACAGACATACGTGTTTCTCTTTTTTTTTGACTTGCAAATTCAGCATGGCATGAAAACATCAACCTCTGCTGTAACGAGAGTTAATTAATATGGAAGTACACATTCAATTTACTGACATTTGTTGTCAGAATACGTTAAAAAGCCTGGCGCATGTTGCAATCTTGCCACTTAGCAGAATTGCTGAACATGCATGAGGAATTGCAAAGTTTGCCTTTCAGGGTGAGAGCTGAACACGTTTGGGCAGAGTTAGGAAAATGGTAACAAACGGGTGCGTTGCTTCTCTGCATATGGTCCTAACTGCAATTTGTGGGTGCAGGCTAATGGCAAATTCCACACAAGGCTTATTGTTCTGTGTGTGGGCATCAGATGGTTAAATATGTAATTTGGGCTAGGGATTTTGTGATACTATCTTCTGCTAGTCAGCAATTTCACTTTGCTACTTCATGGGTTAGCATCACCATCTTGAGGTCACTCTGCTACTTCATAGGTTAGCATCACTGTCTTGAGGTCACTCTGCTACTTCATGGGTTAGCATCACCGTCTTGAGGTCACCCTGCTACTTAACGGGTTAGCATCACCGTCTTGAGGTCACTCTGCTACTTCATGGGTTAGCATCACTGTCTTGAGGTCACTCTGCTACTTTGTGGGTTAGTGTCACCGTCTTGAGGTTACTCTGCTACTTCATGGGTTAACATCACCGTCTTGAGGTCACTCTGCTACTTCATGGGTTAGCATCACTGTCTTGAGGTCACTCTGCTACTTTGTGGGTTAGCATCACCATCTTGAGGTCACTCTGCTACTTTGTGGGTTAGCGTCACCATCTTGAGGGTCGCTTTGCTACTTTGTGGGTTAGCATCACCGTCTTGATTTGGCTTACTGGTCAGAGGGAAGATTATGTGGGTCCACTATCCATTGGTGAGCAGTGATGTTTGAGTGTGAAGATCAAAGCGTTCCACCAAGGTTCCAAGTCCAAACATATGGCAGGTGCTGCAGCTGATGCCTTTCAGGGACCGAAACAGTTTGGTTCAGCGGATAAGAAAACTTTCCCTGAAACTTGTTGGCTGTCGCACCTGCCGTATTTTTGGAATAAAACCTCATTTCGGACTCTGAATCTTGGTGCGGCTCTTCGATTTTCACACTCAAACATAATTTATACAATCTAAGGCCACTGTTCCAGTTCCTCAGTTTAGCTCACCCATCACTTAGATATCCATTTTGGGATACCCAAGTAAACCTCCCTAAGGCTCCAGCCCCATCAATATCCTACTTTAAGCAATGAGAAGTGACATAGGAAGCTGAAATGCTGACCCAGGAAGACAAGCTGCTTGATTGCGAACTTTCTGTCACCTGTCTGACTCTGCAATGTGAAACATTTGGGTAAATTACTAAACTGCTGTTTAGAATTACAAATCCTTTTGGCATAAAAATATAAACATAGATGTATTTGAACCCTGTACTTGTTTGTCAGGTTTCATTTTTAAGGGAATATCATTTACTCAGCTATCTGGCTGTATCTGTAAAGACTCTCTAGTTTTCTATAAAGTAATAAAGTAAATGTAAAGGCAAAACTTTTTAAAATTAAAATAGGTTTAAACTTACCTGCTTTGTGCAATGGTATCAGGCAGAACAGCCTCCTTTTCTGTAGTCTCCTGCCCTCTTCTGTATGTGACCCCCATAGCAAGCAGCTTGCTATGGGGGAACACAAGCAGGCGCTCCTGAGTCGGGCTGGGTGCATCTGCTCCCTCTCCCTCCTTTACTAGATTTGATTGACAGCAACAGCAGCCAATGTCAAATGCTTGTAAGACCAGGAAGGGAAGACCTGTTGACAGGCACAGTGCTGGATCAATAGAAGACTTGGGTAAGTGTTAGGGAGGGGGGTGTAACAGACAATGGAAGTTTTTTACCCTAATACAGGGCATGCATCAAGGTAAAAAACCTTTAGTGTTTAGAATCACTTTAAAGTGTATGTCCAGATGTTACTTGTTCCTTTAGCAAAAAAAAATTTTTTCTTACTGTCTGTGACATCACCAGGCTTGTAAAATTCTCGCAGGGGCAGCTGCTGGAAGGTAAGTTCCTACTGTAATGGCACACCTCCCAGAACTACATCTCCCAAGAGCCCTTTCCCTACAAGGGTAGGCTCTTGGCTCACAGCGACATCTGTTTTGCTGTGAAAGAAATCAATGTATGCAGTGTGGAGTAGGACTGAAAGGCTTGGAGGATAGGGGAGCTCTCTAGTCCAGCAGGCAGGGCTGACAACATTGATTATGCTTTCTAGACAGCTCTGACAGGAAGTTTGGAGCCTATTGGATTTCTGGCAGAGCAACCGGTATTTTTCTGTACTTGAATAGTCCTTAAGGGATAAAATATTGGTAATCGTGTATTTGCAGAGATGTACTTTAATATTTTGTTTTTGTCTTTGTCCAGAGATTTTTTTTTTTATTTCAGCTGGAATTCATTGGTTTATTTGTATCACCACTGATGTTTAATCGTTTTTTTTTTTTTTTTCTTTCCAATGCAGGTCAACACCATTTTCCTGGTGATCACGCTGTGCAAAATGATGAAGCATTCCAACTCTTTAAAGCCAGATTCCAGTCGTTTGGAAAACATTAAGTAAGTGACCTGCTCCTTCCAATGGATACAGGGTATTCCGCAATAACGGCTGAGCAGTTTATCAGTCAGCAG
Organism: Pelophylax lessonae; assembly: GCF_965119305.1. Lineage (NCBI taxonomy): Eukaryota > Metazoa > Chordata > Amphibia > Anura > Ranidae > Pelophylax > Pelophylax lessonae. The sequence continues at coordinate 257,303,869 of NC_138775.1, read as the reverse complement.
TAAAGATGTCGCTGTGCGATTAGGCCGGCTACCATCGCACTGCTACTTACACAGTGTCCAGAGATAATGCCTTCGCTGAAATGACGCTCCTAAATTGCGTAAATAAATTAAAGTACTGCATAGCAACAGGGTAATTTCATTTGCATTTAAAGCACAGTTTAAAATGATGTTCTCGTCCACAAGGCTGACATGATTATGTGAGGTTTGTTTTGTTAAATGACTTTGAGATGTAGGGCTTGAAGTACTTCTCGCTTGTAATCCAGCTCTCCTGCGAGAATTGACTCTTTATTACTAATGTTAACTTGCAGATTATCTGTTGTGTGTGACTAATTAAACAAATGTTTGCTTTAATCCCAATGCCACTTCAGATCTACAGAAAGGAAGGTTTTGTACACTAGAGGAGCCTCTTATTTGACAGCTGCTCTTTTATGGTGTGACCTTTAGAAAGTGATGGTTGCATTGCGATAGTTTTGAGGATAAAAATTCCAGGGACTTTCTCTATTTTCACTTTTTTTTTTAGTTGAATAACTGAAGAGTGAGCAAGCAGTGACCAAGATTTACTTTGCAAAACAAAATCACAAAGTTTAAAAATTAAAGGGACTTTCGGACAAATGATTTTCTAGGAAAAACTCTCCCTCTGTTTAGTTGCTGCAGTTATTTGTTAGCATTCTACTCATTAAGTACCACAGACGAGCTGTGTGAAGCCTGAGCCCATGCCCTCAAATCATTAAAGCCCAATTCCAGGAAAAAAAAGTTTTCCAATGTAGTAGGGCTGTGCCTGCACTGCAGGGGTCAACTGCTCCTTTCTTTTGTCTAGGGGAGAGGAGAAAGGAGATTTGCTTATCCTAAACCTTTGATCCTCCCAGCACCAGACTGGTCTGGCAACCCCATGCTCCAGTGGTCTTGAATTGTGGACTATTCCAAGCCAAGGGCAGGCTTCATAGAGCAGGAACCATCCACCACTGGGCTGTGGGGTGAGCGCCATTTTCTGGTTGATGGAAGGATCGGGTGAGTAAAGGCTTTCTCCTCAAACCTAGACGAAATGAGCAGTTGACCCATTCAGTGCAGGCACAACCCCACTGCATGGGCAAACTTTTTTGTTTTTAACGAGAGTTGGGTTTTAAGAAAACTGCTCGGTTAAGAGAGTTCTATAGTATTTATGGCTGGAGCTCCCCTGACAGATGGTTATTCTGACATTTCAGGCAAAGGCTCAGACTTCACATGACCCTTATGTCTGCTGCAGAATTAAGATTTCACCAGTCATTCTTGTTCAAGTCATACTGGTACCGAATATATTGTAGCATTTAGGCAAGATAGCTATTATGTAATCAGAAGTTGCATCACTAGGTGAGTTTGGGTTAAAAGCACACACAAAACAAAACTGCCATTTTGAAGTCATGGGGTTACAGGGGTGTTAGATCACCAGGTGAGCATCCTTTATTTCCTATATTTCCCAGTAAGAAGCATTCCCCATAGCAGTTTATGCCTTCACCCACTAGACTGCAACAGAGGTGCCTCTCTGCAAGCACTGTAGCAAATAGGTTTAGTGCCATACTTGTTAAACATTATAGGGGAATTCCTCAGGAGGTATTGATGCAATTATTTTCTCTGACATAATCACAACCATGAGGTAGAGGTGGGAATTGTGGTGCTGATATATTGCTCCAATACAATTACTTGCTAAATGATTTGGCTTACTAGCTCTCATGCAAAGGTATCTGATGTAGATGGAGCTTGCCTTTAAAATGGCATGTTAGTGCTATACTTAAAAGCCAATGCCTAGATCAGCCTTTGTCAACCACTTCAACACAGAGGAACCCTTGAAATAAGGGAACCCCTGCTAAAAATGACTATATCTCGAACTCCTACATTAGTGTGATGGTCCGTGGGAAGAATTCTCCTTACGCTTGTGGTCATTGAGAAGAATTTACCCCTTTACAGATAGCTAAAAAGATCAATGGTGTCAGTGAGAACTTATCGGAGAGACAGAAGTTGCTGATTGCTTAAGGAACCCCTAGCAACGGCTGGAGGAACCCTATAGTTCAATGGAAGTTTGGTTGAGAAACTCTGGCCTAGATAAAGGACATTGCAGCACTTTCCTAAGGTGGCATGTTGCACCTGAAACACTTGATCAAACGCATCTTGGTTTCATGGAATCTCATGACGCACCAATGGATTAGGGCCAAATTGGATTATCAGTAAGGTAGCAGCTTTTGTCCCCCAACTCATTGATTGACATTGATGGTGTAATGGCAAACCCAATCATATACCAACTGCCTACAAGAACATTTTCCCTTGTGAATTGGCAGCCATGTGCACAGCTTTGACCAATTGTACTATCAAACCCCTCAGCTTATGCAGGAGCATGTAAATGGGCCCACTGGATGTCCAGAAGACCTTAGGCCTCTGCTTAGTTTGCCTGGAGGTTTATCTAGTTTTGAGGGTATACAGCACCCAATGACAAAGTGAATAGCAGATGGAAAAAGGGTAGGTTAGCATTCAGTGAGAGGCAGAAGATAATGCAGCACTTCTAAATGGCACTAGTATCCTATCCTGATATCTACTAAAGAGAGACTCTTGTGGGAAGTGGGCTGTCATAGCCTTTAGTAGCACAGGGGAATGTGGACATAGCAGTTAGTGCAGTTCTTTGACTAATGTGCTTCTCCAGTGCATGTTGCATGTTAGGAGAGCTTTTTTGTTTTAGCATCTATCTTTATCTTTCCCTTCTTCTTTTTTTTTTTTTTTTTCTACCTCTGTCTTATCCACTCCAGTAATTATCGTGTATGTGACGGCTACTATAATACGGACTTACCTGGGTAAGGTGAATCCTTACATTAACAGTTGTAGCATGACCTTTTCTTTAATTGGATAGACACAATCCCTTTTACAAAACCTCCCCTGATAAAAATTATCATTTGAACAATGCCTTTTATATATTTTTTTTTTTCTTCCTCCCTAATTCTGCCTTGTGTATATAAAAAATAAAAAAAAAAAATGCTCCATTCTTTCTGCTCCACTTCTGTCTCTAACAATCTGATTTCTCTCCTCTGCTTGTAATGCTCTCTAGATATGAAGATAATAAGCCTTTTATCAAGTAAGAGACCATTAGCTAGATGTGGAATGCCCTAACTCAAATCTTCCTTGTCCTCCATTCGATTTTCCTCTGCTCATTTTTTTAGTTGGGTCACACATGGCAATTTTTTGCCCCTCCTTGCTGGTTTTATTTCTTACTTCCCATTCATCATGGACTTCCTTTTTTTATTTTCTCTTCTATTCTTTTCTTTCTCATTTGTGTTGTCAGGATGTGCCTCATTGCTTATGCAGTATATTTTTTAATATTCATTTCAGCTTTTTGTGATGAGACATCATATATTGAGAAGTGATTTTGATTCTAGATTTGTTGCGTTGAGCTGTGAATCCTCAGGAATTCCCTTTTTGACCAATTTTTTTTAAATGTCGGGAGCCCAGAAAAATATTATTTTACTAACCTAAAAAAATGGCACTTGATTTATAGCAAAAAAAAAAGCTGCTTAATAACATTCATGTGTGATCTGTGCAAAAACATCAGGGGTGCTGGAAATAAAACTATTGGATTAAAAACCATTCTGGTCTATTTGTGTATAGTGAAGAGTTGGGTTGCTTTTGCTTCTTTTTGGAGGATTGTGATGGTGTAGATGGAAAATAGCGAGACCAGTTATCTCACATTACTCATTTGCCAATCGGGTATAATAATTAAATGTAAAACTTGTCACTGAATTCAAAAGGAAAATATAATGGTGTGGTCACATTTTATTGTGAATTTGGTTTGTCTAAAGGTTGTTCTTTTTATCTTTGATTTAAGTTAAATCTTTGTTTTACAAATATTGTTTCTTAATTTAGGATGCACCTATGATTTTTTTTCTTTTTAAGTCAAATATTTAAGAGCCCTAAGCATAGAATATTGTGGGAGGAGGTGTAGTCATTTTTCTAACTACAGCTGGGTGCATTAATGCACTGGATGCCTTTGCTGCCATGGTGCTTTTGCTGGGCATCACGTGCTTCCTGTGTTTTTAAGGAGGGGTGGGCTCCCTCCAGGCACACCTATCTTTAACCTATCCATTCTTATATATGCTCCTACTATGGAGGCTCTGGAAATTTAGACTTAAGGCCGATATATATATATATATATATATATATATATATATATATATATATATATATATATATATATATATATATATATATGATTTTTACTCTCAGCCAGGGTCAGTTTAGTTGTTTTGCAGGCTGGCTAAGTGTGCTAGGAAATCTTTTGTTTGTTTTTGTGCAGTAATTTTTCTGACTTGTCCAGTTGCGTGTGTGTAAGCTTAAGCTATTGAGCACTGTAAAAAATTATATTTTTTTCTTATAGGCCTAGGTTAAAAATACTGATTTATTGTTTTTATACAATACTATTTTTTTTTTATTTTTTTTTTTAAGTCTTGGACATTATAAAGAAAGCATAGACAAAGCTCTATAAATTTGACTTGAAACATGTCTTCTGTAAAAACAACTATGCATTTATAGGTTCTTATTGTGTTATCAAGCAACCAATTATTTGGCAACTGGTTTTCAATTGCAGATTTCAAAATGAAAGAACTAATATTATTGGTTGCTAGTTATTTTAATCAGTCGCTGAAGATGCCGGTGGTTTGAGTGTTTGTGTATGTATAAAATATGAATACCTCAAATACAGAAAAAAAACCAATAAAGCAGATGGATAGGTATAGTTTTGAATGTTAATAAGTAGCATTTTTTTATCTAAATCAATGTTTATTGGTATCATATCTTCTCCTTTTTAAGTTTCTCCTTACCTTGATTTGCTATTCTAAAAACCATGGATATACCATAAAATGTTCACTCCATATATGCAAGCTGTTTGGCATTGATCAAGCTGTTTGTATTGGCGCCTTTGTATGCTGTGAACTTGCTAACAATGACAGCAAATGCAGTTTAGTCATGTATATGGATACATATTTTAATGTTTGAGCCAATGTCAGCTTTGAGCAGTATAGTCTTTCAAGGATGAAGCTCATGTCATTGAGAAATCAAGTAGCCTTTATTGTCTTTATGAACAGACTCTTCCAATGCCAAAGCCTGAATAGAAATCATAATCACAATCGCCTCTGTTCATTGTTTGAGATTAAGTTTTACGTTCATAACCATTGACGTAGTCCTATCTGTTTTCAGGTCCTGGGTTCTTGGGGCGTTTGCACTCCTGTGTCTGTTGGGACTGACGTGGTCTTTTGGTCTGTTGTACATCAACGAGGAGACTATTGTAATGACGTACCTCTTCACAGTGTTCAATGCCTTCCAAGGAATGTTTATCTTCATCTTCCACTGTGGCCTTCAAAAGAAAGTAAGTTTGGGATGAGTGATCTGTACATATGGCAACAGAGCTCCGCATGTGACCTTGACAGACACAAACCTTATTAGTGAATGAATGAAACTATTTAAAATGGTCTATTCGTGATTTAAAAAAAAAAACCTTTGTAAATCTGTTAATATCCTATTTACTCTTATAATTGTTTCCTTCCTTCCTTATGGTCCTTTCTTTGGGCAGCCTTATCCACCATTAGAATGGACTGGAATGTGGTAGGACTGTAGAGAAAGTTCTAACCTAATTTCTGCCTCAGTCCCTTATAAGAACACACTTACCAAAATAGAGTAACCAATATGTACAGTGCGAACTGTAATTATGTGCAAGCCATCAAACTGAACTACCTTTATCCTGGTTTAACGTGTTACTAAACCCCCAACAGTAAAATCAGTCTGTATATGCAGTAAGGCATGCTTGGTATACTCACTGTGGAACCTAAGGGGTTAATCCTCTGCATTGTGTAAAAAGACAGTTTGATCCTGCCTTCTCTGATCCTCCCTGTCTTCCAGAGTCCTCAAACCATCTCTGGATAGTACAGAGGCTAGGGGACAAGCTGCACATGCTCAGTTTGGTGTGTATTGCTAAGAGTTTTTGTTTTTTTCTCTTGGGAGAGTGCATGTGATCAGCACATGGCCAATCAGACAGAGGGTCAGGGATTCTGCAGCCTCATAGGACAATCATGGGAGAATGAAAACTCTGCCTTCAAGCTTTAAGGATTTCTGATTAGAAAAAGATATTTAGCATTTTATAATTACTAAAACTATTGCATTTCCATGTACTGTGGGAGACCAGATATAGTGAATGCAGGTTCCTGGGTTTAGCAACACTTTAAGTATCAAAGTAATCACTCATCAACCAACTCAATGAAAGATTACCTAAAGGTTAAGTCCACCTTTAGGGGAAAAAAAATGCACATATAGTGTATTTGCAGGAAAAAGCATGTTTTTTTTTTTTTCTATGGAAGCCTGCATAGCATTGCACCCACAATCAATGGATTGCAGGTGCAGTGCCTGACTCCTTCAGATTAATTCCTCTAGCTTTCTGTCCGTACAGAGATGCAGACCTTCAGTTGGAGAGCTGGAGGAAGTGTTGACAGACTTTAATGGCACTTTTCCACTGCAAGTACTGGCTCGGCTCTACTCGGCCCTGCTTGGCCCGGTTTGCTTTTCCACTGCTGTTACCGCATGGTACGGTGTTGGAACGGTTCGGTACGGTTTGGTTTGGTATGGTTTGCTTTTCCACTAAAGTAGTACTAAAGTTAAGTGGGTGGGATAACAACGATTCTCTGACCAATCAGTGGCTAGTAGTGACTGCATGCTAAGGATTGTGGGATATGGTACCGGTATGGTACCTCTTGGAACCACAATCGAGGTGGTACTGTTTTAGAGAGCCATACCATTCGGTTCCATGTAGTGGAAAAGTGCCTCCGTACCGTACCGAACTGTTCCTACACTGTACCATGGGGTACCAGCAGTGGAAAAGCACAAAAGTGAGCCGAACCGTTCGGTTCCATGCAGTGGAAAAGCACCATAAGTGTGATGACTACTGAACTCCTGTTCCATTGATAACTACACGTCCGTCTTCTGCAATGGCAGACGGGACTTGTAGTCCATTGATTCACAGATCTCTGAGAATACGAGTGTAAAATGGTGCAAAAGGTGGAGTTAGCCTTTAAATCAGGGGCTTCTGCGTTGAAGTGGATGTTACATGGTTCCATTGAAGTCGATGGTTTAAACCAGGGATATGCAAACCGTGGCCCTCCAGATGTTGCAGAACTACAAGTCCCATGAAGCAAAGCAAGACTCTGACAGCCACAAGCATGACACCCAGAGGCAAAGGCATGATGGGACTCGTAGTTTTGCAACAGCTGGAGGGCCACAGTTTGCATATCCCTGGTTTAAACAAAGACCTCTTCTTTATAGCACTTAAATGTGGGGACTGTGCCTTCCCTCTTCTTTATAGCACGTAAATGTGGGGACCGTGCCTTCCCTCTTCTTGCACTTGGTCATCTGTGTCTTTCTTCCCTTTCCACATAGCCAAGTGTCCACTTCCTTCCAGCAAGCCATGGAATCCTCCTCGCTTTTTGCTGTCCATGCATTCCCCACTTGTGATGTAACCCAGCTAAGCTCAGTTAGTATTTATATAATGGAAGCCTAAACTCCTTTTTATTGAAACTATTTAACCCCCTAAATTGAATTAACTGCTGTTCCTGTAATCATTCACAAAAATTACAGAACATGCATGGTCTCCAGCCATAAAAATGCTCATCTAATCTTGAGGTTTTACATGGAAGGTTGAGGTTTGCATACACGTTTAGCCATTAATCTCTGTATCCATACAGCTGTATATTTCTAGATCCACAAACTATTTGACAATGTGGTTTTTTACTGATGGTAACCGCTGTTTGTTATTTTTTAATCCTAATCTGAGTTTAAATTACTCAGGCTTCCTGTAGGTTTACTCTAAATTGTATGGAGGGTCTGAGAAAGGTTGAAGAAAATTGTCTTCTCCTATTCTCTCCATTATAATAGAAACTGCTACAAATCCTATAGGTACATCGCTGTATATACCTTGAAAATAGATCACATACATAAATCATGACCTCTTAGGAACTCAGTATTCCTAGGACTTAATGTTACTCTGGCAACCAATGTTAACAGTCTAGTTTTTCCGGAGATTTTCTCATATCCAACAGAAGATGTCTTTTGCAGTATAAAAGTTTCACATATCACCCTGTCCTTGTCTGCATATTTTATCTGGCCTCCTTTTTTTTTTTTTTTTATTCCATTATTACTAGCCCGTCATCAAATTGAACAGTGAAATAGAATTGTGAAAGTGAAAACTATTATGTTTCTGACTTGACAAGATGATAGCGTTGAGTCTCTATCCGCTCTGAGCAAGCTGTAATTTACCAGTAATGACAGAGGGATGTGCACTACAGACAGATAATGTACATTTATAGCAATATAGGTATGTTGGGAGCTGGTCCCGGCGATGGGGGTTATTTGGACAAAATACCTTTTTGATTGGTATTGTCCTAGTTCCGTGATGTTTTAGAAGCAGTTAATATCCATTATGCTTCTGCCTCAAATTCTGTAAGAGAGAAAAGAGAAAGCTTTTCTTTTTAATATCACTTGGAGTGTCCCACAATTCCTTTATGGATGGTGAAAAAGACTACAGTGACTTGAGAAATGGCTGCGGTAGCTTGTGCATATAGATGGTGTTTTGAAGTCCTAGCAGGCAGTGCACCTTGTGTACTCTGAGGAATTTTAAGTGGAATTATGGGTAGAATAAAAAATGGCATCTATGATGCAGTCTGTCGCATTAACACAACAGTCATTGTTTTTCGGATTCTCTTCTGACCCTGCCAGTAGATCTTTTATTTGCAGCTTCCTTCAACAGGCCAAGCTGTGCGGAAAAATTGTGTTACAGGGGTTTACCGTATACTATTTAACACATCCTATACTACAGGATGAAACCGCTACAGAAGTGACAGTGTTGTCACATTAATATAGGAAGTAGAAGTATACCCGCTCTACTGGCAGGGTGGGAATACTTGGGGTGGTAGGGTGGAATCTACTACAGTGGGGAAAACCTCTGTTATTGCTAGTGACAGACTGTATTATGTCATTTTGTATTTTCTCAATAGTCACACATTTTAAGTTATTATATTGGGATAAAGATATAATGCCTTGGGGTTAATTTTGACCATACCTCTGGGGATCGTTGGCCAACCACATGTGTTTACTGTTCCCGTAAAAGCAGACACCAGGGGGTAGGTCAGAGAGATTGATTGAAAACTGGGCTTGATTAATATCCGAAGTATATGGGTACAATGGTACATAAGTATACTGTCAATGGGTGGGGGGTTGGAGTTGAGTAAGGGAGAAGGGGAAGTAAATTTTAGGCCTTTTTTTTTTTTTTATGGCTATCCTATGCCCCATGAAGCTAAACTCCAACAGTTGGGTCAACTGTTTTACCTACCAAAAAGTTAGTAAATCTATTCAGCCGCTCTAGTGATCCAGATGCCCCCCATGACTGCATAGCCCAGTTCTAGATCCAGGCTTTTTTTAAGGAGTATTGCTTGGTGCAGTGTACGTCTAAAGCCTGCAGAATGGAATATGAAGCCCTTTGATATGTCAGAACCCCACCCATCAGAAGCATATGGGTACAGTGGTACATAAATATACTGTTAATTGGGTGGGGGGGTTGGAGTTGGATAAGAGAGAAGGAGAGTAAATATTTCAGGCCTTTTTTTTTTTTTTTTATGGCTTTCTTATGCCTCCTGAAGCTAAACTCCAACAGTTGGGTCAACTATTTTACCTACCAAAAAGTTAGTAAATCTCTTCAGCTACTCTTGTGATCCAGATGCCCACCATGACTGCATAGCCAAGTTCTAGATCCAGGCTTTTTTTAAGGAGTATTGCTGGTGCAGTGTACGTCTAAAGCCCGCTGAATGGAATATGAAGCCCTTTGATAGGTCAGTACCCCACCCATCAGAAACATATGGGTACAATGGTACATAAATATACTGTTAATTGGGTGGGGGGGTTGGAGTTGTATAAGAGAGAAGGAGAGTAAATTTCAGGCTTTTTTTTTTATGGCTTTCTTATGCCTCCTGAAGCTAAACTCCAACAGTTGGGTCAACTATTTTACCTACCAAAAAGTTAGTAAATCTCTTCAGCTACTCTTGTGATCCAGATGCCCACCATGACTGCATAGCCCAGTTCAAGATCCAGGCTTTTTTTTAAGGAGTATTGCTTGGTGCAGTGTACTTCTAGCCTGCTGAATGGAACATAAAGCCCTTGGATAGGTCAGTACCCCATCCACTCTGTTCTCTCCTTCTGTAAGCATTTCCACTTTTTAGACAGAACTTACTGGCTTCTAGTGAGTCAATTCAGGTTTTTATAATAATTATATCCACTAGTATGCTTTGTTCCTTTTTTAGGTTAAATATTTGTGCCTGTGTGTTTGGCTGCTGCTATGAAGGCTTTCAATATTCAATTAGATTACGGTGTTTTTGAGGCAAAGGGCATGAACATGACGTATCGGAGCATTATTGCTAAAACAAAAAAGGTAAAAGTGGCTGTTGTATTCAGTAACTTCAGCATAAACTAATTAAAATAAGCAAAATATCCTGGTTTCTAAATAAAGTAGGTATTCTTTAAAAATAACTGACGGCTTTTGACTCTTTGGTGAAATTATACAAAGGGTCCCCTATTCCGGTTCTGCCTGAAAGCAACACCAGGTTTGTTTTTCAGCTGCTGGTAATGAACCATTTCTTTGCTGCCCAGAGTAATTACAAGTCATCATCAAAAACACCCATGTGTTTTTGTCCCTTATTATGTCCCTGTGTCCTGAGCATGCAACTGCAGTGTATTGAGAGGCTTTCAATCTAGCAGTAATAAAGCATTGGAATTGAGAACTGGTCATGTTTCTTACCCGAAGGCCCATATTACTCATCTTCAATATTCCTTGAAACTGTGCTGGGCTTTCCTTCAGTATGTTTAATATAGTGAGGGATGCTGCACGACCACGCAACATAAGGAAATACTGCATTCTTATGGTATCTGGCTACATATTACTGATACTACAAGACAGCACAGCTAGTCACCAGGTACATGCTGGTTATTCCAGCCACTGCTCAGGGAGCCTGGAAAGTTGGGATCTATATCTGTAGGAAAAGGGGTCACGCTGCTTGGCCACTTCTTATATGGAGGGACATTGCTCCAAAAATAATGGGTAGTAAACCTGCTGCACATGAATTTGTAAATCAACAGACTTGTGTCTTTTTCTTTTAGATGTAATGGTGCTCTTGTAGAGATGTGCTCTATGAATAGAGGAGCAGCCTGATAGATGGGAGAGCTGCTATAAAAATTTCTACTTCTAGTAGAACAGAGAAGCTGGATATGGCTACATTCACACAGACAGCGAATCAGTCAATTCTTGCCGACGTTCTAAATGCTGCATGCATGCACTGTGTGTGAACAGCAGCAGCTGTTAGATTTGTACTCTACAATTCAATGGCCGGTGCTGTCACTGTTTGCATGGAACAGTTCATATGAGCAGTTACACACAAATGGATTATCCAACCAACCCTGAGAGCAGACAGTGTGTGTCCAGGCATTGCCTTTCTCGTGAGTTTTTGGCCACACACAAACTGGCTGAAGCTTGTTTGTATGCAGCCATATCAATGTTGCTGCATCCAGAGGTGGCATTTAGCTGCTGCCCACGTGAATGTATCCTAAGGCTTATAAGTAGTGGTGCTAGAAAGGGGTGTGCAAATGGCAGCTTCAACTTTAGCGCACAGGTGCTATAACTCAATGATTGTAAGGCTTGAGGTTTCCTTTTGTAAGCAATAAGATGAACCAGAATAAGTGCGTTCACCTCCAAAATCTGAGAATTTTTTACCAAATGTTTTATTTTATAGTACAAATCTGGCCACACTCCAGACATGCAAATATGTGCGTGTTCTTAACAGACTGTCAAAGAGGCTTGAAACCAGCTCCCACTGACCTCTGTACCTGCAGGCACTGTGAAGCAATTCATCCTAAGTTGTTTAATACTAAGAGCAATCTCTCAGCAACTCTACTCCCCACTCCCATCAGTGACTGACTCAGCAGCATTCCATCTCTAATATGAACACAGAAAGAAGGAGAGAGCAGACTGTTGAGACCTGACTTAAAATGGAACTAAACTGTATTTGACCAATACAAACCTAAATTTCTGTTTAATTTGTTTTTATTATTCAAAGCAAACGCGTCCATCCATCCATACATGTCTCCATGCTTTATTTTGTTAAAAAATTGCTTTGAAAACCACCCTTTAGCATTTCTAGCCACAGCCATCTTGAGTAAGGGCAGATAATTCATATAGCATTTACTTCCCGGAATCCATCTGCCCTGAGAGAACCCTGGCATAGGCCGGAAACCAGGAATCAACTGTAGAGTTGTACATAAATGGTAAAAATAACATCCGTTCCTGTCTATTTTCTAGCTAACAGCGTAAGGATAAAAAAAATAGTTATTAGTATATGCAGATCGCTCATCTTATGAGGGTTATTATACACTTACCTATTTCAATACCCTGACAGTCCAATACTAATGGTCCATGATCACCTCAATTAAAGTGATTGTAAAGTCTAGTTTTAAAATAAATAAAATAACATGTTATTCTTACCTCCTCTGTGCAGTTAGTTTTGCACAGGGCAACCCGGAACCTCCTCTTCTCGGGCCCCTCTTCTGTGTTCTTGGCCCCTCCCTCCTATCGAGTGCCTCCACAGCAAGCAGCTTACTATGGGAGCACCTGAGCCGAGCTGCAGCTCCATGTGTACATTCAGCCACAGAGCTGCCATTCAGCCCTGCCCCCTCTCTCCCGATTGGCTGACTGACTTTGACAGTCGCGGGAGCTCAGTCAATCAGGAGGGGAGAGTCCCAGGGCGGCCGAGGGATTCATTGACATCGCTGGACAGAGAAGGGACACAGGAAGGTATTAGGGGTGCTGGGGGGGGGGGGGGGGGCTGCTACACACAGAAGGTTTTTTTTATCTTGATGCATAGAATGCATTAAGATAAATAAAACCTTCTGACTTTACAACTGGTTTAAAGGTACATTTGTTAAATCTTCCTCAATAATTGCTTGGGAAAAAGATTTTGAGATGGGGTATTCTATTGAACATTGGAGGAGAGCCCTGAGTGCCACCTGTTCTTCCACCAAAAGTGCAAATTTCTGGGAACTATATCAAAAATTGTGGTATCTGACACCTTGCCGGCTATCCAATACATATCCAGATCTTTCTTCCATTTGTTGGAGGCTATGCAGATCAACAGAAACATTAATACATCTCTTGTGGTCCTGCCAAAAATTATTTCTCTATCGCTCATTGACAGACGTAGTCTTCTTGATTCTCAAGAGCTGGGTTATGTTGTCTCCGCAGGAGTAGGACTAGGCAGAATGACAAAACGTTCTGGCTCCACCCTAGGGGGCAGTCCCTGAGGGTATATCCTCCCTCTCTCTGCTACAGGGAATCAGTTTTTTTTCTGTCTAGTCAGGAGTAAGGACCTAAGTTCCTTGCTGGGATCTTTTGGTCCTGGCAAGACTTTTTTTCTTTAAGAAAAAGACATTTTTTAGGTAGTTTTCTCCAGTGTTTTTTTCCTGTGAGATCTTCAAGCAAAAATGCCGGACTGGGCGACACTTGTGGTCACCCCAGCCGGCCTACGAGCGCGTGCAGACCAGGCATTGCGCTTGGTCGGCCGCGACATATTCAAGTAAGTATGCGGGGCCGGGCGACGGGCTGGATGTGAGATCCAGTGGTCACCCCGGTCTCTGCCTAAAAGCGCGTGCAGACCAGTGCGCTGAGTCGGCCGCGACGGAGTCCCAGTAAAGGGGCTGACTTTGCGAGTTAAAAGCTCGCTTGGACGCCGGGACCAGAGAGTCGAGGCGTCCACAAACCCCCACCTCGGTGGAGAGGGTATTATGAAGAGAGGGTGCCTGTCGGTTCGGTATGGTGAGTAAAACGTTCCCTTTTTTCCTCATTTATGAGGCAGTATATATTATGGGCCCCTCCATACATGGTCAGTATATATCTGACACTTACAAGTCCCCCTTGTAATACAGCATGTGTTTGTGGGAAGTGGACTTGGTTCAAGAGCTAACACTCTACCCAGCAGACTGTAACATTACAGCAAACATAGGAGGTATAATCCTACCTTATGTGCAGTGTATCTCTGTAGATCCATATGTCACCTCTCAGCAGAGTGCAGGTGGATGTGCTGGGAAGACGATATCGGCGGTCCGCCGCCATTTTGCCGTAGACCGAATGCATGTATGTCCTCAGGTCACGCCGGCCGCCATGTTTTTGGAGTCTTATGTCTCTTCTATGGGGGCGGCCATGTTTTGTGAGCCCAGCTTCCTCGTGGAGGGCTGGGAACGCCGGAAGGCGTACACAGGGGGCGGAGCCACGCCTTCTGCCCGGGAAAAAGCAAACAGCTCCTTCCAGTCTGTGTAAGACAGACGCTGGCTGCAGTTTGTTGGAAACTGCACTGCATCGGTTGGTGAGCCTTGGGGGTCCCTCTCTCTCTCTCTCTCTCTGGGATCGAGAAGCAGGTACTCTGAGGGGCGCTATTGCGCTAGGGGGAGACACACAAAAAAAAAAAAAAAAAGAAGTTTTTTGTTTATTGCTGGCAAAAGTGTCCTGTATTAACATGGACCCTGCCACTCATGTATCTCCTCCGGATCCCCTCGAGGGGTCTGCGGGATCCTCCAGCACCCCATTGACAATTGAATCTTTGTCAGCCATTATGGAAACTTTTGTGTCCCGGGTGGAAGTGGCTTGTCAGGGACAGGGCGCAAGAAAGCGACCCCCGCCTAACCCCTTATTATCTGAAACCTCGGATTCAGACTCTGAGCCTATTTCTGCAGTTGCAGGTACTTCATCTGGTATTGGTGTCTCGGGTCCTGTCTCTTCAGACAGTGAGGAGGATGTTTCGGCATCAGCCATAGCCCGAGAGGAAGCGTTGGTAAACGCACTCATTGTATCTGTTCAAGAGACTTTAAGGTTACAGGGTATTCCATCAGAAATAGCTGAAACTGAGATCCCTTTTGGGACTAAAAAGCGCATCAAAGTGGCAAAGGTTTTTCCATTGCCCAAATGTTTTGGCAATCCAATCGATGAAGAATGGCGTCTGCCAAAACGCACTTTTAATATTTCCAAACGCATTGACAGGCGTTATCCGTTTGAGGAAACCCTTATTAAGAAATGGACAGAACCACCTGTGGTGGATTCACCAATTGCTAGATTGAATAAAGCCACGGTTATTCCTTTGGAAGACGCTCCGTCTTTTAAAGATCCAGTGGATCGCAAGATAGAAGCTATGTCTCGCACCATGTTTTCCTTGATTGGATCAGCTTTCAGGCCAATAATTGCTATTGGTCTGGTTTCGCAGGCTGTAACTGAATGGACTAAGTGGTTACGCCGGGACTTAGAAGAAGTCCCTCAGGCGGTATCAGATTTGTTGGAACAAATGATACAGGGGTTACAGTTTGTATGTGATGCGGCGTTAGACGCCACTCCATTAATGGCGCGAGCATCAGTCTCAGCAGTGGTTCTCAGGCGTACACTGTGGCTAAAAGGTTGGATAGCCGACCAAGGTTCCAAAAAAGCATTGGCTAATATCCCCTTTTCAGGAGAACGTCTATTTGGAGCCAACTTAGATGAGATCATTAAGGATCTCACCGGTGGAAAAAGCACCTTTTTACCGCAAAATTTTAAAGGTAGAGGAACTCGTCAAAGACGAGGGCCTTCTTTTTCTGCTCACAAGAGGTTTTTTCGTCCAGCGGGTGAAAAAACTAAGTCCTCCAAGCCTCCTGCAGGAGGCATCAGGGGTCGTTGGTCGGGCAAGCAAAAGCCCGCCCCCTCCAGACCTGAAGATAAACCATCCAAAGCCTGAAGGTGCGCCCCCACCCATAACTGGGGTGGGGGGACGTCTTCGCCGGTTCCCGGATCCATGGCTTTCCAGAATCCCGGACAAATGGGTTTGCGAAGTCATAAAGTCAGGGTACAAGATCGAGTTTCGATCTCTCCCACCGGCGCGATTCTTCCCTTCCAATATCCGACTATCTCCGGATCGTCTAGAAGATCTGCGGAGAGCAGTCACAGATCTACTACAACAAGGAGTGGTAGTCCACGTTCCTTGGACAGAACGGTTTCAAGGGTTTTATTCAAACCTGTTTACAATACCCAGGAAAGAGGGCAAAGTGCGTCCAATTCTGGACTTAAGAGCACTCAATTCTTTCGTCAACATAAGAAGATTCAGAATGGAGTCCATTCGCACGGTAGCAGCCTTCCTGCATCCAGGGGATGTCCTAGCGTCCATAGACATCAAGGACGCCTATCTTCACATTCCCATTTTCGCAGGACATCAGCGTTTTCTACGCTTTTCCGTAGAGGAGAACCACTATCAGTTTGTGGCGTTACCTTTCGGTCTCGCCACGGCTCCGCGGGTCTTCACAAAAGTGTTGGCCCCAATGTTGGCACTTCTGCGCCAAAGAGGTATATCGATTCTAGGTTACCTAGACGATCTTCTGCTTCATGCAGAGTCTCCTCAGACCTTGCTACAAAACATAGAAATTACTATGATTTCTTTACAGGAATTCGGGTGGCTGGTGAACCAGCAAAAGTCCTTTCTGGTTCCCACCCAGAGGCTCGAATATCTGGGTCTAATTCTAGACACAGTCAGGACAAGAGTGTTTCTTCCGGTAGGGAAACTTCGAAAGATTCAATCAGCAGTCCAGTTGTTACTGTCCAACAGCTGGTCTTCCCTTCGGACTTGCATGAGGGTTCTGGGGTTGATGGTGGCTTCATTCGAAGCAGTCCCATTTGCCCAGTCCCATACCCGAATTCTTCAGCAAGAGATTCTCCTCAGATGGAATCGGAATCCGGAATCCCTGGACAATCAGATACGATTGAGCAAACAGACCAGAGAGTCTCTGGTTTGGTGGCTTCGGTCTCCAATGCTCAGCCAGGGAAAGTCATTTCTGCCAATATATTGGACGATAGTGACCACGGATGCCAGTCTATCCGGATGGGGAGGAATTCTCGGTCAATTATCTGCCCAGGGACTTTGGTCCCCGGAAGAATCCAGATTACCGATAAATGTATTGGAACTGAGAGCGATCAGACTTTGTCTGATTCACTGGACCGAGCAGCTCCAGGGCAGCCCGGTTCGGATCCAGTCGGACAATGCCACGGCCGTGGCTTATGTCAATCACCAGGGGGGCACCAAGAGTGTCCGAGCGGCCAAAGAAGTGGCTTGCATTCTTCGCTGGGCGGAACGATTTGTTCCAGCAATCTCTGCGGTGTTCATTCCGGGGGTGGAGAATTGGCAGGCAGATTATCTCAGCCGTCAGACCCTGGATCAGGGGGAATGGTCCCTCCATCCAGACGTTTTCCACCAGTTGTGCCTACGGTGGGGCACCCCGGATGTGGATCTGTTGGCATCACGATTCAACAGGAAAGTTCAGAGATTCGTGGCTCGCTCCCGCGATCCTCTAGCAGAAACCGCAGACGCACTGATCGCCCCGTGGGGGCAATACCAGCTAATATATGCCTTCCCTCCTCTCGCGTTACTGCCAAGACTTCTTCGCAGGGTAGAGGAGGAAATAATCCCAGTAATCCTGGTAGCTCCGGACTGGCCTCGTCGAGCTTGGTACGCCGACATGGTCAGACTGGTGGCGGACGTCCCGTGGAGACTTCCTCTCAGAGAGGATCTACTGTCTCAGGGACCGATCTTCCATCCTGCTTTACGATCGCTGGCTTTAACGGCCTGGCTATTGAGACCCAGGTGCTGAAGGACAAAGGTTTGTCAGCTTCAGTTATTCCTACTCTAGTTGAAGCAAGGAAAGCGACTTCCAGAAAGATTTATCATCGTACATGGAAGTCCTACATTGCATGGTGTGAACCTTTGGGGTTCCGTCCTCGGTCTTATTCGATTAGTCGAATATTGGCTTTTCTGCAACAAGGGGTTGAGCAGAAACTGGCCTTGAGTACTATCAAGGGTCAGGTCTCAGCATTAGCCATCTTCTTTCAGAAGCCTTTGGCTACTCATTCCTTGGTGCGGAATTTCATCCAGGGGGTGCGACATCTGGCTCCGCCAGTGCACGCGCCGTTACCCCCCTGGGATCTTAATTTAGTGTTGTCGGTTCTTCAGAAACCTCCCTTTGAAGATATTAGGGAGATTCCTCTACCCACGTTGTCCCAGAAGGTGGCCTTCTTGGTGGCTATTACTTCTGCACGCAGGGTGTCAGAGCTGGCCGCATTATCTTGTCGTTCACCATATCTGGTGGTTCATAGAGATAAGGTGGTTCTTCGTCCGAATCCATCCTTCCTACCAAAAGTGGTTTCAGAATTTCATCTGAATGAAGAAATTGTATTACCTTCCCTGTGTCCTAAGCCCAGTCATCCTCGGGAATTTGCTTTGCACTCCTTGGATGTGGTCCGGGCGATCAGGGTATACTTGAAAACGACAGACTCGTTTCGCAAGACGGATTCACTTTTTGTGATCCCAGATGGACCCAAAAAGGGGTTGCCTGCATCTGCCGCGACCATTTCCAGATGGATCAGACAGACGGTAGTGCAGGCTTATTCTATTAAGGGTCGGGAGCCCCCGTTCCCTGTTAAGGCGCACTCCACTCGGGCACTTAGTGCGTCATGGGCCTTTCGCCATCAGGCGTCAGTGGTCCAGGTGTGCAAGGCGGCTACCTGGTCGTCGGTGCATACCTTCTCTAAACATTATAAAATTGATGTAATGGCATCGTCTGATGCCTCATTTGGCCGCAAGGTTTTGCAGGCCGCAATTTTAGGAGACCAGTGGTCTACCTCGAGGGTTTTTTTCCGTTGGAAAATTTTTTCTTTTAGTCTCATTCTTTGTTTATAATGAGCCTTTAAAACTTCTAGTTTGGCACCGGTTGGGCCTACTAGATTGGATTTGATTTTGTCAATCCCACCCCTCATTTGTGGCACTGCTTCTGGATGTCCCAGCTCTTGAGAATCAAGAAGACTACGTCTGTCAATGAGCGATAGAGAAAAATGGATTTTTGTAAGAACTTACCGTAAAATCCTTTTCTCTTAAGCTCATTGACAGACGTAGTACCCGCCCCTCTATCATTGAGTTGGGTTGGGTTAAATTCTCTGTACTGCTTTAAACAGAACTGATTCCCTGTAGCAGAGAGAGGGAGGATATACCCTCAGGGACTGCCCCCTAGGGTGGAGCCAGAACGTTTTGTCATTCTGCCTAGTCCTACTCCTGCGGAGACAACATAACCCAGCTCTTGAGAATCAAGAAGACTACGTCTGTCAATGAGCTTAAGAGAAAAGGATTTTACGGTAAGTTCTTACAAAAATCCATTTTTCCATTTTGGATTCAAGTGCCTAAGCTTAGAACAAGAATTCTAGGACATATTTGAATTAACCCCAGGAATGGTAACCCAGTCTCTGGGATTGGAATCTATTCCTCCATCTCATTGAACGATGGTGTCGCATATTTTACTGACAGCACACCTAACACCTAAAAAGTCCCAGATATCGCAGGGGTAATCCAATCAACCCACACCCATGGTACATATGAGGTTCTCCCTAGTATTGGGAAATACAGGGGTATCTCTGAAATATGGAAACCTTGGCAAAAGTGGTCCTCAGGATGCTCCAGCTTTTGAGGATTTTCTGACTGTACCTCTTTAGTGAGTTAATTTGTTTATTGTTTAATGTTGCATACCTTCCATTATTATGGAGAAGTTATATATGGGAATAGTACACTTTGTAAGTTCCTGTATAATATGGAGTACGTTGCTCTAGCTGTGCGCTCTTTTCAGGCTTTGAATGTTATACTTCCTTTGTATTACATGTTTACTGGATTCAACATATGTATGTTTCTGTTTCTTTTCGAAACGTAAAAATCAATAAAAAAAAAAAACATTGAAACTAAAAATTAGGTATTAGTGAGTGAGAGAGCTTAGTTCTGCTTTAAACAAATTCAATGTAGTTCTTGTAAACTTTGGGAATTGATTGCTCCACGGTACCTGTAGCTACAGAGGTTATTGGGGGTTAGTTTAAAGCTCATGTTCTTTTTATGTAGAATATTTGAGTTCATTCAATCAGATTAATGCGGCGCCAGAGGGGATATTGAGATACCTATATTGCAGTGACGGTATCAAAGATAAACCGTGAGAAAATAAAGTGCCAGTGCTAAATAAATAAAGTGACGATATTCAAATAACACAATAAATTCCCAATGGTAGTGGTCCAAAAAAATATTAAAATCAATAATATAAATATTGTGCCAAGTCTATAAAGATATCTTCAGTGCTGTGCAAAAAATGCAAATAAGGTGCTGGTGCTCCAATACCACACGTCACTCCGTGTGTAATAATGTAAATAATAGCAGCTCTCTGGCTCACAAATTATAATGAGCCAGACTCACTGTGTGCACTACCAAGGTGCTTGAATAATGAAATAGTCACCTCCTCCTTCTCCTCTCACAGTGCAGGGATACCGCCCAATCTGGTCAGTGGATAGTATTTAGCCAGACACGCTGTGTGCACTACCAGGGTATTGGGGGTACTAAGAACGTCACCACCTCCTTCTCCTCTCTCAAGGCAGGAATACCATGTATAGAAGTAAAGACACAGGCTCCTAGTGATCTCCGTTTTAAAATTTATTCAAATAAAGAGTACCAAATAGTAATGAAAACTCACATTTCAAGGCACTAAGCCAGTGCGGGCATGACAGGCAGAGATGCGTTGCTGCGTGTGTGAACAGGCTCCACCCCCGTACGTGTTACGTCGACCAAACGACTTCGTCAGTAGGTTGTCTGTCCTGTTGTGTTTTTCATTTTACTGGGGCCTGAAATATAAAAATTGTCATAACAAAAAGCATTTTTTCATACTAGTCAAATTCCAAAAAAAAATAAAAGAACTTGATTTCTGTGGCCTTTTCAAATGCTTCTCTTTCAGACACTTTGAAGACAGAAGAACCACAAGCATTGTTTTTATATAGCTTGACTTTTGACATTTTGGTGTCTCAAAACTAAATTCAGTTTCATGCATTCGGTTGCCTTATAACGTTGCTGTATTTTCCATTTTTAAATTATTTTGTTTCGATTTTTTTTTTTTCTATATTTGGAGTGTCTTAGAAACTTGGACAGCTTTTACAATCTCATTTGTGTTACCGCATGTCATTTGTCTTGTTGTGGTCATTTCTACTTAAAATATCATTTCTGTAAATCTTTGAATTGCAGTTGAGGCAAAAGTTTAGTTAATGAAAGAAACTTTTATGTTTTATTATGACCCTGGAGAGCTGCTGTTCAAGACAGATGCTAATTAAGTTCTCTAAGAATATCAGCTGCTACTTTTGTTGACTCTACTACAGTAAATCAATGGTCTGGTAAACAAACCCATTAAAATTGTGCTAGATTAAAAGACTGGTTTTGTATTTTTCTTCCCTCCTACATCGTTTTAAAAAGCCTTTTTTCTTTTTACAGGTGCGCAAAGAGTACAGCAAGTGTTTCAGGCACACCTACTGCTGCGGAGGTCTTCCAACCGAAAGCCCCCACAGCGTGGTTAAAGCATCGACGACAAGAACCAGCGCTCGATACTCTTCCGGCACCCAGGTGACAAAGAAGTCGACAGCATTTTTAATTAACCTTATTTATAGCTTCCCTTTAGAGATTCACAGTTGAGATACACTAATTGTCTTCTCATTACAGGGATCTAGATGGCAAATGCATGTTTTGCTGTCTTTTTTTTTTTTTTTTACCCAAATTGATAGTTTAAAATATTTCCTGCAGTCCTCCAATTTTTATTTTTTTTTCCACCTCTTAAACATATTTAACAGTAATCAATTAGCATGCCCCAAAATTTTAACTGCAGCTACTCTAATTGAAATATGATAGATACTTTCAGCTAATTGCACAGTATGCCAAAACTGCCATTCATGCTGGCCAAAAATTCAAGAACTAATTTTAGGAGGCTTTTTTTTTTTTTGTGCTCACAGAGTCGAATCAGAAGAATGTGGAATGACACAGTGAGGAAGCAATCAGAATCATCTTTTATCTCAGGTGACATAAACAGTACGTCTACCCTTAATCAAGGTAATTAGCCACCAGTCTTTTTCCTTTTTATATTTCTTTTAGTGCTTATTTTAACATTTGTACCTGTGGTCGTACAGTGGCATATGAATATTTTCTAACAAAGCTAAATATGCTAAATTAACCTTAATTTGATATTAAGTGACTGGCAAAAGCCAGGCAGGAAAATCCGATATATGGACTAAATGGAAATTTTGGACTAAAACTTAAGAATTACAATTTTTTATAAACTAAAATCTCAAACTATAGTAGACCTATAATTTATCCGCTTTATACTTTAAATTTGACATTTTATTTTCCCTGGAACTGTTTTGTTTCCCAGATTAACTATAGATGCTTAGCTTTTTGTTATGTTTTGCCTGTTCTTTACAATTTTGGTGCTTCATTGCGTGCTAAAACAAATTTAACCAGTAAATTTATGTTTCTGAAACTGAAGCATTAAGTTCTCTAGAATGCCTTGCAACAATTACTAAAGATGATCACCCAATAAAGAGTAAATTGTATTTTTTTTTTCCCACCATCTTCTTATATATTCTGTTGATATAGATTTAGATAAGTTTTGTTGTTGTAACATATATTTTAATATTGTCAATCGCAACTGCTTACATTTACATTTTAATTGAATATATTGCTCTTGTACAATATGTTGCTGCTTCTTTTTTTTTTTTGTTGTTTATTCTTTTTGCCCTC
Organism: Pelophylax lessonae; assembly: GCF_965119305.1. NCBI lineage: Eukaryota > Metazoa > Chordata > Amphibia > Anura > Ranidae > Pelophylax > Pelophylax lessonae. Next base: position 257,281,142 of record NC_138775.1, on the reverse strand, counting down.
TTACTGTTTAAATGTGTGCTTGGGATACTGTCCTCCTGCAGCATGCCGTCTTTTGCATAAACTATGTATAGCTTTTTTTTTTCTTTTTCTTTTTTTTTATGGCAGAATGTGTCTTGCTGTGCTGAAGTCTCATTTTGTTTTTAGTTTCTTTTTTTTTCCCTCTGTATTTTTTGTCATTCTTTTTATTAACACAGATGTTTCCATTAGGGATTGGCCCACTGTTAAAATATTCATTAAGCATTAAATTCCCTCATCACAAGCAAAAAGGTTTTAAGATTTTTTTTTTTTTTTTTTTTCAAGCAGATGCATTTTGAAACCTTACGTCATTTTCTGTGCTTTTAATTACCATTCTTGTCTGACAGTAATTTTGTGTAAAATATTAAATGTCAGTCTTAGATGATGTTTACTTTAAAGATTTTAAAAAGCACCTGTGAATTAAAAGAAAAAAAAACTGCCACATTTTTATTCTTCTAGATTTTAGCTGCTTTAACTATAGTCCCTAAATAGAATTACTTTTAACTAGTGAAGGGCTGTAAAAAAAAAAAAAAAAAAACCTACTGAAGACTTTTTTTAATTTTTTTTTTTTAAGGGGATATTGAGGGTTCTGAGCCAGTACCACAAGAATTGATTAATTTATTTTTGTTTTCTTTATCTTAGGAATGACTGGCAATTACCTACTAACAAACCCTCTTCTTCGACCCCATGGCACTAACAACCCTTATAACACACTGCTCGCCGAAACTGTTGTATGTAATACCCCTACTGCTCCTGTGTTTAACCCACCAGGTGTGCTTCTACTTAATTCATTTGTTCTCTGTCACTCACCACATTCTTTAAACATAAAACCTGTGGACATGCAGTTCTTTTTTTTTTCTGTCCTACATATTAACAGACATGCAGCACTCCCTATGCCGGCCTCTTAAAACTGCACTATAATATAGCGATGTTACTAGTATTTACCTATAATTATCCATGTTTTCAACACAGGTGGGATAAATCTTAATATACTATTTCAGGACTGACATCACAAGGTCCAAGAGTCCATCTTCAAGATATTTATCCCGTAGAGGTACAACTCTCTATCATACTAAGCACGGTGATTGCTTGGCGGATCAGGATTAGGTTATTTGCTAGCAAGTGACCAAAAAAAAAAATGGCAGCATACCGGCATGAATTATAGTATAGTGCAGCTTTAAGCTGGTTGATAAACCATATTGTCTATTGTATCATTAGACAGATTTTTTTATTTTTTTTTTAATACCTAAAACTAAATTTGTGCGTTCAAAGTTGTGTTATTGTTATATGTTTGTTGCTTATTTAAGTATAAGACATTGAGATATTCTTTATTCAATGTTCTGCTACTGTAAATTTCATAACACTTAATTCTATTTTAACGTCAGTCTGTCCTATCTGTTCTCTTGTTTTCCTTTTTTGTTTTTTTCTTTCTTTTTTTTTTTCTTTACTTATGCTTTCCTCTAGCGAACTACAGAGAGACAAGTATGGGAGTAAAACTTAACTTTGCCTATCAAATGTAAATTTTTTCAGCATGGTTTTTAAACAGGCACATTTAAAACATAACTATCAATCATGAAATAACTCAGCGGGCAAGTGGTTCACAATCTGTATTCAAAGACATAGTAATATTAATTTCAAATTGAATCTGGACTTTTTTGTCTACATTTGGATAACAGCAATGGATATACTGCAATCTCAGTTGGTAATATATTTGCAATGCTGAAATAATTTGCTGTTTTAAAAAAAGAGTGCTGTCAAGCAGAAATGTTTTATTTGCTTATCATTTCTACATTCCCACAGTAATCTTGCTACAGGCTAAGAAAAGTCTTCAAGTGAATTACCTGATCAGAAGCAGAAAAAAAAAATCTGCTGTTCAAAAATGATAAAAAAAAAAAAAGAATTCTGCTGTGCTTTGATGCAAGTATATCAGAGAAAAACAATTTTCCCACATTTACTTGAAAAATAGGGAAAATGTTATTTTTATTTTTTTTAGAAAATTTTTATCTTTTCAAAACTTTGTACATGTGATCAGCCAGCAATTATTAGAAATATCATAGTTTGATAAGTTTTTGTACACCTTAAAAGCCTGTTTAGCAACACACATGAATTTTAGTCATTGATTTTGCACACCTTGAAACTGCACGGCGCAAAGTGATATTTCATTTTATTATCAACTTGTTTTTTTTCTATGTTGAAATATATTCTCGAATATGCCTCATGTCATGGATACCTCATTTAACAAATAAAAGAAAAATTTGTCAAAATTAAAAAAACAAAAATAAACCTTGGCCAATAAATCCAAAATACAAATTGATCCATAGAAAAAAAAGTATGTACAATTCTCAAGGAATTGTAGAAAAGAGTATAATTTGATATGTGATTGGATTATTTACTGGTAATATTATAGGTATAATTATAAACTATTTGGAAACCATTTGGAGAAAATGGAATAAAACTTCATTTTTTTTCATTCTTTAATTTTAAGTTGGAAAAACTTTTGCCATCATATGTTTGATTGCATGATTTCATTAACATCCTTAAGTAGCCTGAAGTAATGGCTAATTTACATAGTCCCATTACTTTCATAGTTTTATTAAATACATTTTAGAATCCTTAGACCAATGCTTATATGTCTTAGAACATTGCAACTGTCTTTTTCGCAGGAACTAATTTGTATTGTTGATTTATTGGCTCATATTAGGCTGCAGCCTTAAGCATGATTCCCAACAGCAGCCGCACCCACCCATTGTCCCATTTTCCTCCAAATCTTGCATACAATGCAGTAAAGTCATATTGTACAGGCTGTTTGTAAAAAAAAATAAATATATCAATATATTTTTTTTTTTTAATTCACCTTTTTTTTTCTCTTCATATGTCTGTTAATCAAATGGTATTCATCTTGATTTAAAAAAAAAATATTTTTCATTTTTTTTTCTTTGTATTTTGATTTTTTTTTTCTTGTATTTAGAAAAAAAATAAGTGTTTCATACATCATTTTTGTCTACATGAGCATGTTTCCATCAGGACACCATCACACATGCAGTAGACATATTTTTTTTTTCCTCCCCCCCCCCCCCCCCCTCCTTCAATTTCGTACGTGAGACAGCATGTCAGAGACATCTCCTCATTCTACATCCAATATTTATTTGGTTAATTTCTGTGAACCATGCTTACAGAAATTCCTGGCATTTCTGCATTTTGACCTCGGTGCCCGATGCTCACCCTGGGCTTTAACTCACGAATTGCCCCACGTTGGGTTCATTCCGCACTATCACTGTGACCGATGCAGACTGCAGGGCTGCTGGCAAAGTCTTGACTCTTTAAAAGCCTGGGGCTGCTGCTGGCGCATAGAATATGAGCAATCTATATTACATTAACCAGAAACAAAGGCTGTTATTGCTAGTAATCTCATTTGCTGAACCCTTGCTCTGAATAAGTTGCTGAGAATCCTAGTAATCCATCTTGTGCAATAAATCATTTTACTTTCTTTTATATATCAGCTACACTTAGCCCAGATAGACTGAGCAGACAGCCATAATGTGAGTGGTACACAGTGAGTCATTCCACCTTGCTCTATCATGTTGTGGATGATGCTTGTGGGACATTTTTGCCTCTAGTGTGAAAGGTGGCTATCTATGTTCTTCATAACGTCTTTTTGTATTTGTCCATTTTTTCCATTCTGTCCTTTTTTTAGTTTGTTTCCACACCCCAGATAAAAAATTTAAAAAAAGGAACCGTTAGAGACATTGTTGAACTAGTTGCTTGCCAGTTTGTTGATTTTGATTGTACATCTGCTTATAATTTGATGTATACATATTCAATTTTTTTGTATGTATTTTTTATTTTTATTTTTTTTTTAACTAGTGTCGTTTAGGACAAATCATTTAATGAAAAAAAAAAAAAAAATTATCAACCAAAGTGTTTGCATTAGATATGCAAGAACATGGAGTGAACACAACTAAAACTTGACAACTTGACTTGTTTTGGTATGGTTCCCAAATTATTCCCCTGCGAGGTGTGCAATTAATTACAGATGGGAATGTCAGAGAACGGAGCATTTTACATTTTTTTTGCAGGTTCCTTTACATATTTTCTGCTTTTTTTTTCTCTAAATTGTTTCAGCACCTTCTAAATTGTTACATAAATTTTCTAAATTGTTACGTAAAATTTCTAAATTGTTACGTAAAATTTCTAAATTGTTACGTAAAATTTCTAAATTGTTACGTAAAATTTCTAAATTGCTACGTAAAATTTCTAAATTGTTACATAGCAGCTGTGATATTGAATACTTTGTCCTAGACTACATTAATACTTTTACTATACTAAAGACCTAGACGGGTTAAAAAAAAAAAAATGTCATCTAAACGGTTCCTGTCTTTTCTTTTCCAGGACATTCACTGAACAATGCCAGGGATTCAAGTGCCATGGATACTCTACCGCTAAATGGTAACTTTAACAACAGCTACTCTCTACGGAATGGGGACTACAGTGATGGAGTACAAGTTGTAGACTGTGGACTAAGTCTGAATGATACGGCATTTGAAAAAATGATAATTTCAGAGCTAGTGCACAACAACCTGCGGTGTAGCAGCAAGAACCACAACCTGGAGCGTTCCCTGCCCATCAAAACTGTCATCGGGGGAAGCAGTAGCGAAGATGATGCGATCGTTGCAGATGCTTCCTCCTTAATGCACGGCGACAACCCGGGGCTGGAGCTCCACCACAAAGAACTGGAAGCACCGCTAATTCCACAGCGGACTCACTCTCTTCTGTACCACCCACAGAAGAAAGTGAAGACCGAAGGGACGGACAGTTATGTGTCACAGTTAACCGCCGAGGCTGAAGACAATCTCCAATCCCCAAACAGAGACTCTCTCTACACTAGTATGCCCAATCTACGGGACTCTCCATACCCAGAGAGTAGCCCAGACATCGAAGAGGATTTATCGCCCTCAAGGAAGAGTGAGAACGAGGACGTTTATTATAAAAGCATGCCAAATCTTGGAGCTGGACACCATCTACAGATGTACTACCAGATAAGCAGGGGCAATAGCGATGGCTACATTATACCCATAAACAAGGAAGGTTGCGTCCCCGAAGGAGATGTCAGGGAAGGACAAATGCAACTAGTCACAAGTCTTTAATATAAATTTTTAGGAGTACAAATGGCTCATGCAGGTATTAAAAGACTCAATTTTGTTCAACTGAGGCCACCTTATTTGTGATCGGCAGCCTAGTAAGACTCACGCTGCTCTCCATTGTGTAGGAGAGCGATGGACTTTTTTCAGTTCTGTGAATTTTTTTTATAAATCGAAAATGGGGGGGAAAAAAAAAAAAAAAAAACTTTGTATATACACAGAGTATACTTAAAATATTTGTTACAAAGCAAACTGGTACCAACACGGTATTTAAAATATCTGCTGCTGCTTCCGACCGGACTTTGGGGGAGATAAAAGTAGCAAATCGGCCATTTTGTTCAGCAGCTCTGGAACCTAGTTTGTAAATATGGCTGCCAATTTGTGAGGCCTGCATTGTATTATATACAAGATGTAGGCTCCGAAATCCTGTGGGATAGTTTTACTGTACCATGCTGTTTCTGAATAGTCTGCAGGATTTTTTGGTCATTTTTTTATTTTATTTTATTTTATTTGTATTTTATTTCCCTTTGCAGGTCACTGCAGATTCTATCCATTAAGGCAACGATTAAACAAACATGTCTAACCACTAGCAATCAAGCCACTGGCCTTATTTCATATGTTTCCTCAACTGTACAATGAACTGTTATCATGAAAATGGCAAAATAAATTATATTTTGTTCTATTGCTAGGGTGAAATACATTTGTGTCCAACTTGAAGTATAACTGTTGATTTAAATAATTTTGAAAGATTGACATAAAATATTGTGAAAAATATCAACTGCACAACGCTTTTTTTTTTTTTTTTTTTTATAAATATATATATACACGCTTGTTCTTTGTGGTAAAAAAAAATGAGATATCCTGATTTTTTAAGGAAAGTTGGATTCCAATCCCTTTTTTTTGTTTTTGTTTTTTTTTTTGTTTTTTATTTAATGCCAAATTAATTTTTAAAGAGAAAAAATAATTTTCTTATATATTCAGGAGCCAATATTGTCATTAATTGCACAAGTTTGGTGAAATCTGGCATATTGTTAAACAGGGACCATTGGCACTAACCCTAAAACAACTGGTGCCTGACCTACATATAAATATATATATATATTTTTTAAATAACAGTCCAGATTATTACTCCAAGACCTTTCTGCCTATGTTTAGCCATTAATTTATTTTATAATTAAAGCAATGTGTACATTTTCAGTGAAAATTTCATTTTTTTTTTTTTTTTAAACCTCAGCTGTTAATAAAAAGCCCATCACTAATATTCAATGTAAAGATTAACACCTGTTTGACAGTAAATAAATGTGAATTTTTTTTTTCAAAAATGTTACTGCTGTTTCTATGGTTTGTAGGATTTGAGACAGTCTGATCCGAGAGCCCTTTACTGACTTGCTGTAGGGATAGTGATAAATGACCATACTTGACAATAAAACCTCTTTACTTTTATAATTGAAGTGTTTTATCCATTAATTGTGCTGCCTTTGTGGATAACTGTGTAGAAAATTTCTTCTGAAAGTTCGGTGGAATTTTTGAATGCATATCAGATTGTAGCTCTGCAATGATTTTGCTTGTCTTTTGCTAGGATGTATATATTGTGTGGAAAACAATTTTCTTTTCTTTCCAAAAACCAAAATGTGATCTGTTGCAGATTACCAGTTTTTAGATGTGGCTTAAGTAGTTTTCCTTTTTCAGACTCAGAAATTACCAGTTAACCTTTACCAGAATTTGGCCTTCCCTGTAACATCCTGTGCACTGAATTGATGTCTCAAACAAGCTCATCAGTTCTCCCATGTGCCTTCTGGAAGCGTAAAATAAAAAAAATAAAAAATTTAAAAAAACACCTCTTTATGCATTGGAAATGGAGTGGAGAAGAGGTTAGTAGTCCAAAATCAGGAGAGCAGCCTAGTGACAACCTTGTCTCACTCTATTATAAATACAGTGGGGAAGTAATGCCTAGATAAAAAAAAAAAAAAGAAATGTATGCAGCCACAACACCTAAGGACTAATTAATCTGTAAGATATTGTATTTTTGCTTTTCGAGATAAGGAAAATTTCATTCAGGGACTTAGACAGGATTCCACCTTGAGCCTATTGCCTCGAGGCAGAATCTAATGTTTTCTCTCACCACATGCTACACAATTGTCTCAGTTCCTCAAGCTCTTTTTTTTTTTCTTTATTTTTTTCTTGTTCAACTGGTATTTTTTTGATGCTGCACCTTACATGGTTCATTACTTTACAGCCGGGGTCTTTAATTTTCTAAACAAAGGTCCAGTTCACTGTCCTTCATACTTAGCGGGCCTTGGCATCAGTTAGACTAAACAATGCAGTGTTAGTGAGAATTGGGAGTAAAAAAAAAAGCCTAAGGCCCCTTTCACACAGGCGGACCGTTCAGATCCGCCTGTCCATTTTTCTAGCGGATCTGAACGGATGCCCCATGCATCTCTATGGGGTATCGGATGTCAGCGGAGACATGTCCGCTGACATCCGATCTGTCAAATCTGGACGGATGGAAACCCTATTTTCCATCCGTCCATCAGATCAGATGAGAACGGACAGGCGGTCTGTTCCCATCTGATTCCCCCATAGAGAACAGCGGAATCTGACAGTTCTGTCTCTGCACACAACGTGGAGACAGAGCTGCCATCCGCCTGCTCAGCGATGGACAGGCAGATTGATTCCCCTGCTGAGAGAAACTTAGTCTGCCGACAGACTTCCCTGTGTGAAAGGGGCCTTAGTGTCTTTAGTTAGTAGAAGGAAGAATATTGCCTCATCGCTGATGTCAGTGGGGGGGAGTAATGCTTTCATCCGTATCCATGGAAGAAACAGTGCCCCATCATTGGTGTTTAGGGAGGACTAGTGCCCCATCATTGGTGTTGAGGGAGGACTAGTGCCCCATCATTGGTGTTTAGGGAGGACTAGTGCCCCATCATTGGTGTTGAGGGAGGACTAGTGCCCCATCATTGGTGTTAAGGGAGGAATAGTGCCCCATCATTGGTGTTAAGGAAGGAATAGTGCCCCATCATTGGTGTTAAGGTAGAAACAGTGCCCCATCATTGGTGTTAAGGGAGAAATAGTACCCCATCATTGGTGTTCAGGAAGAAATAGTGCCCCATCATTGGTGTTGAGGGAGAAACAGTGCCCCGTCATTGATGTTAAGGGAGAAACCGTGCCCCGTCATTGATGTTAAGGGAGAAACCGTGCCCCGTCATTCATGTTAAGGGAGAAAACGTGCCCCATCATTTGTGTTAAGGGAGAACCCGTGCCCCATCATTGGTGTTAAGGGAGAAACCGTGCCCCATCATTGGTGTTAAGGGAGGAATAGAGCACCAAGGACCAAATAAAGGCAGCCAAGGGCTGCATCCAGGCCACAGTTTGGGGACCACTGGTTTTTCTTTTTTTTAAAGTTTCATAAGGTGTTTTATTTCAATATAAATTTCAGACCTCGGGCTCAGCCCCTAAAAAAGTGAAACTGCTACACCTATTAAGATCCTGAATACGAGATCCAAAAAAAAACTATAACTAAAGAGAAAAGTGCACTGTCTCCTAAAGTATCTCTCACACCAAAAAGTGAACAATTCCTATATAAATATGCAAACAATAAATCGTATTTCATATAGTGTGCAAATTTGCATTAAAAAGTGAAATAAAGTTGATGAAAGCTACACAAGTACCAGAATTACCAATTCATATTTTCATCATGAAAATCAAAACTGAAATTTAAGCAAAAAAGTTCATAATTTTATAGTAAAAATTCCATCCAGGTGCTGGAAAAAGTGCTCAGAAGGCTAAAAGTACTTCAGTGTTGAAAGGTGCTTCCTAAACCAAGAGGCCTCTTACCAGACAGATATGATCTCAACGGTAGGGAGATCAATGTCGCTTTGTGTATTCCACCTATGAGATGACACTCTCATAATTGGATCTTACAAGATCTTTTCAGACCCTATCAGCCTAGTTCCACCAGCAGTGTCTCCGCCATGAGAGTGTAACACTTGGCCTCTACTCTGCCATCATGCTCCGGCACAGGTATGTATCAAAAGCAAAGGAAAACATCTCATAATGCTATACTGCGGTAAAATGGATTTAAAAAGAATTACGCTACAAATAAAGAGAAATATGAAGCAGTAATAATCTCTTGAGCGTGCCAGTGCGTGATGTCACAAAGCTAGCTCCATCTGACCATGTTCCCCATACAAGGCGTCCTCGGAGATTGGAGGACACCTTGTATGGGGAAACGCATTGGGCAGAGCTAGCTTTGGGACGTCATCACGCACAGGCGCACTCAAGGACATCGCAGCCATGCTGGAGAGATTTTTACTGCTTCATATTACTTTGTAAGTGTAATACTTTTTAAATCAAATCTCAGTATAGCACTTTGAGATTTATTCCTTTGCTTTTGATACATACTTGTGCCAGAGAATTAAGGCAGAATAGTGTCCCCGCCGTGTTACGCTGTTGCAACTGGCTGATGGTGTTCCTGTGAGATCCGGCTCTCTAAGGTGGAATACACAAAGTGACTTTGATCTCCCTACTGTGAGATCATATCTGTCTGGTAAGATGCATCTTAGTTTAAGAGCACCTTTTTTGAGTCTTCTAAGCACTTTTTCCAGCACCTGAATGGACTTTTTTCTATAAAATGATGAACTTTGTTGCATAAATTTCAGTTTTGGTTTTCATGATGAAAACAGGAATTGATAATTATGGTACTTGTGTATCTTTTATCAACTTCATCCGCCGGTCACTCGGCGATCGTTGGTGGAAAAGGAGAAAGGCAGGCGGCTGATGTAAACAAGCCGCCTGTCATTCTCCCCTGTGTAGGAATAGTGATCATACGGTTCTACTATGTAGGACCGTTGATCACTGTTCTTACACCTCAAGCCACAGCCAATCACAGTTAGAATCACGCCCCTAGGGACACACACCACCCCTCCCTCTCAAAAAAAGTTAACCCCTTCACTGCCAGTGTAATTTTACAGTAGCAGTGCATATTTATAGCACTGATTACTGTAGTAATGTCACTGGTAACCCCAAAAGTGTCAAAAATGTCAGTCAGGGGTCCGATCTGTCCGCCGCAATGTCGCAGTACCGCAAAAAAAATCGCAGATCACCGCCATTACGCTTTAAAAAAAAACAACAAAAATGACAATCTTTCCCTTTGTTAGTAAACGCGATAACTTTTGCGCAAACCAATCAAAATACGCTTTTTGCCATTTTTTTTTTTTACCAATCTTATGTAGCATAAAACAAATTGGCCGAAAATGTTAAAAAATTTTGATTTTTACTTTTTTCTTGGGGGGGAATTTCATATAAAAAAATTTGAAAAATATTGTTATTTTTGCAAAATTGACGCTCTTTTTTTGTTTATAGCGCATTATCAAAAAATCGCACAGGTGATCAAATACCACCAAAAGAAAGCTCTGTTTGTGGAAAAAAAAGGACGTCAAATTCGTTTAGGTACAGCGTCGCACGACCGCGCAATTGTCCATTAAAGTCACGCAGTGCCGAATCGCAAAATAGGCCCTGGTCAGGAAGGGGGTAAAATCTTCCGGGGCTTAAGTGGTTAAGACCAGGCCTTTTCTGGAGTTTTTTTGTTAAGTTAGAATTAGTAAGTTTTGCTAGAAAATTGCTTAGAGCCCTCAACATTTTAATATTTTTTTTGCATACTATATGAAACACTGTTTATTTTTTTGCATATAATTAATTTATATATAAATTGTTCACTTTTTGGTGTGAGAGATACTCGGAGACAGCACACTTCTTTAATCATAAGGTGTTTTGTCTGTAAGAACTAAAGTAAAATTCAAATTCCAAAGATCATCACTCATAGTTATGATATTTTAAAATAACACTAGCTTCTAATTAGTGATAACTGTGAATTTCCATTTAAGGGAGCAGGAAGAGGGACCATTTGAGTTGCTGGTAACATTTTGTAATAAAATAATTAGTAAAATAAGGTTTTCAGCAGTTAAATGCTGAGTTCACGTGGAAACATTACTGCATGCTCTTGTGTGCTCTTTATGCTGCTAAACCTTCTTAGGAGAATCTGATCACAAGAATAGAAGGTAATGGAAATGTTATATGTAAAGACAGAACTTCTTTTTTTTTTAGTTTTTGAGCAGTGATGGGTTAGAACCCCTGTTACATTGTCTGCATTCCCATTAGGGACATTTTACTGTCTCTATTTGTCCTGCTGATCATTGTCACCAGGACTGATGAAAACATTTTCAATTGTCGTTAGAGCAGGAAACCAGAACGAGGAAAATCTTCCATCGGGGACGCTTATTCCAAGAACAATTGTATAAGGCGAAAAAAAAATAGAAACCTCCCCAGAGTGACACTTGACAGGGGTTTAGCATTCTTCCTTGATCCAAATTGGATAACATTTTAAATTAAGGCTTATGCATTTAATTAAGTTGCCAATTCATACCTGTAGGGGATTCACCAGAGGAGGTGTGACAACATGGTTGTTCCTAAACCACAAGAAATCCACTTTGTGGCTGAGGTTAGGTGAGAACTATTGAGGAGAGTCAGGATATTATTCCATTTGAAATTTGTGATAAGCCATGGAGTTGCCTTCAACCTAAATATGAAAAAAATATTTCATTAGAAGTGATGAATGTGTATAGATCTGCGAGGGTTTCAAAAATTATTCTAAATTTGTGTAAGGAAAGATATTAGATGGGTGAATGCTATTTTCTATAAACACATCAGTCTTTATGTTGATCAATTTATTAAAAGCCTATTTATGTTAATTAATTTATTAAAAAGCCTATTTTATATTTTTCTTGTATTTCAAGGCTGAGGTGCAACTGGACCCTTGAGGATTCTGTAGACTTCTTATCCTAGGCTTGAATAACTAGACCTCACTAGTTCTTCAGCTACATTTTAATATATTTCATGAGTTCTGTCATGTTCTCTGAAATATGTTTACTTGTTTTTAATATATAAATTACCTTCATATTCTGTTCAAATCTTTTTGGAGAGATTATCGTATTGAAGCAAAATGGTCAGCATGATGGCGAAGTACCTAGAATTCTCAGAATAAGAGGTCATGGTGGCAGCCCTCATATTACTGGCAGGAATGGTATACTTTAACCTTCCTAGCGGTATTCCCGAGCGTGACTCGGGGTTAGATTTTAGAGCCAAAAGCGGTAACCCCGAGCCACACTCGGGGTACCGCTAGGAAGATCGCTGGATCCTGGTAGAGGTTTTACTTGCCTTTTCTCCGGGATCCAGCGAAGAATGCGGGCGGTATGCAGCGGCGGAGCTTCCTCCCGATCGTCTGCAAGCCCCGGCTTCCGTCTCCGGCGATGTGACGTCCGCCGGGGGTGGAACCGGCGGCAAATTCAAATGTAAAACACACTGATACCATTCAAAATAAAAAAAAATCACATTACATTGCCCCCCAGTGCCCTTTCCTGCAGTTTTACTGTACTTTTTATGTAAATTATATATATATATATATATTATATATATATATATATATATACACACACATATATGTATACATAATATATGTATGTGTATATATATATATATATATATATATATATATATATATATAATGTATACAGTTGGTTTGGGCTGCTCATTCACAAGAATTACATGCAAAATAATGGTACCGCTTTCAGCACCTAAAATCCAAAAGAATCATACCGCCAGGGAAGTTAAGCAACCATTGCACAATACAAAGAAGTAAGCTGGCTTTATGTATATTTAAGACAATGGACTATATTACAGGAAAGGACCCATTCCCAAAAACAGTAACAGCCAGAGGTTTTGCCCATAAGTTCAGGGAACTTTATAGTATAGAAAAAAAAAAGATGGTGATAGAAGATTAGATGTGATGGAAAGGTGACAATATACAGAAGGCTGTAAACCCTTGATTTACAAGGAATATAAAGCCTAGGTGGAACTAGCACAAGTTGCAGTGTTTAAAACCTTCTATGATAATTTACTGGCTCTTGTTCTGCCTGCTATCATGGTTTTCCCTGTAGCATGTACTTTTAACTTGGTTTCACCAGATCTGGGCACTCATTCTGAAAATGTTGGATCTTCAAAATTAATTTTGTTCATCATCTTCCCATATCTGTTTGTATGGCACTGGTCATACCACGGCATGGTTTTCGCCAAGCCAAAACTGCTTGTACGGATATAAGAGGTCCATCCCTTCACCTAACCTTTCCTTTACTTCCAGTATACAAATTCATGTTGTAGGGCCTTGGTTACTGGACCCAGCATCTGGGTTTGTTGAGCCTCCCCATTTTAGTTTCAGGTTGATTGGTAAGGGTGGGAACTACGATAGGGCTTTTTGGTTGTTGTTACAAAGTATTAAAGAATTCAGTGCTCTAACCAAATCCAGACATAGGAAAAAGACCAGAATGACCATTTATTGAAGTTTCCATATCAGCAAAGAAAAAAAACGGGGTGCACAGATTCTTTCTTACCCTAATTTGTGTGAGAGAGCATATATAGAAAAAATACCCCAGATGCAGTAAACAAATATCCGTCTTACCAAAACTGACCCAGATGACTGTTCCAGATGGAGAGTGGAAGGTGCAACATGCCCTGCATGTGTGATTTCCCCTGAGACAGGGGAACCTGAAGTATGCTTTAAAACCGGAGACCGTTACTGTCATCTTCATAGCCTCAGGTTCCATAAGGGATTTGAGGAGGAAAATGTAGAGTGATTCTGGAAGGATTTTTTTTTTTTTCAGTTTCTGTCCCTGTTGGGTCATTTTACCCTTTTTATTTGCCTTATTGTTCACTGACTCCAGGACTGAAAGTGAGGGAAATTCCAAAATTGTTATCACCAGAACAAGAATAGAGGGAAATCTTCTAAAGGGACACTTTTTCTGATGACAACATTTTAAGAAGGACTCTACTTCACTTTGGAGAGCTTTCCACTCATGTCCTGTTGTGTCTACTGGACATGAAGGGAAAACATATTTCCCAAAGGGGGACCAGTGGAAAATAAAATTGGACATGGTTTTTAACTATCCAAATGAAAAAGGAAAAAAAAAAACCTTGTTTATTTGCATATGTGTATATGTACATTTTTGTCATGCAGGAAGCATTGCTTTTTCTCTTTCACAATATAATTGACAGCTCTGTACACCAGAGTAGTGTAGTAATATCCTTCTCATGAAAATACATGCTAATTATGCACCTACACAGGAGTCTCTTGATCGAACAATGGCTTGTGCAGTTAGCGATATAGTCAGTTTGTGCTGTATGGTAAGGGCCAGGTCCTGTACTCGCTAGTGCCCTTCCATGTTTTTTCTATACCACGATGTCTACAATAATTCCTTTGGGTAGTAACTGATTGGTTTTGGGCTTTAGAAGAGGACTTATTTACTGCCAGTTCCACCAGTGTCTTTTCTGTAGTTCCTCCAAACTCAACTGTCACATTTACACAAGCCTTTAGAATAAGGCATGGAAAGGTTTCAAAGATTGGCCTAGTAAAAAATGCTAAATACAGGTTTTTAATTATTTTAATTTGGGCTGGCCATAGATTGATTAAAAAAAAAAAATAAAAGAGTGGGTTTCCCAATTCACATAAGCGAGGGGGATGGAGGAATTCTCCCATCACTGTGTTATTGGATTCTAAAAGTTGGGATTCCTCCCATGTCAGAATACACTGATCAGCGCTGCAGCTGGCTGAGCGAGAACATTTTTTCCAACAAGACTGTTCAACATAAGTCTATAGTTAGATCCACTTCTATCAAGCAGGAGCAGCCACACAGATTCTGACGTTCAAAGTCCGATACATCTATTGCCAGCTTTACTCTGCGCAGTTGCCTCAAACCAGGACCCAATTTATTTCTTTACATAAAAAAAAAAACATATTATGCATGAACCTCAATGTGAATAGGGGCTGAGCACTCTAATCCATGAAGTCGTTCAGTTTATTCATTTACATTTTCCAATGTCCAAGCATGATGTGTTTTTCATCTGCTGCATTGTTTCCTTGGCCGACCACTGATTCTACGGTCCTCAGCGTTGCCCATTTGTGCTTCTTCAAAATGGCTTGAACCGCTCATCTTGAAGCCACAGTCTGCTGTGAAATCTTAACCTGGTAGAGACCCTGAAAATGCAGTTTAACGATCTTGTGTCTTGTTGCTGTGCTCAGTCTAGCCATGGTGTATGATCTGTGACATGAAACTGTCTTCCACAAACCTCATCTTAGTAGCAGAGTTTGACTGTTCTTCACCCAGGTTTAAGCCTGCTATAGTAAATAACTGATTAAACTTGCTTATGAAATTGACAGTCATTAGTACCTGCTTGATTTAATTGTTTAATCCTACACCTGACTCTAATCCTACAAAATCCCTGACTGTATGCAATTGTACAGAGTGTGCAAGTGTAAGAGTTTATTTGTTTGAAGCATTTGATATATATTTTTCTTCTGTTCGCTCACTTTGCATTTTATAACTTGATAAAAATACCCAATTAGGATAACTGTCAGCTTGTAAAAGTGACAGTCTTTACTGAGCTTACAAACAATCCAAAGCAAAGGAACACAGAATATTCCATGACTCACCACCACTAAAACCAGTCCCACAAGGGTTTTGGGTCTGCTTCAGGGGCCCAAAGAGATCTTCACAGTTCAGCAACTGTGGCTCAACCCAAAGCTAGCCCACCCTGTTCACTCAGGTGTGTCCTAGTCTCTCTCTCTCACTGACATATGTTAACTGTTTCCTCTTCTTTTTCTGGACTCTGATGCACCCAGGTTAAACCATTCAGGACCAAAATCCCTGTTCTCAGGGGAAGGGGGGTCCTTCCTTCCAAAACTTGTTGATGCGCCTAAATTTGGGGTGCCTCATAAGGCTTTCCAAGCCAAAGAGTACTGAAAATCTGTATTTTCCTCTCCAACTGGACTACCCTGCAATCCCTCAGCCTGCATAGGCAAGACCCCCTGAGTACAAAGTCTTTAAACCATCCCCCTTAAAGGGAGCACAACCCCAATGTATTGTTTGGCTGCATCCATTTGAGTGATTTAGAATTTTCCTGGAGTTTCTTTTTGGGTAGTTGTCTTTTATCTCTTAAATAAATTATATGTCCCATCAAAATTCCCAGTTATGATCAATTGCTGTGACCCCTATAATGCCAAATTATAGTATTAGGCCTTGTGCACACTAGGCTTTTCTGAGCGCTTTCCTCCTGACAGAAGAAAAGTGGCGTTAAAAACGTGCTTAAAGTCACGTTTTTCAAATGTATTTAGATGCTTTCAGACACTTATTCATTTCATTGGCCAGAATATTAATTTATTCCGACCATTGAAATGAATAAACTCCCAAGCACTAAACATGCCTAGCGTTTAGACACGTTCGGACGTGTCTGAAATTTTTTCTGCCAAAACGTTCCTCTCCTGAACATGATTTTGGTGAATTCAGATTTCTGCCCCTAAACGTCTCTGCCTCAAAACTCCTTTTTAAAGTCTATGTGTGTATGGGCAAAACATAGAGGGGGTTTAGGGGCAGAAAAAAAGTAAAACACCTGTAAAATGGGTGTTTGACAGCCGCAGTGTGTCTTAGGCTTACACAATGGGGAAGTGTACTACTTAGAGAGTGACACTTAACCACTTGCCGACTGCCTAATGACGATTTACGTCGGCAGTCAGCCCCTCACAGGCAAAGTGACGACGTCGCTAGCCTGTGAGGCTCTAGGGAGTGAGTGTCATTTTTACAGTAACCTTGCATATGTATAGCACTGATTACTGTAGTAATGTCACTGGTAACCCCAAAAGTGTCAAAAATGTCAGTCAAGGGTCTGATCTGTCCGCCGCAATGTCGCAGTCCCGCTAAAAAAATTGCGGATCACCGCCATTAATCGTTAAAAAAAAAAAAACAATAAAAATGACAAAAATCTTTCCCTTAGTTAGTAAACACAATAACTTTTGCGCAAACCAATCAAAATACACTTATTGCAATTTTTTTTTACCAAACATATGTAGCAGAAAACAAATTGGCCTAAAATGTTAAAAAATGTTGATTTTTAAATTTTTTTGGGGGGAATTTCATATAAAAAAATTTGAAAAATATTGTTATTTTTGCAAAATTGTCGCTCTTTTTTTGTTTATAGTGCATGATCAAAAAAATCGCACAGGTGATCAAATACCACCAAAAGAAAGCTCTGTTTGTGGGAAAAAAGGAGGTCAATTTAATTTGGGTACAGCGTCGCACGACCGCGCAATTGAAAATCACGCAGTGCCAAATCGCAAAATAGGCCCTGGTCAGGAAGAAGGTAAAATCTTCTGGGGCTTAAGTGGTTAAGGGGTGTGTTTGGCTGGGGGGTGGGGCTTGAGAAAAATAAACACCCTACTGTTGCTCTCACTATTGCAGTCTAATCCAAAGGAAAACCAACTGATCCTTGCCCAAAGTTAGAGTTGGCCTTAAAACCTATGAGATTCTTGTCAACCTATGTTCTCAAATCTTCTGCTTTGCATATTTCCTTAGAATTTTAATGTAAACACAGTGGGAGGGACTGATGGACATTTTGATTTTTATTTTATTTTTTTTAATTTTTTTTTTTAACCACTTTAACTCCGCTCACATTGCTGCTACTGCAGCAATATGGCTCGTTATCGTCCAGCGACGTAGACCTACGTTGCTGGACTCCGCCCCTTGTGGGCGGCGCGCACGCGCTGCCGGAGGCTCGCTCCCGCTGTGTTCAGTCACAGTGGGAGTCGGGCCAGGGGAGGAGCGGTGGCGATCTTCCCCGATCGTCTGGGAATCTAGTTTGGAGATCCGCCCGCTTGTGTAAACAGAGCGGGTGGATCTCCTAAGTGACAGGGAGTGACAGATTGCAGGGTTCAGCATAGCTGAACATATGCGATCTGTCCCTGTGTCACTCAGTCACCTCCTCCCCTCACGTTAGTAAGCACCAGGCATACATTAACCCCTCCCTCTCCAATAAAATTAACCCCTTCCCTGCCAGTGTCATTTTTACAGTAACAGTGCATATATATAGCACTGATTACTGCAGTAATGTCACTGGTACCCCCAAAAGTGTCAAAAATGTCAGTCAAGGGTCCGATCTGTCCGCCCCAATGTCGCAGTCCCGCAAAAAAAATCGCAGATCGCCGCCATTACGCGTTAAAAAAAAAAAAACACCAAAAATGACAGAAATCTTTCCCTTAGTAAACGCAATAACTTTTGCGCAAACCAATCAAAATACGCTTATTGTGATTTTTTTTTTTACCAAACATAGGTAGCAGAAAACAAATTGGCCAAAAATTTAAAACAATTTTGATTTTTACATTTTTTTGGGGGGAATTTCATATAAAAAAATGTTAAAAATGTTATTTTTTCAAAATAAACGCTCTTTTTTTGTTTATAGCGCAAAAAGTAAAAATCGCACAGGTGATCACATACCACCAAAAGAAAGCTCTGTTTATGGGAAAAAAAGGACGTAAATTTCGTTTGGGTACGGCGTTGCACGACCGCGCAATTGTCAGTTAAAGTCACGCAGTGCCGAATCGCAAAAAGTGGCCTGGACGTAAGACAGCAAAATCCTCCAGTGGTAAAATGGTTAAAGATACCATAATTTTACTGATATGGAAATTAAATAGTTTTTTGTGTTGATGCACTTTGCCTGTGTTTGTTTTCTCTAGTTTCTCTGTGTCCGATTGTGGCGATTTCCCTTTACTTCCTGTTCCATAGCCAAAATAAGAAGTTAGAGGGAAATCCCTGTAAATTAAGAGAATTCCTTACCCCCCAGGTCAGCAGAACTAGTGTCCCCATTGAAAGATTTCCTCTCTATTATTTTTCTGGGATTTTCTTTTACTTTCACTTCCACTTTCAATGATAATGGTAAACAGAACAAATGAAGAGGATGAATTTCCGTAACCACCAAAAGAAGGCTACAGCACAGTCACCCAGTTCTGGGAGGGCGTTTATTGACACCCTCCCACAACACCATAACACCCGCACGTGCCCCAAGGGCATGCATCTGCAAACTCTAAGGCTAAGACAGCAGCAAAAACCCATGTGCTCCCTCAATCACAGCCAGTTAGCCAATGAGTAGAGAGTAAGGGTGGGACCGAGCTGTGTCTTATGGACGGATATTGCAGCGGCTCAGGAGCGTGTCACTCAGTCACCTCCCCCCACACATGTCAGTAAGCACCAGGCATACATTAACCCCTCCCTCTCCAATAAAAATTAACCCCTTCCCTGCCAGTGTCATTTTTACAGCAACAGTGCATATTTATAGCACTGATTACTGTAGTAAAGTCACTGGTACCCCCAAAAGTGTCAAAAATGTCAGTCAAGGGTCCGATCTGTCCGTCGCAATGTCGCAGTCCCACAAAAAAAATCGCAGATCGCCGCCATTACTCGTTAAAAAAAAAACACCAAAAATCTTTCCCTTAGTAAACGCAATAACTTTTGCGCAACCAATCAAAATACATTTATTGCGATTTTTTTCTTTGTTTTTTACCAAAAATATGTAGCAGAAAACAAATTGGCCAAAAATTGAAAAAAATTTAGATTTTTACATTTTTTTTTTTGGGGGGGGGGGAATTTCATATAAAAAAAACGTGAAAAATATTGTTATTTTTTCAAAATTTACGCTATTTTTTTGTTTATAGCGCTTAAAGTAAAAATCGCACAGGTGATCAAATACCACCAAAAGAAAGCTCTGTTTGTGGGAAAAAAAGGACGTAAATTTAGTTTGGGTACAGCGTCGCACGACCGCGCAATTGTCATTTAAAATAGCACAGTGCCGAATCGCAAAAAGTGGCCTGGACGTAAGACAGCAAAATCCTCCGGTGGTAAAGTGGTTAAAGCAGTAGTGAACTACAAAAAAAAAAAATCTTCTACATTATAAAAGACTTACCTGAAAACAAGCTGCTGACATGGCTTCCACCTTCACCTGGTCTTAAATATCTCCTAAACGGTGCTCGTTTAGTACTATACCTATAATAAGGCAGACCTGTAGGTATAAATTTAAAAAAAAAAAGCCTTTACTACCATTTTAAAGTTGAATTCAAAACCAATAAGAAAGCTCAATTAACGCATTTATTTATTTATTGATAAAATAATGCAAATGGTATAAGAACCTGAAATTGACCTTCTGTTACCATCTTGAAAATCCCGGTACAACAGACTGTGAGAGAGAGGAGCAGCATAAGGAATCAGTAAAGTGCCCTGCATTCACATTTACTGACAAGGAACATTCTAAGAGGAGAAGAGAGCAGAGGGATGAGCTCATCAGTCTTGTTGCTCCTTCTCTGTTCAATCACAGATTAGGGGGGAAAGAAAGACTTGTCTTGCTTAACCACTTCAGCCCTTTAACCACTTTTACCCCATTAATGACCAGGCCATTTTTTGCGATTCGGCATTGCGTTACTTTAACTGAAAATTGTGCGGTCGTGCGACGCTGTACCCAAATACAATTGATGTCCTTTGATCACCTCTGCGGTTTTTAGATTTTTGCGCTATAAACAAAAAAAGAGTGACAATTGTGAAAAAAAAAACGCCATATTTTTTACTTTCTGCTATAAAACATTCCCAATAAAAATGTTTTAAAAATTAAATTTTTTTATCAGTTTAGGCCAATTTGTATTCTGCTACATATTTTTGGTAAAAAAAAAATCCCAAAAAGCGTATTTTAATTGGTTCGCGCAACATTTATAGCGTTTACAAACTAGGGGATAGATTTTTGGACTTTTTATTTATTTATTTTTTATTAGTAATGGCGGCGATCTGCGATTTTTAGCGGGACTGCGACATTGCAGCGGACAGATCGGACCCCTAACTGACATTTTTGACACTTTTTGGGGACCTGTGACACTAATACAGTAATCAGTGCTAAATATGCACTGTTACTGTATAAATGACACTGGCAGGCAAGGGGTTAATACTGGGGGCGATCAAAGGGGTTAAATGTATGCCTAATATGCTTACTGACTGTGTGTGTGTGGGGGGGGGGTGTTCTGTGACGGGCACAGACAGACTGCTGATCTGTCCCTGCCTGTCTGACAGAAGTTCCGCCTGCTTTGCTTACATAAGCAGGCGGGTCTTCTCTCGGTTTCAGTGTCACCTTTTTCTGCTGCCTCCTTCCTCTACTATCATCATGAGTCACTTCTTACAAGTTTTCCTGACCCAAAGAGAAAAACGGTGACAGAGGAGGGAGCTCCAGCCCATAGCCTGTGATTGACAACCTCAGCTCTGTTGCTGTGTGCAGAGGGATGCGTCTCTTCCCTCCAAACTCTCCTCAGCTCTGCAGAGTGTATGAAGAGCTTTCTGCCCCGTTTTCTAAACTCAGACAAGCTTTGTAATTCAGCACTGTTACAGATGTTGAGAAGGGAGGGCTGCAGATAGACCGATACAATTTATGTAGGAGGATTTGTATCATTACTCTTTAATGTGACACTAAATGATATCCTTATTCTCTAAAAAATAATCCACACTCATTCACTGCCTAATGGCCCTGTAATCAATTTTTCGTGAAATTGTTTTACTGTTTTTTTTTCTGTTTTCATTAACCACTTTTACCACCGGAGGATTTTGCTGTCTTACGTCCAGGCCACTTGTTGTGATTTCGGCACTGTGCGACTTTAACTGACAATTGCGCGGTCATGCAGCGCCGTACCCAAACGAAATTTACGTCCTTTTTTTCTCACAAACAGAGCTTTCTTTGGGTGGTATTTTATCACCTTTGCGATTTTTACTTTTTGCGCTATAAACAAAAAAACAGCGAAAATTTTGAAAAATATTTTTCACATTTTTTTTATATGAAATTCCCCCCCAAAAAATGTAAAAATCAAAATTTTTTTATCATCTTTGGCCAATTTGTTTTCTGCTACATATTTTTGGTAAAAAAAATCGCAATAAGCGTATTTCGATTGGTTTGCGCAAAATTTATTGCGTTTACTAACTACGGGAAAGATTTTTGTCATTTTTGGTGTTTTTTTTTTTTTTTTTTTAACGAGTAATGGCGATCTGCGATTTTTTTTGCGTTACTGCGACATTGCGGCGGACAGATCGGACCCTTGACTGACATTTTTTACACTTTTGGGGGTACCAGTGACATTACTACAGTAATCAGTGCTATAAATATGCACTGTTACTGTAAAAATGACACTGGCAGGGAAGGGGTTAATTTTATTGGAGAGGGAGGGGTTAATGTATGCCTGGTGCTTACTGACGTGTGTGGGGGGAGGTGACTGAGTGACACAGGGACAGATCGCAGGTTCAGCTATGCTGAACTCTGCAATCTTTCCCTGCCTGTCACTTAGGAGATCCGCCCGCTTTGTTTACACAAGCGGGCGGATCTCCAGACTCGATTCCCCGACGATCGGGGAAGAGCAGCGGCGATCGCCGCCGCTCCTCCCCTGGCCCGACTCCCGCTGTGACTGAAAACAGCGGGAGCGCGCCGCCCATAAGGGGAGGAGTCGCTGGACGATAACGAGCCACATTGCCACAGTAGCAGCAATGTGAGCGGTCGTTATGTGGTTAACCACTCCTTTTTCCCCTCGCTTCGGTTTGGATTGGACCCCAATGAATGTGCACTGCTCTATATGCACTTCAGATCCCATAGTCCATCTTGGGTGGCTATGTTCCTAGATATAGTGGGACCACAGTGAACTTAGCCACCCTCTAACAGGAGGGCAGATCACTGCAGCAAAAAAAAAAAAAGGAATTTAGGGGAGGCTGAGGGTATTACTTGTTTGAGCCACCAAAACACACAAAGCCACCCACAACACTGCCCCCAGTAACATCACCAACCTTATCTGCAGACATCGCCCAAGTTGTCCTCTCCACTCCTCCCAAGAACTCCTGCTGTCTAGCTCCCTTGTTACCTCCTCCTATTCTCACCTCCAGGACTTTTCCAGAACCTCTCCCAGCCTCTGAAATTTCCATACCCCAGTATGTCCAGTCAGCATCCACCCTGTCCGCCTTTAGGCGATCCTTCAAAACTCATTTATTCAGGAAAGCCTACCCCACCTCCACCTAAGAACTTTACTTGATTCACCTCCATCGGATTATCCCCTGCAGCTATTACTCTTTGTACAGCTTTTCCATCCCTTTAGATTGTAAGCTCCATGGGCAGGGCCCTCCTATTCCTTCTGTATTAAACTGTGTTATAATTCTACTGTCCCCTTTTATATTGTAAGTGCTGCACAAACTGAATAGCTATATAAGCTGTATAGCTGTATAATAATTTTTATACTTGAGTAGACGTTTACGGTCACAAACTGTGCCAGAAAAATTCTGGTCATTAAAGTAGCTGTACATTCAAGCAGAGATGTTTAAATCTCCTAACTAGATAAACAGAAATACAGACATTGGGCAGGTAAAATAACCATCATATATCTATTTCAAATATGTATTTGCCTATAGTCAAGCTTTCATTTAATGTTGTACTCTCTCAAGGGCAAAAGAATCCCATGAGAGGGTACAACATTGGGGACACAGTGTTAGCCAGCACTACAGAAGAAAAAGATTTGGGGGTACTTATTTTAAGATGATTGCAAAATGAACAAGCAGTGGGAAAGGTGAAAAGAATTCTAGGGTGCATCACTAGATGGATCACCAGCAGGAGGAAGGAGGTTCCGATCCCTCCATATACTGTAGATCTTTAGTGAGACCTCATTTAGAATACTGCGTCCAGTTCTGGAGACATCACTTACACAAATATATTGATAAAATAGAATGAGTCCATAGACGGGTAACAGAAATAGTGAAAGGTTTGGGGGATAAAACATATCAAGAGCGACTTCAGGAATTTAATATGTACAGTCTGGAGGAAAGAATGTTCAGGAGGGCAGTTTTTTTTCAATATGAAACCAAAATCAAGACCACAGGGATATGAACTCTAACTTGAGGAGAGTTCAAAATGAATCTAAGTATTATTTTACTGAAACGGAAGTTGAGGCTTGGAATAAACAACCAGCAGGGGTAGTGAGACAATCGACAGTAAATGGCGACATTTAACACTTACTGTATGCCTAAATCAAATATATATTTTTTTTTAAAGTTGATGGTTGCGCTGGATTGACCTGCTCGATAGAGGGTCTGTGGGTGGGTGGTAGGTGAGAGAGGGCCACTTGGGGAAACTAACTCCCAACTAATCTGGCCCGGCTGGATGAAAGGCAGTGGACCCTTGTTAAGGGGTCTGGGCTGCTACCTTAAGATACGGCCTGGTGGTCGTTTCCAAAGTTTCTAGTGGTAGTCGGTTAAAGGAACCCCCAAAGTCCGCAATAAGAATCCCACTTGGATCAAAAGATCTTCGTTTTATTAGTAGCAGAACATGTTAAAGCCAACGTGTTTTGGGGGAACAAAGACCTCCCCTTCTTCAGGGCGTAAATGATCATTGGCACCAGTGAAAATTAAATACAGCTGGTGGGTGGGGTTTGGATCAGCTTACCTGTCAGATCCATACCCCACCCACCAGCTGTATTTCATTTTCACTGGTGCCAATGATCATTGTTGTGATGTTGGTTGCAGATCCGAATAGCAACATTTACGCCCTGAAGAAGAGGGAGTCTCTGATCCCCTGAAACGCGTTGGTTTTAACATGTTCTGCTACCAATAAAATGAAGATCTTTTGATCCAAGTGGGATTCTTATTGCTGATTTTGGGCACTCCTTTAACCGAGTATCCCTAGAAACTTTGGAAACGACCACCAGGCCGTATATCTTAAGGTAGCAGCCCAGACCCCTTAACAAGGGTCCACTGCCTTTCACCCAGCCGGGCCAGATTAATTTTGATCCAAGTGGGATTCTTATTACCGATTTTGGGCGCTCCTTTAACCGACTACCACTAAATCAAATATAGTCATTGCAGCATTAGCAGTGCTCATCCAGTGTATTGCACAGTGTGTGCATCCAAACAGTTCAAGGTTAGTCCACCATGTGGTTAATAAGGTAAGTAAAGTAGTTCCACTGCTCTGGTCATCATGAGGATGATGGGAGTGATCAAACACACCAATCCTTTCACCACACCTTCATCTGCTGCTTAGATTACCATCAGATTAGTTTAGAATCTGTATAATCACATGGTGGACTAACCTTGAACTGTTTGGGTGCACATGGTGTGCACTACTCTGGATGAGCGCTGATAATGCTGCAATGACTGTAATAGATTTAAGGCATAACTGTTAAATGAGGGGAATTTCTTTATAGCAGCAGCCTATGGTGCAGTGAAATTATTTATGTCCCATTTATTTTATGAGCGCTGGGATTGGTGATTTATTTGCTTTTTGTATCAGGAAATGGCGACAAACAGATCTATACTCAAAGTTAACGAAAAAAAAAAAATTGTCTCGATGGGCTACGCGGTCTTTTTCTGCCATCAATTTTCTTTGTTTCGAATTTCACTACTAGAAAATAATACAGCAAAACTGTAAAGGCCAGTTCCAAGGCCACCATTTTCCTTTAAATGATGTTGAAACGTTATTCTTGATCCTTTTTAAAATTAGTCCTATTTGAATAGAAATTGTGTATGGAACACATTTTTATATTTTGTACCCTCAGATCTATGGGCCCCTCGGTCGTTAGACTTCAATGTTCCTAATGGGCCCCTTTAGAGCCTTCTCTGGCTGGGTCTCTTCCCCCCACCTCCCTCCAAGGACTTCTAAGTTGCTCCCCGGAGTTAAACTTTCTCTCCATCTAAAGTGTTGAAAGACGGATACAGTTCTTGAACTCATTCCAACCCAAATATTTAATCTGCAAACTTTTCAAAGCAATTTAAAACCTCTTAAAATATGAAGCATCTATTAAATATGCCAGCAATTGTTCCATGTGAGTGTCTCAGTTCCGATACATTTGTGAGCCACGGCCTACCATAGGATTATGTTTATATTGCTTATTTCGGCGATGTAAAGTTTTTCCTTAAAAGGAAGAGAAATCCAGACAGCCAGGCTATTCTTTCATGACAGACCTCAGCGCATCCTATAGCCAGTCACCTCCGTCAGAGTTTACCTCCGATCAACTGGAAAGAATTATTTTCACAGCCTGCCAACAAATCAACTGCTCCTGCTCCGTTTGTATCCTTTTACTAAGCAGCCTGCAGTCCCGGCTCTCCCGTTGATTCGCTCACAATATACTCATTTTTCCAGGAGAACACCGAAGGCTGGGTCTCTTGGGTAGTGATTCTTCTTTTTCCTTGAACGGCTTGTAATAAGGCACCCCAGAAAATGACAGGGGTGACCTTCTGTGTGGTGCCCGAAAGCATAAATCTCGGTTGTGTTTGCAAGGGAAGAGAAAACTATAGCGTGGCGAGAAATGATGAGCTTTTCGCTGGTTACCTTGTATCTCTGGCTTGATGCCATTTATCTGCCGTAATGTACACTGTTGACTTTCCCGTGATGCGCTCTGCTGTTTTATCACAAGAAGACGGCGGTGACTGTAATTTTCACCTTGATGCGCAGTGACGAGGCAGAAAAGCACAGAGTATGTAAAAAGCTTTAAAACCCCATTTTATATGAAGGAGAATAAAAGAAATGTGTATTGAAGAAGTTGAACAATATACCATGTCATTCAAAGGTCTGTTCCATAACAGTTGCATGCATTGCCTATTCCATGCTTTACAACTCCATAGCCAGCTACTGTTTAAAAATAATAAAGTGTGTTTTAACGACTTAAAGCAGAGTTACGGCCACAAAATCGACATAATCGATTTTGGGCCATCCGCTTGCTCTTGGTCACCGGAAAAAGAAATGGATAGTTACGATTTTTTATTTTTTTGGTTTACTTACCTTGTTATTGAAGAAAAATATACTCCCCTTTCTTCCACTTCCTCCCTCTGCGGCCGCGGCCCGCGCCGTCACTTCCTCTTTGCATTGATTCCTGGGAGCTGAATGTCATCGCTCCCAGGAATCAATGCGCCTGCACCGGCCCCCCTCGTCAGTTCCGGTGCGGCGCCTCATTCCCTGCTAAACAGCTTCTGGGCATGCTCAGAAGCTGTGGAGGGATGATGCGCCCGCACCGGAAGTGACGAGCGGGGCCGCTAAAAAACGCAGATCGCCGCCATTACTAGTTAGTAGACACAATAACTTTTGCGCAAACCAATAGAAATACGCTTTTTGCAATTTTTTTTTTACCAAAAATATGTAGCAGGAAACAAATTGGCCTAAAATGTTAAAAAAATTAGATTTTTTCATTTTTTTGGGGGGGAATGCCAATCAATGTCAGTGCCAATCAATGCCGCCTATCAGTGCCCACCAATGCTGCATATCAGTGCTACCTATCAGTGCCCATCAGTGCTGCATATTAGTGCTTCCTATCAGTTGCGCATAATAGTGCCACCCCATCAGTGCCTCCTCATCAGTGCCTGTCAGTGCGGCCTCATCAGTGCAGGAAAAAATGTATCTATTTACAAAATTTTATAACATAAACAAAAAAACTTTTTTTTTTTTTCAAACTTTTCGGTGTTTTTTTATTTGTATAGCAAAAAAGAAAAAACCTTGTGGTGATCAAATACCACCAAAAGAAAGCTCTATTTGTGGGGAAAAAAATGATAAAAATTTGGTTTAGGTACAGTGTTGCATGACCGCGCAATTGTCATTCAAAATGCAACAGCGCTAAAAGCTATAAATTGGCCTGGGCGGGAAGGGGGAAAAGTGCCCGGTATGGAAGTGGTTAAAGCAGTATAAAACCCAAAATCAATCATTTACAATATTAGATTTCAGCCTACTACTTCTTAAATATGATGGCTACACTAGTTTTCTTTTTTAGGCTTTTTTTCTGTAACGCTACACCCATAACGGCTGCTAATCGACGCTTATCCTTTAGAACTGCCCTGACTTTTCGAACTGCTGGACCCTTCTGACACTCTAGATTCAGACATGAATCTCTCAAACATGATTTAGCTTTGCCACAAACAGTACCC
Organism: Pelophylax lessonae; assembly: GCF_965119305.1. Lineage (NCBI taxonomy): Eukaryota > Metazoa > Chordata > Amphibia > Anura > Ranidae > Pelophylax > Pelophylax lessonae. The sequence goes on along the minus strand of NC_138775.1, from coordinate 257,253,157 downwards.
AGCACAAAGTAAAGGCAATATAAAACAATGCTGTTGTATTGAATAATTCAAAGTAGTTCAGAATGGCAATAAGAACAATCAGCTTGCAGCAATACACTGTCAGATAATAATAGAAAAGTAATCAGATTACAATAGATAACAGGGAACCACGTCGTGGAGTATTAAAGTCTATAGCAGAGTTATATAATAGTGCACACTGATGTGAGAAGGAGGCCTGCCACCAATGCAATAAGGCTCCACACAGCTGTAGGCACAAACCTTCGACCTAAGACTACTAAGCCTAACTGTATATGATAGAGTACTTGAAAGAGGATTACAACTTATGTTACAGCCTTATGCCAAAATAAATTAAATGCATTATTTTCCTCAAAATTATACAAACAATGCCCCATAATGACCACGTAAAATCAGTTTGTTTGAAATCTTTGCAAATTTCTTCAAAATAAAAAATTAAAAACATCCCATTTGCATACTGTAAGTATCCACAGCCTTTGCCATGACGCTCATAGCTGAGCTCAGGTGCATCTTGTTTCCTCTGATCATCAGTGGATCATGTCAGAGCACAAACCAAGCCATGAAGTCCAAGGAATTGTCTGTAGGCCTCCGAGACAGAATTGTATCGATTTACAAATCTGGGGAAGGGTACAGAATAAATTCTACAGCATTAAAGGTCCCAATGAGCACAGTGGCCTCCATTATCTGTAAATGGAAGAAGTTTGGAACCTCTAGGGCTCTTCCTAGAGCAGTCCTCCCAGTCAAACTGAGCGATCCGGGGAGAAGGGCCTTAAGCCCCGTACACACGAACAGATTGTTGGCCAACTGATCGGCCAACTTTTGTCCAGTGTTTGTTGGTTGAAATGTGCTCTAGACTTGCACTGGACTTTTGTTGGCCAACAAAAAACAACTTCAGAAGTGATGTCATGTGATGGTTGACTTTCCGTGTGTTTTTTCTTCTCTGAGCATGCCCAGTCTTGCTCATCTGATTTTTGTCTGCCGAAATCTGTACTGACTGAGGAACAATCGGCCGTTCTTTGTTGGCCAACAAAAATTTTATAGCATGCACACCAGATTTTTGTCAGCCGAAAATTCGCAGTTGGTTGTCGGAAGCATCATACTAACAAGCCTACAATACGGCAGATCGGACGTTGGCCAACAATTTACGGCCAACAATCTGTGCGTGTGTACGGGGCTCAAGTCAGGGAGGTGACCAAGAACCCGATTAGCCACTCTGACAGAGCTCCAGCTTTTCTCTGTGGGGAGAGGAGAACCTTCCAGAAGAGCAACCATCCCTGCAGCACTTCACCAATCAGGCCTTTATGGTAGAGTGGCCAGACGGAAGCCACTCATCAGTAAAAGGCACATGACAGCTCACCTGGAGTTTGCCAAGAGGCACCTGAAGGACTCTCAGACCATGAGAAACAAAATTCTCTGGTCTGATGAAACAAAGATTGAACTCTGAATGGCAAGCGTCATGTCTGGAAGAAAACAGGCACTGATCATCACCTGGCCAATACCATCTCTACAGTGAAGCATGGTGGTGTCAGCATCATGCTGTGGAGATTTTTTTTCTCGAGGGAAAGATGAATGCAGCAATGTACAGACACATCCTTGATGAAAACCTGCTCCAGAGCGCTCTGGACCTCAGACTGGGGAGAAGGTTCATATTCAAACAGGACAATGACCCTAAGCATACAGCCAAGATAACAAATGAGTGGCTATGGGAAAACTATGTGAATGTCCTTGAGTGGCCCAGCCAGAGTCCAGACTTGATCCCGATTGAACATCTCTGGAGAGATCTGAAAATGGCTGTGCACCGATGCTCCCCATCCAACCTAATGGAGCTTGGGAGGTCCTGCAAAGAAGAATGGAAGAAACTGCCCAAAAATAGGTGTGCCAAGCTTGTAGCATCATACTCAAAAAGACTTGAGGCTGTAATTGTTGCTAAAGGTGCTTCAACAAAGTATTGAGCAAAGGCTGTGAATACTTATCTACATGGGATTTTTTGTTCATTTTTTATTTTTAATAAATTTGCAAAGATTTCATACAAACTTCTTTCATGTTGTCATTATGGGGGATTGTTTGTCGAATTTAGAGGAAAATAATGAATTTAATCAATTTTGGAATAAGGCTGTAACATAACAAAATGTGGAAAAAGTGAAGCACTGTGCATACTTTCTGTATGCACTGTGTATATATATACAGTATATATATATATAATTATACACGCACACTAAATTGCCAAAAGTATTGGGACGCCTGCCTTTACACGCTCATGCACTTTAATGTCATCCCAGTCTTAATCTGTAGGATTCAATATTGAGTTGGCCCACCCTTTGCAGCTATACCAGCTTCAACTCTTCTGGGAAGGCTGTCCACGAGGTTTAGGAGTGTGTCTATGGGAATGAAAGATAAAGGAGAATGTGGGCGCTTCCGTGGGTCAGAGCCCTAGGTCCAGTACGTTGTTCCTGTCAGCATGCACTCGGCAGCACTTTGGAGGAGAAGCAGCTCTGTAGGAATGTAGGAAGAACACAAGGCGCTTCTAAGTGCAGTATTGACCATTTATTAAGACACAAAAGGATTAAAAACACTTACAGGGAATCCATTGGGGGAAAACCTTAAATGTGCTTATTCTCAGCTTCCAGCATCATCCAGTATGGATGGGGCGAAGTGGGGGGGGGGGAGCTGGCAGTATGCGTTAAAAAGGTAGAGTTAGGGACTGCAGATATCAGGGTGCCTTGGCGCGGCCTGCAGCTTACGCATGTATTTGCAAATGTGTGCAACTAAACCCCTGTTTTTAACGCATACTGTTAGACAGGATAATTTGGCTGGTTGCTGGCTGGTTGGTAAGAAGTGACTGGAAATCCCTTCGTTTTTGATCTGCGTTTGCCCTTCCAGTGCTCCTTACTATCTAAACCAGTTATAGATGGAGGAGGTGACCACTTTTTGCAATATCGTATAACGTTTATATTGAAAATAAAAGAACAGCTAGTGTTCAAAGCAGAAAGCGTGGGACTTTAAATGAGGTGTGGCCAGTGCATACTTGATGATATATTGATAGTAGATATGCAGCTGCTGGTAAGCAAAAAGGAGCATATATTAAATCATCACGTGTTTATTGTAATATTCCATTGCACTTAAACATTTGTACATTTCATGTTATAGAATAAAGCGGGGAATATACATATTATATAAAAGGGTAACATGATACAATCATAATCAATGGTACATCGATTGATAAAAAGGTACAGACAGTTAAACAATAAAACATAATTGGATGCTTGGCATAGTTAAAATGCTTGCTTGTACAATAGCTGTCAGTTGAAAAGGCCTCTAAAGCTCTACGCGTTTCGTGAAGCATAGTTCACTTCCTCAGGAGCAGGCGATTTCGATCTCTAGAAAATATAACATGTTTGGTATAGCATCCAAAAAGGGGTCAGGGGTAGAAAAATATGTGGATTAGAACTTACAATAGGGTAAAGACATTGTCAAGGAGGGGCTGGAGGCCATCTGAAAAAACGTCTATAACGGGAACTGAGGGAGCAAGAATACCGTATATAACCTCGGTGTTGGGTCCATATAATAGATAATAGAATAGATTTTCAATGAGGGTCGTAAGGGCTGTATTGAGATGTAAATTAAAAAAATAGTTAATAATAATGTATTCCGAGTATTTATGTATAGTACAATATTAATATAATATTAAAGCCCAAAGCCAGAGGTAAACTGGCATAAGATGGGCTATAGGGAAAAAATTGGTTCAGAGACATATTGAATAATGGGGTAGACTATCATAATACTATAAAATGATGTAAAGTGAAGTAAAGTACTGAGCCAAGACCAACGATGGTAGAGAATAGAGTAAACCCAATACTCACAGTGCGAAAAAGAGAGAAAGCCAAGGCCAATGTGTATGACAGTGTGTAAAAAGATTGAGTGACAAGGGAGGGGAATAGAAAATGCCCCATCCAAATGAATAAGTGAAGTGACCGAAGGTGTGCTGAAGAATCCAGCATAAAATAGGTAGATAAAAGGAAGGTGCCAACATAGTGTGGAATGAATATGGGGGGTGTCCCAGAAAAAGAAATAAGGGCAAATCAAGCCTACATGAAAGAAGTGACCGTGTGCTAAGGAGTAATAGAAGGTGAATAGAGATAGATGATTGCAGACCTGCACCGAGGAGGAGGCAGACATTGCTCCCAGCGTCACTGGCTGTTCAAAATGCGGGACATCACCAAGCAGACAAGAGCTGCTGAAGATGGCGTCCCTAATGAACGCTGTTGGAAATCACGTGCATGGACGTCGACGCCGTGATGATGTCACGCTATGCACGGAAAGTAGTGGCGCCGATGCGCTGCGGCCGCAACCACACCCCCCGCCCCCTACCCAGCCATTGGCTTGGGGCACGGGGGAATAGAGAGGGGAGTGGAAACGGAAGGAGCGCATCGCAGTTCCCGATCTATGACGGTTCAGAGTGGACATACCAGCCCCATGGCAATGCCATGGGGTAAACTGATAACAATAGTAGCTAAGGTGGGTTAAAAATCTCACCCTAGAATAAATGACAATATAAGATGGGGAAGGTATATTGGGTAATAATGGGTACTACTTGATAAAAAACAAAAGTAAACATGTTAGAAAAACTGGTAACACACCTCCATCCCTGATAAATATTTCAAAAAACGGAAATAGGGAAAAAGGGGGGAGGATGGGGGCAATAGACAATGAGGGAAGACGAGGAAGTTGGGACTTTAAATGAGACCTGTGCAATAGAGTCTCCATCCCTGATGTATACATAAAAAATAAAAGAACAGCTAGTGTTCAAAGCAGAAAGCGTGGGACTTTAAATGAGGTGTGGCCAGTGCATACTTGATGATATATTGATAGTAGATATGCAGCTGCTGGTAAGCAAAAAGGAGCATATATTAAATCATCACGTGTTTATTGTAATATTCCATTGCACTTAAACATTTGTACATTTCATGTTATAGAATAAAGCGGGGAATATACATATTATATAAAAGGGTAACATGATACAATCATAATCAATGGTACATCGATTGATAAAAAGGTACAGACAGTTAAACAATAAAACATAATTGGATGCTTGGCATAGTTAAAATGCTTGCTTGTACAATAGCTGTCAGTTGAAAAGGCCTCTAAAGCTCTACGCGTTTCGTGAAGCATAGTTCACTTCCTCAGGAGCAGGCGATTTCGATCTCTAGAAAATATAACATGTTTGGTATAGCATCCAAAAAGGGGTCAGGGGTAGAAAAATATGTGGATTAGAACTTACAATAGGGTAAAGACATTGTCAAGGAGGGGCTGGAGGCCATCTGAAAAAACGTCTATAACGTTTATATTGGTCAGGCAATGCACTGACACCTTCGCTGCCATTGTGCTATGTGCTATGTGCTGGGTGTTCAGTGTGACCCTGCGCCTTTAAGGAGGGGTGGGCTCCCTCCAGTCACCTGTCCTCCATCTATCTCATCAGAATGCATGTGCTCCCATTGTGGAGACTCTTTAAAGGTAGAGTTAGGGACTGCAGATATCAGGGTGCCTTGGCACGGCCTGCAGCTTACGCATGTATTTGCAAATGTGTGCAACTAAACCCCTGTTTTTAACGCATACTGTTAGACAGGTTAATTTGGCTGGTTGCTGGCTGGTTGGTAAGAAGTGACTGGAAATCCCTTTGTTTTTGATCTTCTCTCCAACATCAGTGCCTGACCACATGCGCTTCTGGAAGAATGGTCAAACATTCCCATAGACAAACTCCTTAACCTTGTGGATAGTCTTTTTAGAAGAGTGGAAGCTGTTATAGCTGCAAAGGGTGGGCCAACTCAATATTGAACCCTGCGGACTAATGCCTCGTACACACGCAACGATTATCGGCCGACCGATCGGCCGTCTTTTGTCCAGTGTTGTTGTGTTGGTTGAAATGTGCTCTAGACTGCACACAAATTTTCTCGGCCAACAACAACCAACTTCAGAAGTGATGTCATGTGATGGTTTACTTTCCGTGTGTTTTTTCTTCTCTGAGCATGCCCAGTCTTGCTCATCAGATTTTTGTCTGCCGAAATCTGTACTGACTGATGGAAAATCGGCCGTTCTGTTGACGGCCAACAAAAATCCAACAAAAATTTTATAGCATGCACACCAGATTTTGTTCGGCCGAAAAGTCACAGTCGGTTGTCGGAATCATCATACTAACAAGCCGATAATCGGCCGATCGGACGTTGGCCGAAAATTCACGGCCAACAATCGTTGCGTGTGTACATGGCATAAGACTGCGATACCATTAAAGTTCATGTAAAGGCAGGTGTCCCAATACTTTTGGTAATATCGTGTATCTTATAAAGAGTCAGTTCGTGGTTGGAGCTGAATCTTCTTCTGGAAATCATTGGGGCCCTTAACCTCTTTAGGACTGCCTGCCCTCATTGTACTACATATGGGCGGCTCCTATGTACCTGTATTTCGCTGACTGTTTCCAGGGTCAGGGCACGCGCAGGCACGCCCCCTGCCCTGTCAACTCACTCTGTGATTGGACACAGGAGGAATTTGTCAGCAGCTCGCAGCCAGTAAATCATGGTTGGGACTCTGTCCAATCACAGCCCAGAGCCCTGTGTTGACAATCAACAAAGGACTTTGTACAGAGGGAACGATCTCTTTGTTTCTTCTCCCGGTAAATCAGGGAGAAGAAACAAACAGATTTTTAGAAAAAGAAGCACACATTACACAACACTTGCTAGGCACACATTTAACCCCTTGATTACTCTAAATTGTTAACCCCCTCCCAGCCAATGTCATAAGTACAGTGACAGGGTGTAGCATTATCGTTGATCACTGTATTAGGGTCACTGGTGATGTCAGTGTCAGTCAGTTCCCACCCAGTGTAAGTGTCAGAATCCCCCCGCACTATCACAGTCCCACTATAAGTCGCTGATCACCGTCATCACTATAATATTAGTAGTGTAATAGTAATTAGTATAAAAAAATAAAAATTCCAGTATATATCAAAGCTTGTAGACATTATAACTTTCACGCAAACCAATAAATATACGCTTATTGGGATTTTCTCTTTACCAAAGACATGAAGCAAAATACACTTTGGCCTAAATTAGATTTTTTTAAATTTTGTTTTATAGGAGAAAGAAAAAAAAATGTTTTTCCCCCAAATTTAGTTTTTTCGTTTATATAATAAAAAATTAAAAGCCTGTTAGCGATCAAATCCCACCAAAAGAAATCTCAATTTGTGTGAAAAAAAAAATAACATAAATTTAATTTGGGTACAGTGTTGCATGACCATGCAATTACCAGTTAACCAGTTCTGGACCGGAAGGATTTGCCCCCTTAATGACCAGGCCATTTTTGCGATTCGGTACTGCGTTACTTTAACCGAAAATTGCGTGGTTGTGCGACGATGTACCAAAATAAAATTGATGTCCTTATTCTCCCACAAATAGAACTTTCTTTTGGTAGTATTTGATCACCTGTGCAATTTTTATTTTTTGTGCTATAAATAAAAAAAGAGCGACAATTCTGGAAAAAAAAAAAAAAAATATATTTTTCACTTTCTGCTATATAACATTCCCAAAAAAGTCCAATTTGTATTCTGCTACAAGTTTTTGGTAAAAAAATCCCAATAGGAGTATATTGATTAGTTTGTGCGTCTACAAACTAGGGGAAAGACTTATGTCATTTTTATTTCTTTCTTTTTTTACTAGTGATGGCAGCGATCTGCAATTTTTAGCAGGACTGTGACATTGCGGTGGACAGATCGGACCCCTAACTGACATTTTTGACACTTTTGGGGGGTCCAGTGACATTACTACAGTAATCAGTGCTAAAAATATGCACTGTTACTGTAATAATGACACTCGCAGGCAAGGGGTTAACCTAGGGGTGATCAAAGGGGTAATTGTGAGCCTAGGGGAGTGTTTCCTAACTGTGGGAGGAGGGACTTGTGAAATGATCATAGAGACCTGTGATCCTATATAGAAGGATCACATGAGCTCTGTGATCATTTCAGAGAGAACAACGGTCAGCTGTGTTTACAACAGCTGACTGTCCTCTCTCAGCGGGGAGTGATCACGAATGGCAATCGGTGCTGCCTGTCCCATGCATTGGTCTAGTTGGGTCGAGAGCGTGCCTCCAGGAGCTCTCCAGCAGATCGTTGTACAGGTACGGCAATTCGCACAGCCGAGCCAGCCTGCTGCAGCATATATGTGGCGGGCGGGCGGTCGGCAAGTGGTTAAAGTAGCGCAGTGCTAAATTGCAAAAAATGGCCTGGTCATGAAGGGGTAAAACCTTCCAGAGCTCAAGTGGTTAAAAGAGAAGTAGGGCCAAACACGAGTATTGTATAATAGCATCCAAACACGTGCGGCTTGTTGTGCTGCGATTTGCCACAAGATTTGGGATTGTGGGCGGAATGGCAGCGAGATGTGAACGGGGCCTAATTGAAAAGGTTCTGCTTATCAAGTGTTCTCCTGTTTTAACACACCGTACATCTTTACCGGCATCTGCAACCAAGGACGTATCACATTTCAATCTGAAATGATGACAAAATCCGAGACAATGTAACATCTTTGCTTTCTGCTAGTGCAAGGTGATGTCTTTGAGATAATCGAGATTAACACGTTTATTTTTGATTGCTTCCGCTGCATTAAGCTCTCATTCCATCAAGCGCTTTGAAATAAACCATTTAGCCCAAAAAAAAAAAAAAAAAAAAAAATCTTCATTTTGGGACTTTGCTTTAAAAGCATCTATCAGCTATGAATTTGTTCACAGCGTGTAATTCCTCATCTTAATACAAGTTCCCAGTAGCCTCTAGTTTTAATTAGCACTTGAGCTTTGTACGTATTTGTACGAATGCCGGCTGCCTAAGCTATATAAAAAGCCTATTGGTCCTACATTTACAGATGATGTTTTTAAAGATTGATTCTGATATAAAACTGTTTCATACAGTGTGCTGAAAAGGTTTTCATTGCAAAAAAATAACTTTTTTTTTTACTTTTTTATATGTAGCACCCTCCTAGTCGGGTGTTAGGTAGAGAGTATAGTTTTGGCTCTGTCTGCCTATTAGAGGAGCAGCAGACAAAATATATATTGTTCTCTGCTTAACAGAGAGCAGGATCTGGGAGTCAGGTCTGCTCAGGGTTCCCAGTGTGTGATTCACCTGGTCTTAGGGAGTGTCCTCAGCTGATCCAATGGGGAGGCACGTTGGATGCTAGAGGAAACCTAACCAATGACACGCAGGCTTTTGGTGCTGCCCCAGGGATTGGCACAGACAGTTTGTCTGGGTGCATTATGGGGCAGGGTATAAAAAGCCACAGGCACATGAGGTAGAGGTCTTTTGGTGGGATGCCAAGTCCCAGAAGGAGGGTGGCGGCTGCCTCCTCTTCTGCAGCAGTTGGTGATGGTCACAGGCAGTCGGCCTAGTGAGCCATTGGTGTAATGCTGAGCTCAGAGGTCCAGGAGAGCTGACTGGAGGAGTTGGGGCATTGGAGAATCTGGAAAGCAGTATCGTGAGTACAGAGGATCTTGCCCAGGGGTCTGCCCAGGAAGGGAACCACTCCGGAGTGTAGAGTCAGTGGACAGGTGTCAGCTAGCACAGAGAGAAAGAGGGTACTGGGGGAGTACCCTGAAGAGAAATACTATAGGAACACTTACCTCATCTTCATTCAACTGGCAGGATGAAGCAGCGGCCTTGCCGCATTCTCATTCGAAGTCCTCTGAAGTGTGAATAGTTAAAGTTGGAGTATCCCACTCATCCCTTCTCCTATCCCAATATAAATAAAACAACAACCCCTAGACTGATCATTGACTGAGCCAAGGACATAAAGTGTTAAGTTTCTGCAAGCAGTTGCTACGGGTAACCCAGGGGAATCCAAAAGTGTCATTTACCAGCAGTCCTCTAGGGGGTAGTACTACATATAGTTAAAGTAAAATTGTGCAAGGATGTAGACTGCCATTGGTGACCCATTTGGCCTGGATGTCTTTAGTTTTAATCTCTATGTCACTGACGTAAAGCGTTCGTTACCCCAACATTTCATATTCCTGATATGTGGCTGCTGTACCATGTACTTGTATGAGAAAGTCTCCTCTTCTCTTTGTATTCCTTCCTTTTTGTGAAATCCCTGGTGTTCCTGCCAGGCCCTCTGCTTTCCTATTTAAAACAAATGTAGAAATTCCCCAATTATTGGGAATCCAGGATGTGGGTTGCCATCGTCCCTATGAGACAAGAACAAAAGGCAAAAAAAACCCTATTTGGGTGGGACTATGTAGGCTGCCACACATCCAAGTGTATAAAAATTGTAAGTTTATAAAAATCATTAAAAATTGTAAATAACTTGACAAATCACGTGTCTAGATACATGTTACAAAACATACAAGATCAACAGTGAAGTACAGTATATGAAAAAATTAAACATATGAAATATTAAAAATGGTAAACACGGCTTGCAAAGAGTGTTCATCAAGAACATAAGAATAACAGTGGGGAAATCCTCCAAACCAGATGCGTTTCAGGTGGGATCACCTTTCCTCAGGGGTTCGCAGATGGAGTCGTGTGATTTCCTAAACCGCATTAATAAAAGGATACATAGTTTTAATCTAATAGCATTTCCAGTAAACATTTATATAGCCATATTCATCAGTAAAAAGAGAAAATATATCGAAAAAATATTTAACATGTCGGGTATGAAGGATTTCCCCACTGTTATTCTTACGTTCTTGATGAACACACTTTGCAAGCCGTGTTTACCATTTTTTATATTTACACGTTAAATATTTTCTCTATATATTTTCTCTTTTTACTGATAAATATGGCTATATAAATGTTTACTGGAAATGCTATTCGATTAAAGCAATGTATCCTTTTATTAATAGGGTTTAGGAAATCACACGACTCCATCTGCGAACCCCTGAGGAAAGGTGATCCCACCTGAAACGTGTCAACTTTGGAGAATTTCCCCACTGTTATTCTATAAGGGCTTGCAAAGAGTGTTCATCAAGAACGTAAGAATAACAGAGGGGAAATTCTCCAAAGTTGACGCGTTTCAGGTGGGGAAGTAGAAAATATTGGTTTTTTTTTCTAAGGTTTCGCTTATATTGCAAAATAAAAATAAAAAACCGAGTGGTGAATAAATACAACCAAAAGAAACTTCTATTTGTGTGAAAAAAATGATAAAAATGTATTTTGGGTACAATGTAGCATGACTGAGTAATTGTCATTCAAAGTGTGAGAGCACTGAAAGCTGAAAATTGGTCTGGGTAGGAAGGGGGCGAAAGTGCCCAGGATTGAGGTGGTTCAAATACAATGTTGTTGTTTTTTTTTTTTAATCTGTTCCCGACCGCCCGGCGCCTATTTACTGCGGCAGTGCAGCCCTCCTTCGCAAACTGACGTAGACCTTCATTGGTCGCGTGCCTGCAGCTAGGGGGCGAGAGTGTGACCCTGGCGGCACGCTCCCGCCCCCACTTGGCAGCAGGGACTCAGGTGCACGGGGTAGGCGGCTCCCATTGCCGCTGACACCCGCGATCGCTCCCCGCTTAGAGAGAAGGACAGTCGGCTGTTGTAAACACAGCTGACCGTTCTTCTCCCTGGAATGATCACAGAGCGCCTCTGATCCTCCTATATAGGATCACAGGTCTCTATGATTGTTTCACAAGCCTCGCCCCCCATAGTTAGAATCACTCCCCTTGGCTAACATTTAACCCCTTGATCACCCATAATGTTAACCCCCTCCCTGCCAGTGTCATTATTAAAGTAACAGTGCATATTTTTAGCACTGATTACTGTAGAAATGTCACTGGTCCCCCCCAAAAGTGTCCAAAATGTCAGTTAGGGGTCCAATCTGTCCGCCGTTATGTTGCAGTCTCGCTAAAAATTGCAGATCGCCGCCATTACTAGTAAAAAAAAAAAACAATAAAAATGACATAAATCTTTCCCGTAGTTAGTAGATGCGATAACTTTTGCGCAAACAATCAAAATACGCTTATTGCGATTTTTTTTTTTACCAAGAATATGTAGAAAAAAACAAAACGGCCTAAAATGTTAAAAAATTTTGATTTTTACATTTTTTTTTTAAAATGTTAAAGCAGAATGTGAAAAATGTTTTTTTTTTTCAGAATCGTCACTCTTTTTTTGTTTATAGTGCAAAAAATAAAAATCGCACAGGTGATCAAATACCACCAAAAGAAAGCTCTATTTGTGGGAAAAAAAGGACGTCAGTTTTATTTTGGTACAGCGTCGCATGACCGCGCAATAGTCCATTAAAATAACGCAATGCTGAATTGCAAAATATGGCCTGGTCATTAAGGGGGAAAATCCTTTTGGTCCAGAAGTGGTTAATCCAAGTTGCTCTGGAGAGTATGCTGTGCAATTACCTGGTATTCCTTAGTCTCTGTCCTGGGTGAATTTATTTGTGTCCATGCAGTGATTATTACTAATCATACAGCATATGTACTTGTCAATGTAGAAGCTTCACGCTGAGAACTACAGAACACAGAGCTTTGCTGGTTAGCTTGCAAGGAGCACGGTGCTCTGTTTTAGAAAGCAGTGGGGAGCGAGCTACGCTGCTTGAACGCACTGCAGTGTTTGACAGCTGTCTCCCCCAATGATCTGGCTACAAGTGATGATATATATGTAATCTCATTTACTGCTAGGGCTTTACCTATTCTCCCCACCACTCTCCCTCCATTCAGCGCTCGCAGGCATAGCGTTAATAAAATGTTTAACTTTCTGACTTCCTCCACATTCCGATCTTCTTTCTAAATTATCCCTATTCTTACAACATGAAAAATTAATTTACATCCGGGGCTCTGGATTTGTCATAGGAGACAATGATGAAATAAATAGCAGTTCCTTACATATACAACAATTTAATATTTTATGGGCTCAGCATTTATTTAAAAGGAAGAAACACTAACATATCTCAATAAGCTGTTCCCGTGGGCTTCGCTTTCGCAGTATCCGTAAACCTGGGTATTTATTTACTTACTGTGTGCAGAGATGGATTAAAATTAAGTTTGTCAGTTTTTTTTTTTTTCTTCAAGGGCTTTATGTGAATTTAGGTATCTGGTGGCAAGTCTAATGCATTTTTCTTATGGAAACATGAATAATACTATTTTTTTTTTAAATGGATACTATAGTCTTATTTTTTTCTTAGAAATACACTTGCTCTGCAGTTTTGCATCGGTCTACATTTTGTTTCGTAGGGAGGATTACTTGCTGGCTACATGTAGACAGATAATGGGGTCTTTTGGACCTCTTAACAGTCCAACTTGGTATCCCACAATGCAACAGTACACCCCTAAATCCCATGCTGCAACAATTCACCCCTGTATCCCATGATGCAACAGTCCACTCCTGTATTTCACGATATAACAGTCCATCTTGGTATCCCACAATGCAACAGTACACCCCTGAATCCCATGCTGAAACAATCAACCCCTATATTCCTTAATGTAACAGTCCATTTTGATATCTTATGCTGTAACAGACCACCTAGGTATCCCATGCCATAACCGTTCACCCCTGTATCCCACAATGTAATATTCCACCCCTGTATCCCACAAAGTAATAGTCCACCCCTGTATCCCACAAAGTAATAGTCCACCCCTGTATCCCACAAAGTAACAGTCTACCTTAGTATCCCACAAAGTAATAGTCCACCCCTGTATCCCATGCCATACCAGTCCACCTTAGTATCCCACGGAATAAAAGCCCGTCTCTTTATCCCATGCCATACCAGTCTGCCTCTGTATCCCCTGCTGTAACAGTCCACCCCTGTATCCCACAATGTAACAGTTCACCTTAGTATCCCATGCAATAAAAGCCCATCCCTTTATCCCATGCTGTAACAATCCACCCCTATATCCCATGCTGTAACAGTACACCCCTATATCCCACAATGTAATATGCCACCCCTGTATCCCACAAAGTAATAGTCCACCCCTGTATCCCACAATGTAACAGTCCACCGTAGTATCCCATGCAAAAAAAGCCCATCTCTTTATCCCGTGCCATAACAGTCCACCTCTGTATCCCATGCTGTAACAGTCCACCCTTGTATCCCACAATGTAATAGTCCACTCCTGTATCCCACAATGTAACAGTCCACTCCTGTATCCCACAATGTAATAGTCCACTCCTGTATCCCACAATGTAACAGTCCACTCCTGTATCCTACAATGTAACAGTCCACTTTAATATCCCATGCCATTAAAGTCTGCCTCTGTATCCCATGCTGTAACAGTCCACTGCTGTATCCCACAATGTAACAGTCCACCTCAGTATCCCATGCTGTAACAGTTCACCCCGTCTCCCGCAATGCAACAGCCCACCCCTGTATCCCACGATGCAATAGTCCAACCCGTATACCATGCTTTTACACTCTATCATATATCCCATGATGTAACAGACCACTTTGGTATGCCATGCCTTAGCAGTCCACCCTGCATCCCACAAAGTAACAATCCACCTTAGTATCCCATGCAAGTCTATCTCTATATCCGAAGCTGTAACAATCCATATCTGTATCCCATGCCATAACAGTTCGCTTCTGTATCTCATGATGCAATGGTCCACCCCGGTATCCCATTATGCAACGGTCCACCCCAGTATCCCACCATCACGTACCTGGTGACGACTGGAATGTTGTGGAGGCCCCTCTTGCACCTCCTGCCCAACACACCTAAAGGTGGAGACAGAGAGTGGGAGGGCATGGAGTGGCACGAGTGCCAGAGTAGCAGGCTGGTAAAGTCTGCTCTTAGGCAGATGAAGCTGGGGGTAACAGTCCTAGGAACAGGATACTGAGGCAGCTTGGCACCAGAGTAGAAGATGGTAGCAGAGCCGGTATGCAGGCAGCGACCAGCAGCAGCCAGGTAACAAGGGACCAAGTCAGCAAACAGAGCAACTCCTGGAAGCAGGCCAAGGTCAGTAACAGCCGGGCAGCGCAGTACAGAATCAGCAGAGGGGTCCAGTAAGCAGGCCGAGGTCAGAGAGATCACGTGAACAAGATTAATACAGGAGCAAAGGCAAAGTCCAGGAGAAAGCCGGGTTTCAGGGGTTCCTCCAAAGGTTACCAGGGGTTTCTTGAGCCTCTCAGATGAGTTTCCAGTGACACCATTGATCTTTTTAGCTATCTGAAAGGGGGTAATTCTTCCCAATGACCCCAAGTGTAAGGAGCATTCTTCCCACTGACCATCACACTAATGTATCATGAGCTATAAATATAGTCATTTTTAGCAGGGGTTCTCTGAGACCAGAAGGTTATTTCAAGGGTTCCTCTGTGTTGAAAAGGTTGATAAAGGCTGGTCTACAAGCTAGGCTACGTATCACTGAAAATGTATCCCCCTGCCAGAACCCTTTGGTTGACACTCTCAGCCTTTTTCGATCATGCCCCTTCAACAGAAGCTGGACATTCGGCCGGCCTCTGCTGTACACACCGGTCGAATATTGGCCAGTTTCTTTTGAACTGGCCGATAATGCCTGGTATTCAGCCTATGTATATGCTGCGTAAAGTGATTGTAAACTATGATCTTGCAAAGCATTTATAAAAAAAACATTATAAATACCTTTTTTCCTATTTTTAGAAGTGATCACACTCCCTCTGTTCTCAGTTGCATAAGATCTGGGGGGGAGGAGAAACAGCAGTACACTAATCTTCCTAGTGACAGGCTATGCAGAGGGGGCGCACCAAGACAAGTGATCATTGGAGGAGAGCAGGCTGAGTTCCCAGCCCAACTAGAGAGCTGACCATGCTGTGCTCTCATGCTTCATGTGGTCAGTTTTTAATAGGAACAAAAGTAAAAAAAAACACCCTATTTGGGTGGGACTATGTAGGCTGTCACACATCCAGTTGTATAAAAATTGTAAGTTTATTCAAATCATAAAAAATTGGGGATAACTTGACACATCACGTGTCTAGATACATGTTACAAAACATACAAGATCAACAGTGTAGTATATGAAAAAATGAGACATATGAAATATTAAAAATGGTAAACACGTTCTTGATGAACACTCTTTGCAAGTCGTGTTTACTATTTTTAATATTTACATGTTAAATATTTTCTCTATATATTTTCTCTTTTTAGGCCTCTTTCACGCGGTCCGCCTCCGTAGGCGGATCCGTGTTGCTCAGCGGGGATCGATCCGCGATCCCCGCTGAGCCGGCGGATGACAGCTCCATCTCCGCTTGCAGAGCGGAGAGGGAGGTGTCTCAGCCCCCGCTGCCCTCTATGGGGGATCGGATGAGAGCGGACCGCCTGTCCGCTCTCATCCGATCCGATCACTGAACGGATGGAAAAATAGGGTTTCCATCCGTCCAGATTTCACGGACAGGATCGGATACGGATGGCAGCGGGTGTCAGCGGAGGTGTCTCCGCTGACATCCGCTGCCCCATAGAGCTGCATGGAGGATCCGATCAGATCCGCCTAAAAAACTGACAGGCGGATCTGATCGGATCGCCCGTGTGAAAGAGCCCTTACTGATGAATATGGCTATATAAATGTTTACTGGAAATGCTGTTCGATTAAACATGCTTCATCAGCAAAAGGTCATTGTTTAGCCACTTCCTATTATAGAGTGACAACCCTCTTGATCTCTGAATTACTCTTCAGGATCATCCTTACTAGAACCCAATTAAAGGGAACCAGTCAGCGTGGAAGCCTCAAGTGCCAAGGATTTAGCCCTGTTTACGTGAGATTTCTGATGTGTTCCAGAACACATACAATCGCATGACAAGTAAAATAACCTCACTTTCAATGGAGGCTGTTCATATATGTGCAGTGCGAATCCATTCTGATTTACAAAAGGGTCAGGTGCAAGTTTAATGCATTTCAATGTGATTTTAGGGTGCATAGAGATGAATGAAAACTGCATCTAAAACTCTCATCTGTCCTAATGTAACACAATTCCATTGTGTTTCCAGTTAGCCTCTGCTGTCTTTTCGACCTGCCATCCCAACTGTGTCCAAGAGGGGAGAGAGGGAGAGAAAGAGATAAGGTCCAGGGATGTGATGAGTGAAATTGCAGTCTATTAAAATTGCATAAAAAAGGCATTAGAATCACATCAACTCGCACTGCAATTGCTCATTGAAATCGCACTGCAAAACGGATTTAGCTCAAACCATTTTAGTCTGAACCTAGCCTTAAAACTCTATGACAGAGGTCTTCAAATATGGCCTTCAAGTTGTTCAGGAACTACAATTCCCATCATGCCTAGTTATATCTGTGAATGTCAGAGGATTACGATGCCTCATGGGATGTGTAGTTCCGCAAACAGCTGGAGGGCCGTAGTTTGAGGATCCCTGCTCTAGGATAAAGGCCCGTACACACGATAAGAAATTCGGAAGGGAAATTTCGTCCGACGACCGATCTGCCGATTTTCGGATTGTTAGTATGGTGCTTTCGACAGCCGACTCCGACTTTTCGGCTGACAAAATCCTGATGTGCAGGCATTAAAATTTTTGTCCTCCGTCAACACTCGTCCGATTTTCGTCTCATTAGTACAGATTTCGACGGGGAAAAATCTTATGAGCAAGACTAGGCATGCTCAGAGACCAAAAAACACATAGAAAGCAATCCAACACATGACATCACTTCTGAAGTAGAATTCTGTCGTACGGGGAAAATTCTTATGAAAATAACCTCTTCACTTTCCATATCAGACTAGCATGCCACAAAAAACGGATGACAGATCGTTCGATAATCTTATCGTGTGTACGGGGCTTTAGGCTGACAACCAACAAACATGAACTTTCCAAGCAAGAAACGAATAGCAGCTCCCATGTTGGCAGGTTCCCCTTTAATCGTTTTAGGAGGCTTTTAGAGTGGGGGTTTGGGAAATAAAGGGTTAAAAGTGGTGTTTTCCTTTCAAGCCGTCTTTCTCCATATTGCAAAGGGCACATTCGCCCATAAACTTTCAAGGTGATTGCATCTTTTTATGGAGCATATGTCTAACACCAAGGGTACAATAACTTCGCCCATGTAACTTGTCTAAGGTTTTCATGGGTAATTGAATGACAAATGGCAGCTAACTACCTATTCACAGCAATAAGCCTTTTCTATTAAACATTTAATTTAATAAAGCGTTGAGTAGCATAGCGTACAAATTGCTACGAAGGACAGTATCTGAGTGTATTAATATTTAAAGCACTCAATTTCCAAGGAAGTTCTTACTGGGCATGGATTGTTGCACTTACTGAGATGTGTAATCTTCTTAAAGTTAATAGGGCAGTTGGCATAAACTTAATGTGTTGCCGGCTTTGTTGCGTATTCCATTTCAAGGAGTACAAATGAAACGTGATGGCAGTCATTGTGTGCGCCTCTGAACATTCGGCGTTCTCTTCTAATAACGGAGGTGTGCGGAACATGCGTCTCGCCCAAGCTGCTTCTTATTAAAGGAGAACTTTGCTGGGGGAATTAATGGACTTCTGGATGAATTGAGAAACCATGAGAATGTTAGTCGGCGTGCAGGTGGTCTTTTAGCTGATGTATAGCAACAATGGGCTCCAAAGCCTAACTACAGCCAATATTATTTTCATTTTGGGAAAGGATTACAATTTGTCTTTTCTTTGAGCCTTTAACCACTTGCCGACCAGCCGCCATAGTCATACGGCGGCAAGTCGGCTCTGTTAAGCGAAACGACGTACATGTACGTCGCTTTGTGTAGCTAGAGGGGGAGCCACCGGACACCGGGCACCCGTGATCCCCATGGAGACAAAATGGCGGTCTGCTGATGTAAGCATGGCAGACCGCTGTTGTGTTAGTGATGAACACAGGGATCCTGTGTTCCCCTATTTAGGAACACAGGTCTCTGTGTTCATCCAGTGAGCCTATCCCCCCACACAGTTAGAAAGCAAACCCTAGGCACACCTTTAACCCTTTGATCGCCCCTGGTGTAAACCCCTTCCCTGCCAGTGTCATTATTACAGTAATAGTGAATATTATTAGCACTGATTAGTGTAGTAATGTCACTGGTCCCCCCAAAAGTGTCACAAATATCAGTTGGCTATCCAATCTGTCTGCCGCAATGTTGCAGTCCCACTAAAAATCGCTAAACGCCGCCATTACTAGTAAAAAAATGTTTCCTGCAGACAGGTCCACTCCACCTGGCCCACTGCCCTTTATGTGTTGTTGGTTACATGCTCACAGGTGTGGGATGTTTGACTCCCATGCCCTAAGGGCTCTTTCACACAGGCGGACCGTTCAGATCCGCCTGTCCATTTTTTTGGCGGATCTGAATGGTCCTCCTATGCATCCCTATGGGGCATCGAATGTCAGCGGAGACATGTCCGCTGACATCCGATCCGACGGTCCGTTCCCATCCGATTTCCCCCATCGAGATGCATGGGAAACTGACAGCTGTGTCTCCGCACTCAGCACGGAGACACAGCTGTCATCCTCCTGCTCTGGATCCGCCGATCCCCCGCTAAGAAAAACGGACTCCGTCCGACGGACGGAGTGTGTGAAAGGGGCTAAGTCTGAGTGTGTCCCTCCCCTGACATCACTGTGAGAGGGCTCTACCTAAAAGGAGCCTAACACCTAGTGTCACTATCCGCTGCACCAGACACTTTTCTGGTACAGAGCCACCTAGTGGCAAAGTGGCTAACTGCACCTGCCTACAAATAAAGGGGACAGGCTATCAAGTGGATCTGAATGAGTGAATCATAGGTTCACTTTAAACTTAGCTGACTGAACTTTAGCACAGTTGCTGCATTTTCTGGGTTGCATTAACATTCAACTGATTAATTTTACTTGTAACCTGAAGTTTTTTTTTTTTTTTTTTTTTAAGATGATTAAATTTGACCTTAAAAGTAAAGCACAAACTACCCAGACTTTTATTTCTGAGTACTAGAAAAATATCGACGCTCTTGACTTTTCTTAATTTGCTTGATTTTTAGCTCAGCATGAAAATTCATATATTTAAACAGTTCACGATTTTAATTTTGTTTACCTATTATTTCACTTCATTAATCAAATTGAGAGGATTTGATTAATGAAAGAAAATAGCTTTTTTGCTCGCATCTCTAAATGCCACATGTGTAAAGTAATTGGCAGAATGTTTTCCAGGCATTGGAAGTGGTCTGATTGGGTCAGTAAAGTAATTCTATTTATCTCTGCTCGCCTCTGTAAAGTATTTATGTTTTAGTTTATGTATGAAGAACGTACTCCCTGCTGCTAAGAAGCCACTGCAGCTTCTATAGGGCAGGAAAAAATATATTCAAATATCAGTATATATTATGTTTACTGCGGCTATTTTTTAGAGTACTAGAGTGACATATCAAATACAGTTTATTAAGTAGCAACTTATTGTTTTATAGTTGCTCTGGGATTGTGATCCATTGTGACAGCTAAATAGTCAAACCTGGTTCATCAAGCTGCAGGAGTTCTTAGGGCACCTAAAATGTTCTTATGGCATGCTAATGTGGCCCCTCAGTCAATTTCATCATATGTTTAGCAACACCTAGAGTGCAATTGCATATTGATGAATGATTGCATGTGTTTCAGGTGATGAATACTTGTACAAAGTCTTATGAGAGTGGCATACGAAAGGTCAGGGAGTCCAAAATATTTAAATTTAGTTCATAAACAGGAAAATATTAAATAACCAACTCGTTTCAGGGGCTCAAAAATATCCCCCCCCCTTCTTCGGGGCTTGGGTATTGTATGTGTAGCACCCTCCTAGGTAGGTGCTAGAAAAACGCATTTGGTGGCTCTTTTCTGCTTCTCAGGAGAGCCTGATCTGTTAGTTTGGTTGTCACACATTTCTAGGTGTGATTTATTGGGTCTAAGGGAGTCTCCCCACTGTATCCAATAAGGGAGCTTGTTGGACAGTGGAGGGAACCTGACAAATAGCACACCAGGGTTATAAAATATTAAATAACCAACTAATTTCAGGGGCTCAAAAATCTCCCCCCCCCCTTCTTCAGGGCTTGGGTATTGTATGTGCAGCACCCTCCTAGGTCGGTGCTAGGAAAATGCATTTGTTGGCTCTTTTCTGTTTCTAAGGAGAGCATGATCTGTAAGTTTGGTCTGTCACACGTTTCCAGGTGTGATTTATTGGGTCTAAGGGAGTCTCCCCACTGTGTCCAATAAGGGAGCTTGTTGGACAGTGGAGGAAACCTGACCAGTAGCACACCAGGGTTTATGGCTGTCCCAGTGGGATGGATCCTGGGATGGGCAATAATCTTGAGGGAGCATGTGACAGGGCATCTTTTGGTGGCAGTAAAGTCCCAGGAGGAGGTGGACGGCTGTCTCTCCTCCTGCAGGTGTAAGTAAGGTGGTTCAGGTGGTCTGCCTAGTGAACCAGGTGTAAAGCTGAGCTGCAGAGGATCCAGAGTGCTGACAAGTGGATCTGCTGGCAGAATCATCTTGGGAAAAACAGTATTGTGAGTACCAGGAGATCTGCCTAAGGGTCTGCCTAGGAGAGGGGACCACTGCAGAGAAGTCAGGGGATTAAGGAGCTAGCTCACACAAGGAGTGTATCAGTAAAGGGGATGCCGTGTAGTTGACCCTGAAGAATAGGAACAAAGGGGGTGCCAGGAAGTGCCCTGAAGTTGTTCTGCAGTACAGTAAAGATTACCTCAGGATACAGTTTATCATATAAAGCTCATTCAGATATACAGTACTTCACAGCTAAGGACAAAGTGAAACAGCGGCCTAGCCGTGACTAGTGTTACTCAGCGTTACTCAGTGTTACTCAGGGTTACTCAGCATTTTCAAGTCATCCCAGCCTATTGTGCATAATGTATAAAGTTGGAGCATCCCATTCATTCCCTTCTCCTATCCAAGTCCCAAATAAAAACACAAAAACCAAAGCTAACGGACTGTTTTCTGACTGAGCTAAAACACATGGGAAAAATGTCAAGCTGTCATGTTGTTGCTAATGGTAACCCAGGGGAACCCCGTAACCAGCAGCTCCCAAGGGAGTAGTACTACATATGTAACTCGATTTTAAAATTAGTAATCACCAGGAATAATTATTTGGTGTGTTAAAAGATACCTAGCATCAGTGTATCAGGGTGTTGTTACAGAGCCTCAAGGGTTTGCCTCTGTTCTTCCCGGGGCCTGGTCCACCTTGTCTGTGCGAGGTGTGTCATAGGCACATCCTCGCTAGAGTATGGCCTTTTGGTGACCAGTATTAATTTTGGCAGCACATTTTGATTTAGTTTTAGTTATAGTCTTTTGACCAAAATGCTATTTTAGTTTTAGTCATATTTTAGTCATCTGAATTGTTTTAGTTTTAGTCATATTTTAGTCGACTAAAATCTCCAGTACATTTTATTCAGCTAAAATCGAATGGGTTTAGTTAAATTGTAAAGCATTATTTAAGCATTTTTCTAGAATTTTCAAACTCATTATATACTCCTGGAGTAGAAATCTAATAATCTAATAACATGTTATTTTTTTATGGTATAAAGGTTTGAACATGTACTACAGACTATTTTAGCTGATGTGACATATGACCAATGTTAATTTTGACGTCAAATTTAGAATTATTCTTAATCATAGTCTTTTGACTAAAATGCCATTTTAGGTTTAATTGTATTTTAGTTATCTGGATTGTTTTGGTTTTAGTCATATTTTAGTGGACTAAAATCTCCAATACATTTTGGTCAACTAATATCTCATTCATTTTACTCAACTACAAATGGAAAAGGTTTTGGTAAATTGTAATGCATTATTTACACATTTCTCATGAATTTCAAAACTAATTATATACTCCCGGAGTAAAAATCTAATAATATGTTATTTATGGTATTAAGGTTTGAACACGCACTACAGACACAGATTTTGCCATTGTGATATTTAACGTCTTTATAAATAAAATAGAGTTTCAAAAACAAATAAAAAATATTATTTTTTTGACAAACAGAAGTGCAGCTTTAAAACATAAAAAATCCAAAAAAATGTAAACTCTATTGGCTGTAATGTCATTGCACATATTACCTGAATATATTACTAACATTAAATATTAATAAATAATGCTTATGCGGTGGTGCAACACATGTTTAAACCTTAATGTGCTATTATTACAGGCTCTGGATGTAATTGTGTTGCTGATTTAGAAATGGCCAGCAGAGGAGTGTTAATTTTGATGTCAAATTTTAATTTAATTTTAGTTATAGTCTTATGACTAAAATGCCATTTTAGTTTTAGTCGTATTTTAGTCTTATGACTAAAATGCCATTTTTGCTTTAGTCGTATTTTAGTCATCTAAATTGTTTTAGTTTTACTCATATTTTAGTAGACTACAATTGTGTTAATTTAGTAGACGAAAAACATTTTAGGCAATGAAATTAACACTGGCTGTCGCTGGTTTCAAGCACGGGCATGTGTGTGTGTGTTGACTCTTTCATATGCACACAGGTCCTGTTGAGTATTTAAATGTCTTCCCTTTTGGTGACCAGAGCTGTGTCTTCTTGACAGCTACCGTGTTTGTGTAATTACCTCCTTTCCTGCTTTGCCTGTTGCTTACCCAGATTGCTTGACCCTTATCATGTCTACTGGAACCCCTTTTCCCAACTTTGTCCATACTGTTACTACTGTCTGCTACATGTCTTGACCTCTGCCTGAACACTGACCATTTTCCTGCCTGCCTCTGCCTGAACACTGACCATTTTCCTGCCTGCCTCTTCCTGAACACTGACCATTCTCATGCCTGCTTCTGCCTCTGCCTGAACACTGACAATTCTCCTGCCTGCCTCTACCTGAACACTGACCATTCTCCTGCCTGCCTCTGCCTGAACACTGACCATTCTCCTGCCTGCCTCTGTCTCTGCCTGAACACTGATCATTCTCCTGCCTGCCTCTGTCTCTGCCTGAACACTGATCATTCTCCTGCCTGCCTCTGCCTGAACACTGACCATTCTCCTGCCTGCCTCTACCTGAACACTGACCATTCTCCTGCCTGCCTCTGCCTGAACACTGACCATTCTCCTGCCTGCTTCTGCCTGTGCCTGAACACTGATCATTCTCCTGCCTGCCTCTGCCTGAACACTGACCATTCTCCTGCCTGCCTCTACCTGAACACTGACCATTCTCCTGCCTGCCTCTGCCTGAACACTGACCATTCTCCTGCCTGCTTCTGCCTCTGCCTGAACACTGACCATTCTCTTGCCTGCCTCTGCCTGAACACTGACCATTCTCCTGCCTGCCTCTGTCTAAACACTGACCATTCTCCTGCATGCCTCTGCCTGAACACTGACCATTCTCCTGCCTGCCTCTGCCTGAACATTGACCATTCTCCTGCCTGCCTCTGTCTCTGCCTGAACACTGACCATTCTCCTTCATGCCTCTACCTGAACACTGACCATTCTCCTGCCTGCCTCTGCCTGAACACTGACCATTCTCCTGCCTGCTTCTGCCTCTGCCTGAACACTGACCATTCTCCTGCCTGCCTCTACCTGAACACTGACCATTCTCCTGCCTGCCTCTGCCTGAACACTGACCATTCTCCTGCCTGCCTCTGTCTCTGCCTGAACACTGATCATTCTCCTGCCTGCCTCTGCCTGAACACTGACCATTCTCCTGCCTGCCTCTACCTGAACACTGACCATTCTCCTGCCTGCCTCTGCCTGAACACTGACCATTCTCCTGCCTGCTTCTGCCTGTGCCTGAACACTGATCATTCTCCTGCCTGCCTCTTCCTGAACACTGACCATTCTCCTGCCTGCCTCTACCTGAACACTGACCATTCTCCTGCCTGCCTCTGCCTGAACACTGACCATTCTCCTGCCTGCTTCTGCCTCTGCCTGAACACTGACCATTCTCTTGCCTGCCTCTGCCTGAACACTGACCATTCTCCTGCCTGCCTCTGTCTGAACACTGACCATTCTCCTGCCTGCCTCTGCCTGAACACTGACCATTCTCCTGCCTGCCTCTGTCTCTGCCTGAACACTGACCATTCTCCTTCATGCCTCTACCTGAACACTGACCATGCTCCTGCCTGCCTCTGTCTCTACCTGAACACTGACCATTCTCCTGCCTGCCTCTGCCTGAACACTGACCATTCTCCTGCCTGCCTCTACCTGAACACTGACCATTCTCCTGCCTGCCTATGCCTGAACACTAACCATTCTCCTCCTTGCCTTTGGCTATGCCTGAACACTCACTATTCTCCTGTCTGCCCCTGGCCTTCCTAAACCTCTGCCTGAACATCAACCATTCTCCTGTTTGCTGCCTGCCCCTGCCTCTGTCACCAACAATGTTTCTGCCTGCCACCTGTTTGGACCTCTGCCTAAACACCAACCATTTTCCTGCCTGCTGCCTGCCTCAAGCTCAGCCTGTGGTCTGGTCACTTAATCCGGCTCCCCTGTGCCAGCCAACTGGCAACTGCAGGGGAGAGAAGAGAGTGCTTGACAATGCCTAATTAAGGTGATATCATCCATAGGCTCCTACGGTCCATCTACTGTCACCGCTACCGCCTCTCCACAGCAGTCACCGCTGGCCAACACAGGGAAGCTGGATCACCAGACTGGAGCAGGAAGAAAATAGGTAAGTATATGCATCTTTTAGGAGGGGAAAGGGGGTGTTTTTAAGACTACATAGGTTTATTCAGGAATTCCACTTTAAAGAATCCTGGGTCATATTCATTAACGCAATTCTATCTCAAACTAGGCATTCATGTGCACATTTTTCATGCAAATATGTTATCAATCTCTGGTTATGCTTTGTGATCGAGCAGCCACATAGCAACTGTCCATCTCTTTCCTGTGTTGTGCTGCAACTATCAGCACCTATTCCTCCTCAGAACTTCAAAATACTCTTTTAACAAATTACAGATATGTTCATTTTCATGCCGGCCAATTTTTTCCGCAAAATGCGCTCAAAGAATAAATCTGTACCTAAACTGCATTGCTTTGAAAATAAAAGAAGTGACAGATTACCAATCAAAAAGAAAAGGACAGTTTTATACCCAAGCTTAAAGAGATCTTTACCTCTGAAGGACCATTATGAAGATCCACCAGTACAAAGTCTGAATGACCTCCTGCTCTTGCTGCAAAATCATAGTCTTTCAATGCCATTGTGGATACTATAGTGCTAACTGAGAAACAGAAGTAAAGAGGGAGGAGGAGCTAACAGGAGGAAAATCACGGTAGTATATGGTTATGGTGGGAACACAGTAAAACTCTCAACTGAGCCAATATATATATATATATATATATATATATATATATATATATATATACATATATTTTTTTGGGCTGGTTATTATTTACCCCATATACCTATGCATTTAATACTCCTTTCCATTTCTCTACTCTTGTATGAATATCTATAATTTCTTGCTGGCTATTATTCACCCCATATAGTCATGC
This sequence comes from Pelophylax lessonae, assembly GCF_965119305.1. Taxonomy (NCBI): domain Eukaryota; kingdom Metazoa; phylum Chordata; class Amphibia; order Anura; family Ranidae; genus Pelophylax; species Pelophylax lessonae. Next base: position 257,226,832 of record NC_138775.1, on the reverse strand, counting down.
ATTGCATAGTGACATATACAATCTACTTTTTATTTTTAGATTTTGAGATATATGGTTCATCACTTTCTCATGTCCCACATCTACTCCCCACCTGTTCTCCGGTGGGACAATGTTCTGGTTCTGCTCCATCGGCTTCCGAACTGGGCCATTCACTGCCGCCATGTGATAGCGCTGTTCCAGCACAGATGTTTCAACTGCGGTGTAAGTATGGTTTTCCCCATGTGGGCTCTTTGGAGTTACCATGCGTCACTTGCTATTACTCTGCATTTTACTACTCTACTACTTTACATGCATCCTTGTATCTTTTTCAGACATATGCATCTACTCCTGACGAATGGGCTTACTACGACCCATGAAATGCGTAGAGTTCCAACAATGCTTTTACTCATTGTATAAATTATTTCTACTACTACATTTGCATAATAATCTCTTTTTTGTTGGGACACTGTACAATTGTGAATAAAAACAGTATGTAATGATGTGGAAGTTTCAAATTTCAATATTTTACTCAGAATACAACATAGATGACATATCAAATGTTTAAACTGAGAAAATGTATCATTTTAAGGGAAAAATAAGTTGATTTTAAATTTCATGGCATCAACACATCTCAAAAAAGTTGGGACACGGCCATGTTTACCACTGTGTGGCATCCCCTCTTCTTTTTATAACTGTCTGCAAACGTCTATGGACTAAGAAGGCAAGTTGTTCAAGTTTAGGAATAGGAATGTTTTCCCATTCTTGTCAAATACAGGCTTCTAGTTGCTCAACTGTCTTAGGTCTTCTTTGTCGCATCTTTATGATGCGCCAAATGTTTTCTATGGGTGAAAGATCTGGACTGCAGGCTGGCCATTTCAGTACCCAGATCCTTCCTCTACGCAGCCATGATGTTGTACTTGATGCAGTATGTGGTGTGGCATTGTCATGTTGGAAAATGCAAGGTCTTCTCTGAAAGAGACGACGTCTGGATGGGAGCATATGTTGTTCTAGAACTTGGATATACCTTTCAGCATTGATGGTGCCTTTCCAGATGTGTAAGCTGCCCATGCCACACGCACTCATGCAACCCCATACCATTAGAGATGCAGGCTTCTGAACTGAGCGCTGATGACAACTTGGGTTGTCCTTGTCCTCTTTAGTCCGGATGACACGGCGTCCCAGTTTTCCAAAAAGAACTTCAAATTTTAATTAGTCTGACCACAGAACAGTTTTCCACTTTGCCACAGACCATTTTAAATCAGCCTTGTTCCAGAAAAAAATGCCTGAGCTTCTTGATCATGTTTAGATATGACTTCTTTTTTGGCCTATAGCGTTTTAGCCGGCAACGGTGAATGGCACGGTGGACTGTGTTCACCGAAAATGTTTTCTGGAAGTATTCCTGAGCCCATGTTGTGATTTCCATTACAGTAGCATTCCTGTATGTGATGCAGTGCCGTCTAAGGGCCCGAAGATCACAGGCATCCCGTATGGTTTTCCAGCCTTGACCCTTACGCACAGAGATTGTTCCAGATTCTCTGAATCTTTGGATGATATTATGCACTGTAGATGATGATAACTTCAAACTCTTTTAAATTTTTCTCTGAGAAACTCCTTTCTGATATTGCTCCAATATTTTTCGCCGTAGCATTGGGGGAATTGGTGATCCTCTGCCCATCTTGACTTCTGAGAGACACTGCCACTCTGAGAGGCTCTTTTTATATCCAATCATGTTGCCAATTGACCTAATAAATTGCAAATTGGTCCTCCAGCTATTCCATATATGTACATTTAACTTTTCCGGCCTCTTATTGCTACCTGTTCCAACTTTTTTGGAATGTGTAGCTCTCATGAATTCCAAAATGGGCCAATATTTGGCATGACATTTCAAAATGTCTCACTTTCAACATTTGATATGTTATCTATATTATATTGTGAATAAAATATAATTGGATCACCGAGAATGTTGATCGGAATGATCCAACTGTTGTACACTTTTCTAATGTGTATTTTGTTCAATAAAGCTTTTTGGAAAAAAAAAATATATAAGTTTATGAGATTTGTAAATTAGTCCATTCCTTTTTTGGAATTGGGTTTGTATTTTACATTTCAAGTGACTCATGTGTGCACCTCATGTAAAGTCCCACAGGGCAATCCTTCTTTTTTGTTATAATACGTGATCTATATCAGATGCCACCTAGAACATGTCATGTAACTTCTTACTAGCACAGTACTAAAAATGTAGAACTTAAAAAAATCAAATTTATTCAATTGATTATCAAATTTAATATTTTTTTTACAACATTTGTAAAACACAAAACTATCATAAATGGCCAAGGGAAGACAACAAGTGAGTCACAGGAAGCCCCTTTCAATTGCATTTTTTTCTCAAAGCGAATAAAGATCAAAAGCCATATTGTTTGAGCTGAAAGCAAACATTTTATAAACGTAAGAATGCCAATTCTCAAGAGAGATTTGCTCACCGATTGAAATATTAAATCAATAGGCAAGAGATTACCAATGTTAATAATACACAATGTCTTTTATGCAAATCTAACAACAATGATCCCATTTAAAAGAGAAAAAAAAAAAAAAGAAAAAAAATTAAGCCATACAGAAAAAAAAAAAACAAAAAACAATTGTTTGTTGTCTTGTTTTGCTGAATGTTGGACTTTTTTGTTCCCTTTTTAAGTGAGGAAGAAATGCATGACTGTATGTAATTGGAATTATCATGCTTGATCAAATATTATGAATTAGAATTTTTGGGCAATGGGATTTTCGAAAAAAATGGAAGATCTCGCATGTAATGACATGGTCAAATGGGTACATTTGCAGCACAAATGGTTTCTTAATTTCATGCAATTTAACTTTAGTATTGTGCCATGCTCAGTCCCTGTAAACGGAATTCTTAATTAGAATGGAGGGAAGAGAGCTATCAGCATCGCTCTTTGCTTCTAATGTTGTGCTTCTGCTTAATAGTTTCAAAGCTTTGCTTACCAAATTTTTCCTCGTACTAATTATGGCTCACATGATGACGGCGGTTTGTGGGCACCCTTTGAAAAGGAGACGTGAGTAAAGCAGCAGAACAAGTGGACGTAGCTGATCGGTAAAAATAGAGGAGAACGATGATAGTGCAGAAAAGAGAGATTTTATCTTTGAAATGTCATGCGTATCACTTTGAGATATGGCGATACCTACGGCTCTGCTGCACCATTGGACTCGGATACGCAAACGCTTGCATCACTAATAAAACAACCGCTGCTATAAAACAAACTGATTCAGAGTTAAAAAATGTTTCCAGATCTATGAAATCCTTTTAACCTTGGTTCTATGCTTTTGCATCTGATAGTGTAAATAAACTACATTGTAAGATGACAGTGCTCTACTCCATGTCTATCTGGGTCAATATTTTTACTCTAAAGGTGAATTCCAGGAATATGGCTAACTACATTACTGAACTATACATAAAAAGCTGCTCAATTAGCCAAATGACTTTTATTTCTGCCCATCCATTTGTTTTGTAAAATACACAGATAAGCAAGGCTGGTGACCTTATTGTTCTCTAATACAGCTAAAGCAGTACAACCTGGTCACCTCCTTGCCTCTAGCCTGTTACTGGAAGGAGCAGCAGCAGATTATTGGGTCAAATGCTCGATTTGCTGAAAGTTGTGTTGTTCCTAGCATGGGTGCTGCTGTACAGAGGTTGAAAAGAGGCCAAATTACATATTTATAATAGCTGTATTTTAAAATAAGAGCCCATTCACACAGGGGCGACACGACTTGCTGGGGCAACCTTGACCTCGGCGCGACATGCACGGACTTCATATAATTGAAGTCAATGCAGGTCGCCTCCATGTCGCCCCAAAGTAGTACAGGACCCTTTTTCTAAGTCGGAGCGACTTGTGTCGCTCCTATTAGAACGGGTCCTGTGCTAATCAATGGCAGGTGACCGACCGCGACTTGTCAGGCGACCAAGTCGCCTGACAAGTCGGGCTAGTGTGAATGGGGTCTAAATGTCTAATTTAATAAATACATACTTGCATTTAGTGCAATTGTCTTTAAATATTGCTTGGAGTTTTGCTGTGAGGAACTTGGCACTAGATGTTTTTTGGTGCAGATCTTGATGCCTTACCCTTCTTACTACTCCTCACTTTAGTTACAACTCTAACACCAAGCATTCCCGTAACTCCAACACTAACCTTTCCTAATCCAAACTTAACCCTCTGTGCCAGTTTTACAGCTCCAAAGACCAAATGTAGGCATAACCGAATCTGTTGATAGCAAGCAGATTTTTGTTTTGGATGCGGTGGGGAAGGGATAGAACTTTGATCAAGTTTGTATTGCTGTCTCTGTCCCTATTGGAGACATTACCTTCATCTTCTTTACCAGCGATAGCTCTCAAGAACTGAATTTCCCCTTGCTTTCTGTCTCATTCCCACTTCCAAATTTTATAGCCCATATCCAGGCCCCAACCCTCTTAGATTAACCCTCCTCCAAAAAAACATTTTCTTTGAATACCTATTATTTTACAGATTGTCTCAGGCTGGTCAAGTGGCAGTTCCTCCTCTTTGTTGCCTCTCCTTCCGTGATGGATGGTCCTCAGTGATGCAGAGAGAAAGCATCGATGATGTGATGACATCAGTGCCAATCTCTGCATTATTGAGTGCAGGGCATCAGGATAAGGATTCCCCAGGGGGTGGGTCCATGATGCTATTCACTCACAGGAAGCTGGGCATCATTAAACTGGGAAGAGGGCTGGCAGCTAATGGCTCTAACTACCTTATATTACAAGTTCTTATTTTAATCTATGGTTGCGTAATATTGTGCCTAGTTTTATTACACAATTAACTTTATGACATTATAAACGCACATTTTTTTGTTTAAAATTAAAAAAGATGTTACACTTACCTGCTCTGTGCAAATGTATTACCCAGAGTATTCCCTTACCCACTCTTCTGGAGTCCACAGTCAGTGCTATGTGTCCCTTCTTCTTAAAAGTGCCCTCTCATCAAGCCATGTGCCGAGAGGGCACCTGTGCGGACATGCTCCTGAGCCAGGCTGTGTGCGCCCATAGACATACACAGAGTGGCTTGCCCACATCCCTACATTCTCCCAACAGTGTTTGAATGACCTCAGCAGGAGCATTATGGCTTCCAATGCTCTCAGTCCTGTGAAAGCAGGAAGAGAAGGAATGAGGTTACAAATGAGAAAGTGCTGGATCAGTGAGAGGGTGCAGGTAACTGTTTAGGGACAAGGGGGAGGGGGTAGGGGGTACTGGCAGTGGAGCATTTTTTTTAATATGTTAATGCAATTCTTTAAGGTTTAAAAACACTTAGACTTTAAAGTGATTGTAAAGTCTTTTTTTCTTTAACCACTTAAGCCCTGGAAGATTATACCCCCTTACTGACCAGGGGGTTTTTTGCATTTTTTTACTGCGTGACTTTAAGGACAATTGCGTGGTCATGTGACGCTGTACCTAAACGAATTTGACGTCCTTTTTTTCCCACAAAAAGAGCTTTCTTTTGGTGGTATTTGATCACCTGTGCGATTTTTTGATCATGCGCTATAAACAAAAAAAGAGCGTAAATTTTGCAAAAATAACAATATTTTTCACATTTTCTTATATGAAATTCCCCAAAAAAATGTAAAAATCAAAATTTTTTAACATTTTCGGCCAATTTGTTTTATGCTACATATGTTTGGTAAAAAAAAAATCGCAAAAAGCGTATTTTGATTGGTTTGCTCAAAAGTTATCGCGTTTACTAACAAAGGGAAAGATTTTTGTCATTTTTGGTGTTTTTTTTTAACGAGTAATGGCGGCGATCTGCGATTTTTTTTGCGGGACTGCGACATTGCGGCGGACAGATCGGACCCTTAACTGACATTTTTGACACTTTTGGGGTTACCAGTGACATTACTGCAGTAATCAGTGCTATACATATGCACTGTTACTGTAAAAATGACACTGGCAGGGAAGGGGTTAACTGTATTGGAGAGGGAGGGGTTAAGTGTGTCCTAGGGGCGTGTTTCTAACTGTGATGGGACATGTCTACTATTGTAAAAATAGAGATCAATGGTTCTACATAGTAGAACCGTCTGATCTCCATTTTTACACAGGGGAGAATGACAGGCTGCTTGTTTACATTAGCCGCCTGCCTTTCTCCCACTCTACCGACGATCGCCGGTCACACGCACTGACTCCTTAGTGAACGAGCCGCGGTGGGCCCGTGCCTCAGCGGGCGCGCGCTCGCCCGCTATTGGCTTACAAGCCGGTGACAGGCTAGTGACGTATATATACGTCACTTTGCCTGGCCGGGGCTGACCGCCGCAGTATATTTACTTGCGGCGGTCGGCAAGTGGTTAAATAACAAACACGTTATACTTACCCCCTCTGTGCAGTTGGTTTTGCACAGAGCAACCTGGATCCTCCTCTTCTCGAGTCCCTCTTCAGTGCTCCTGGCCCCTCCCTCCTATCGAGTGTCCCCACAGCAAGCAGCTTGCTATGGGGGCACCTGAGTCGAACTGCAGCTCCGTGTGTCCATTCAGACACGGAGCTGCCATTCGGCCCTGCCCCTTCTCTCTCCTGATTGGCTCACTGACTTTGATTGAAAGCCGGGGTAGCCAATGGCACCACGGCTGTATCTCAGCCAATCAGGAGGAAGAGTCCCAGGATGGCCGAGGGACTCCTGGACATCGCTGTACAGAGATGAGGTTAGGTAAGTATTAGGGGGTGCTGGGGAGGCTGCTACACACAGAAGGCTTTTTATCTTAATGCATAGAATGCATTAAGATAAAAAAAACCTTCCTGACTTTACAACTCCTTTAAAACAACTTTAAAAAAAAAAAAGCACATGGTCGCGTGAAGGACTTCCTAACTGTGTCATATCTTTATCTACATTAGCACACAGGTTGTAGCTTTAACCTACCAGTACCATGCACCTTGGTGAAGAAAACCAGTTTGATTGCCTCAAACCAGTTTTTTTTTTTTTGTCCTCATCATCACTGTCAGTTCGTGGAACATTAATCCAATTTATATAGGAGACAATTATAAGATCAGTTGGAAATTCTCTCATTTTGAGCATTTCTATTAATTGAGTGGCTGTGTTTTCAATTAGTTAATCAACTAATACTATGGGCTCATGACTCCAACTCCGTAGAACAGCGCTGATAGCGTTACAGGTGGTAGTTATTCTTAGATACTGAAACAGAATTACAGAAAAGTAAAAAAAAAAAAAAAAAACATTTAGACCTTTCCTTTTCCTAAAATGAAAAAAAAAAAAATGGTTTAACACATGCTTTGCTTTATGTTGTTTATCTGAAAATAATTGTGACTATCACATTTGTAAGTGCTTGGTTAAGCATATTTTTATTTTTTGTGTTAATAATCCATGTCCAGCCTAAGCAAAAAGTCAAATTCTTATTCCCCAGCATCTTCAAAAGCTCCACCTGCTATACTGACATCCTCTTCGGTGCTATCCCCCACAGACTCACCGATCCAACCCTCGCTCATCTATTGGGTTGCATGAGGTCTAGTGGTAATAAAGGGGAAATCTTCCAATAGGGACAACTGTGACAACTGCACAAAGGTGTCTACACACATATTGATGGGATCATACAAGTATTCATCCTATGTGACTAAAATGACCAAATGTAATACAAATCAAAAACCTCAAAAACCTCAATTTGATCAGTCTGCCAAGGCGATTGGCTAAGGTGGGAATGCATGCATGTATCAGGAAACTGGACTAGTAATCCTTTAGAATTGATAATATACATTTATGACTGATAGATTGCATTTTTAATCAAGCGCCAAATAGTATTTTACTTGTCTTTTATTTATAGAAAGAACACCCAAGAGTAGAAAAATATAGGCATAAAAAGTTGGTGGCCAGTAGTGGTAGACCAGATCATAATAAGTAGAGGCATGGACATTAAGAAACTTGATCTTGGTCATTTGCTGAGGGTATATCCATCTGAACTGTTTAACTTTCACACTGTTTTTTCATATCTATGAGATCAGGGATGGGGGGCAAAGAACAGTTGGGGTTAGTTTTGGATAGGGAGGGGGTGCATAGGCATGCACAGGGGGTGTGCGAGGTGTGCCTGGACACACCCTAATCACTGTGCAGTGCCGATTCCCCCTACTGCCCAGGCTTCCTTTTGTGTAGTGCTGCTGGCTTCCCTCCTTTCCTTTTCTCTCCACTCCCCCCAGCTGCTGTGGGGGATGTTTCAGGATGGAGAGCGGGAGAAGGGGCTAATCAATACATAATTTACCGGCCCCCTACTTTTCAAAATGACCACACTCACTCACTGTGTTCATTTATAAAACTGAAGCATAGTAAACTGTGTTTACTATGCTTCTGTGAATGAGCAGGAAGCCGTTCCTCACAGTTCACTTCCCATTCATTCACTGTCCAGTGCAGCTGAGGCTGCAGAGAAATGGATGTGTGTTTGAGCTTTAGGGTGCACACCCTAATGCAATCTGCTGCGCACACCTATGAGGGGGTGGAAAGGATAAAGCGATAGGGGAGGGAAGGCTATGGGGGAAGTAGAGGCAATATAAGAGAGGTAAACATATAAAAGAAGGGGGGAGGGTATATAAAGGGAAGAAGGGAGCACGTTATCCATGATTGTCCTCAGTTTACATACTTACCTGCCCAGTGGACTCAACTTTGTCCCGCTGTGAACCACTTCGCCCTTACCATGCACCTTGCCCCACACTTCCATCTTTGTTTCTACTGCCATTGGGTGCATCTTACTGATTCAGGCTGCCTGGCCCCCTGATGATAAGCACCAGGCCTCCCCAGCCGCTGTGAATGGAAAGTCAAGCATTCTGGGATATGGGACATACATACCCCAGCAGGTTTCAGCTCAGAGGAGAGGCCTTTCTTGTTTAGAGGGGAGTGGTGGTCTAGGGACAGGGGGCACCAAAAATAAAACATCAGTTTATGATAACAAAGGAGGGGGGAAGGCAAGGATGCCAGGTGCATCCAGGGGGTGAAGGTCTGCTTTAAAGAGTAACTCTACATTGTTTGAAAAGCAAACAATCCCCTCTGGGTGATTAATGCCAGTATTGCAGGGATTTGTAACAACTTCCTACCTTTTGTTGCTGTGAAAAAAATAGCTTGTTTGTTTTACATTTTCATATGCAAATTGATTCTGAATGAGAGGATCTTGTTCATTATAATCACCTGGTGCATTGTTAGTGTTAGAGAGGAGCTCAAGGTTCCTTCAGAAAAAATGAAAAGTCAGTAGGTACAAATACTATAGCTGCTGACTTTTAACATTAGAACACTTACCTGTCCAGGGATCCAGCAGTGTCTTCACCCGAGCCGATTTTTCAGTCGGCTCTCTGGTGCTGCAGGTGCCATCTCGGCTATGGGAAACTGCCAGAGAAACCTTGCAGTTTCACAGCCAGTTCCTTAACTGCTTCCGGAATGCCCGCCGCACATTTAATGGGGCAGGCTGGCCCTCCTGCGAGAACTGACGTAGCCCTACGTCGGTCGTGCGCTTGGTGCTAGGGGGCCAGCAGCCGCAATTGCTGCCTGACACCCGCGATCGCTCCCCGCTGAGAGAGAAGGACAGTCAGCTGTTGTAAACACAGCTGACCGTTCTTCTCTCTGAAATGATCACACAGCGCCTGTGATCCTTCTAAATTGGATCACAGGTCTCTGTGGTCATTTCACAAGCCCCTCCCCCCACAGTTAGAAAACACTCCCCTAGGCTCACAATTAACCCTTTGCTCACCCACTAGGTTAACCCCTTCCCTGCAAATGTCATTATTACAGTAACAGTGCATATTTTAGCACTGATTACTGTAGTGATGTCACTGGTCCCCCCAAAAGTGTCAAAAATATCAGTTAGGGGTCCGATCTGTCTGCCGCAATGTGGCAGTCCCGCCAAAATGTGCAGATCGCCGCCATTACTAGTAACAATAAATAAATAAATAAAAATGACAAATCTTTCCCCTCGTTTGTAGACATGATAACTTTTGCACAAACCAATCAAAATACCCTTATTGCGATTTTTTTTTACCAAAAATATGTAGCAGAAAACAAATTGGCCTAAAAGGATGAAAAATTTAGATTTTTAAATTTTTTTTTGAGAATGTTATATAGCAGAAAGTGAAAAATGTCTTTTTTTTTCAGAATTGTCGCTTTTTTTTGGTTTATAGCGCAAAAAATAAAAACCGCACAGGTGATCAAATACCACCAAAAGAAATCTCTATTTGTGGGCAAAAAAGGACATCAATTTTATTTAGGTACAGCGTCGCACGACAGCGCAATTTTCTATTGAAGTAACGCAATGCCGAATCGTATATAATTGCCTGGTTATTAAGGGGGCAAATCCTTCCGGTCCAGAAGTGGGGTAATGCGCATGTGCAAAGCGTGTTGCCCTTTGTGAATGGCTTGGCGGCAGGGGAAGGAGGAGGGGGGCCAGACTTCCAGCTGACTATATACAGTGCCTTGCGAAATCATGGGCCTCTTGGCTGCATCTCTGATCAGTCTTCTCCTTGTATGAGCTGAAAGTTTAGAGGGACGGCCAGGTCTTCATAGATTTGCAGTGGTCTGATACTCCTTCCATTTCAATATTATCGCTTGCACAGTGCTCCTTGGGATGTTTAAAGCTTGGGAAATCTTTTTGTATCCAAATTTGACTTTAAACTTCTCCACAACAGTATCTCGGACCTGCCTGGTGTGTTCTTTGTTCTTCATGATGCTCTCTGCCCTTTAAACGGACCTCTGAGACTATCACAGTGCAGGGTCATTTATACGGAGACTTGATTACACACAGGTGGATTCTATTTATCATCATTAGTCATTTAGGTCAACATTGGATCATTCAGAGATCCTCACTGAACTTCTGAAGAGAGTTTGCTGCACTGAAAGTAAAGGGGCTGAATAATTTTGCACGCCCAATTTTTCAGTTTGACAGTTTGAAATATCCAATAAATTCCGTTCCACTTCATGATTGTCTCCCACTTGTTGTTGATCCTTTACAAAAAATTACAGTTTTATATCTTTATGTTTGAAGCCTGAAATGTGGCAAAAGGTCGCAAAGTTCAAGGGGGCCGAATACTTTCGCAAGGCACTGTATCGCAAAATATGGCCTGGTCATTAAGGGGGAAAATCTTCTGGTCCAGAAGTGGTTAACCTATGTGTTCATGCACACATAGACGTTTACAGACATAACAGAAGAGAAGCATTTACAGGCTAAAAAAAAAAAAAACAAATTAAAAAACACCCCCAACGTGTTCAAAAAGAGGAGTTTTTGGGCAGAAAATAGCTTGACATGCGTCTAAACGCGTCTGCGCATTCATTCCAATGGCCAAAATAAATGAATATTCTGGCCAATGGAATCCACAAAAGCTCAAATGCTTGACGTGCCTAAAACAATAAAATAAAACAATAAAATAAAACAATAAAAATAAAATAAAATAAGCAGTTTTAAGTGTATTTTTTAAGCTGCTTTTTCCCACCTGGAGTAAAAGGCGTTTACAAATGTGGAGTGAGTGCGAAAGCCCTAAGAAGAACTCTTATTGGTTGCTGTCCTGAAATTTGATTACTCTGCTATATTTTCCTCCCCTCTCCAGCTCCAGCTAATGATCCCCACTGCACGCAATTACTAATTGAATGTTTGGGATTATTTTGCTCGCTGACCTGCTGGAGATAATTGGTGCACATTATCAGCTAGTAATGTAACCCTCTATAGAGAAATTATTTGTGTTCTATTACTATCATATCCCGCTTTACAATAGCTCAGAGACTATCGGGGAATAAAAAAAAAAAAAAAACAAAAACAAAAAAAAAAGCCAACCCGCCATATGACTTAATGAAGGAAAAGTATTATGTTCAATTGGATTGCGTGAAAAGTGTGAGATGATTAAGAACAAGAATTTTGATCAGGATTTGTCGAGTACCATCTGTTTTCATCCTTTGAAATATCCATAAACAAAATAATTTGGTTTTAAATAGAGCCGAAGGAGCACAGCGGTGAAATATAAGCCAACCGTGCGCTATAATCAGTTGACGCACGAGACGAAGAGATGGGAACGCTGGCGGAAATATATCTTGAAGCTTCACCCTAAACCTATTTTGCTGCTTTCATGTGACAAGGATTCCATTGCTGAAACAGATTTGTCACCAGGCAGAAACACAATCTGTTGGGGGGTGGCGCTAAAATAACGGTAGTTGCTGTGCCGCATCTAATTGTCAGACTGGGAGAGCCTGCCAGCTCTAGTGTCATCTGTCTGTCATATCTTAATTAATTAGGATTATTTTGCACGGTGTCCCGGCAGTGTACCTGCTGTTGTGCAGTTTGGAGCCTCAATCTGCGGCTTCTAGCTGTTCCTGGAGAACTGGGGGGAACCTCTCTGTTGCCTGCTAGGAAAAAAAAAGGAATCCATGCATTTGTAGAACCTGCAATGCCGATGGAGAAAAGGGAACCTGTGCTTTGGCAATGCAGAGTAAAGCAACAGGATGTGTCAAGGCAAAAAATAAAAAAAAAAAGAAATAAATATATATATAATAAATAAATAAATATAATAAATATATATATAATTAATAAATAAATAAATATAATAAATAAATAAATAAATATAATAAATAAATAGGAAATAAATAAATAAATATATAATAAATAAATAAATATATATATATATATATATATATATATATATATATATATATATATATATATATATACATATATATATATATATATATATATAATAAATAAAAAAGAAAAAAAAAATATATATATATATATATATAATAAATAAATAAATAAATAAAAAAAATATATATATAAATAAATAGGAAATAAATATAATAAGTAAATAAATAAATAATATATATATAATAAATGAATAATAAATAAATATAAATAAATTAATAAATAAATATAATAAATAAATTATTTATATATATATATATATATATATATATATATATATATATATATATATATATATATTTATATACTGTATGTATATATTTCTTTTTCTTAGAAAAGTTAAATGATCAAGTCTGTCCATGCATCCAATCCACATCCCTAAATTCGTATTAAAGATTCAAAGATAGACCGACTGGTCCCAGCACCCAGTCCTTGTCATATTGGAGTATGGGATTTTGTAGGAATGGATACATGTAATAGTAATTGAGGTAAGCAAGAAAGGTAAAATCCAATAGTTTATTACAAAAAAATACATATTAAAATTCAACATGAAAATAGCATACGTAATGACAGATACAGTACATATCAAATGGATGAATAACAAGCAGACGCCCATTCATTTTCTTTTTCTTCTTCTTCTTATTATTAATATTATACAGGATTTATATAGCGCCAACAATTTGCACAGCGCTTTACAATATGAGGGAAGACAATACAATTCAAGACGGGAGGAATCAAAGGGCCCTGCGTGTTACAGCTTTCAATCTAGAATATATATACAGTATCTCACAAAAATGAGTACACCCCTCACATTTTGGTAAATATTTTATTATATCTTTTATGTGACAACACTGAAGAAATTACACTTTGCTACAATATAAAGTAGTGAGTGTACAGCTTGTATAACAGTGTAAATTTGCTGTCCCCTCAAAATAACTCAACACACAACCATTAATGTCTAAACTGCTGGCAACAAAAGTGAGTACACCCCTAAGTGAAAATGTCCAAATTGGGCTCATCTAGTCATTTTTCCCTCCCCGGTGTCATGTGATACGTTAGTGTTACAAGATCTCAGGTGTAAATGGGGAGCAGGTATGTTATCGCTCTCACTCTTTCATACTGGTCACTGGAAGTTCAACACTGCACCTCATGGCAAAGAACTCTCTGAGGATCTGGAAAAAAGAATTGTTGCGCTACATAAAGATGACCTAGGCAAGTGATGGCAAACCTTGGCACCCCAGATGTTTTGGAACTACATTTCCCATGATGCTCAACTACACTGCAGACTACAGGAGCATCATGGGAAATGTAGTCCCAAAACATCTGGGGTGCCAAGGTTTGCCATCACTGACCTAGGCTATAAGAAGATTGCCAAGACCCTGAAACTGAGCTGCAGGTTCGGACAGGTTTCACTCAGAACAGGCCTCACCATGGTCGAAAAAGTTGAAAAGCTCAAAAAAGTTGAGTGCACGTGCTCAGCGTCATATACAGAGGTTGTCTTTGGGAAATAGACGTATGAGTGCTGCCAGCATTGCTGCAGAGGTTGAAGGGGTTGGGGGTCAGCCTATCAGTGCTCAGACCATACGCCACACTGGTCTGCATGGCTGTCATCCCAGAAGAAAGCCTCTTCTAAAGATGATGCACAAGAAAGTATTGGGACACCTGCATTTACACGCACATGAACTTTAATGGCATCCCAGTTTTAGTCCATAGGGTTCAGTATTGAGTTGGCCCACCCTTTGCAGCTATAACAGCTTCAATTCTTCAGGGAAGGCTGTCCACAGGGTTTAGGAGAGTGTCTATGGGAATGTTTTACCATTCTTCCAGAGGGACATTTGTGAGGTCAGGCACTGATGATGGAGAGAAGGCCTGGCTCGCAGTTTGTGCTCTAATTCATCCCAAAGGTGTTCTATTGGGTTGAGGTCAGGACTCTGTGCAAGCCAGTCAAGTTCCTCCACCCCAAACTCCCTCATCCATGTCTTTATGGACCTTGCTTTGTGCACTGGTCCAAATCATTTGCTGGAGGGGGGATTACGATGTGGAGTTGTTTTTCAGGAGTTCCAGTGAAGGGAACTCTTAAGCCGTCAGCATGCCAAGACATTTTGGACAATTTCATGCTCCAAACTTTGTGGGAACAGTTTGGGGATGGGCCCTTCCTGTTCCAACATGACTGCACACCAGTGCACAAAGCAAGGTCCATAACGACACGGATGAGCGAGTTTGAGGTGGAGGAACTTGACTGGCCTGCACAGAGTCCTGACCTCAACCTGATAGAACACCTTTGGGATGAATTAGAGTGGAGACAGCGAGCCATGCCTTCTTGTTCACATCAGTGCCTGATCTCACAAATGTTCTTATGGAAGAATGGTAATGGTTCCCATAGACTCTGGTAAAAAAAAAAAAAAGGTAGCTGAGCAGTGGTTTTATTGTCCCCCGGCCACTCATCTAAATTCTAACATTACAGCCGTCAATTTTAACCTGGCCTTCACCAGCTGTCAAACTTACCCACTGAGGTCAATGGGAGGGTGCTGCAACTGTCAGCTAAATGCTTGCTGTGCGTTTTTTCAATACAGAATCACCCTTGGGATTAAAAAAGAAAAAAGCCGGTATTCATTCAGGCGCATTGATCACCTATAAACACTTACCAGCCACTGCTATACCACCTTCTAAAAAGAGATTGCTTTTGGGAGGGTGGCAAGCACTGCTGCCAATGTGAAAGAGCTCTTAGAAAACAATTTACATTCTGCTCCTATGAATTTTCTCATCAAGAAACGGCCAAAAATGAAAATTGCCCACTATTAGAAAATCTAACTAACATACTTAAAAATAAACATTTTGAGCAAATTCTACTAGTGTATAGCCAACTAAAGACATGCTGGTAGGTTGTGTAAATTGGCCCTGGCATGTGCATGTACTGTATGCATGTGAGATAGGGATCTTAGATTGGAAGCTCCAGGCAGTAGCTGATGTGACTGTACAATGTGTAAAGCACTGCATAAACTGTCAGCGCTATATACTGTAAATATCTGTAATAAATGAATACAGAAAAATTCCGGTTGATCTGCCAAAAATGCTCTTAGCCACAAAGGCCTCCTTCACACGGGCAATTAAGGGTATACACAGGATTCCAGCGGCAAAAATCAGCAGATTCCTGAGGGTGAGATCACAGGTATGTATGAATAGTGGAGGGCGCTGTATAAAGTAATGACAGGGGCTGAATGGAGCCATCATTGTTCCCATATATCCGAACATGCTGCAGTTAGGTACAGACGTCTGAGCCTGGACCCGCACCAATAGTGCAAGGGTTAAATGTTCCTTAGATCTAGGAAGCGCTGAAGAGGCTGCGTTACTTGCCGTAACCCCACTGAGGCTGGTTCCAGCACCCTTCACCCCTTGGCTGCATGCAGTTCCTGTGCAACATCATGTACAGCGCAGGGCTATTAACCCCATATTGCATGTTAATAGGCAAAAAGCTTTGCCTCTGTGTTAACAGAGAAAAAGCTTTGTGGGACTGGTTGCACCACTGGAGGGATCCTGGTGGAGCAAGAAGTAAGGTATTTCTCCTTGTTCTAGGCACCCATGCACTGAAAGAGCAGTTAATTGGTGGGGCCCCACTGGAGCTTTAATCACTTCTGGACAGGAAGGGTTTGCCCCCTTAATGACTAGGCCATATTTTGCGATTCGGCACTGCGTTACTTTAACGGACAATTGCGCGGTCGTGCGACGCTGTACCCAAATAACCCAGGGAACATGGGAGAATGCAGTACCAGCACCTGCAGCATGAAATGTATATGCCAAGGGTGCTGGGATGTGTTGGATGATCTATTGATGTTGTGTTGGATGACCTATTGATGATTGCTTCTGGGGGTCAATTGTTGATGGGGGGATCTATTGATGTTGGCTGCTGGGGATCTATTTTTCCTGGTGTGCCCTATTGCTGCTGGTGTGGGGATCTATTGCTTCTGGGGGTCAATTGTTGATGGGGGATCTATTGATGTTGGCTGCTGGGGATATATTGTTGCTGGTGAGCTCTATTGCTGCTGGTCAGGGGAACTATAGCTTCTGGGGGGTCAATTGTTGATGGTAGAGATCTACTGTTGAGGGAGGGGTCTATTGTTGTTGGCTGCTGGAGAATCTATTTATGCTGGATACAAAAGAACAAAAGGAGATTGGCCCAAAGGACTTTATAGAGAGAAACCGCAGACCACAGGGTATGTATAAAAAATACAAAATAATTTTATTATTCCAATACAGTCATATTACCATACATTAAAAGCACAAACATCATTATGAAAAATTCAAGCAGGTGCAATAATAAAATAAAGTAATGGAGCAACCGAAAAGACTCAGTGGCTATCAGGTACTGCGATATGTGTACTGAAATCCTCTACGCGTTTCAGGAGAAATACTCGCCTGATAAGGAGGTGCACAGGAACAAATATCAGGAAGGAAGATATCTCTGTGTATTGTTCTAGGTGTGAGTTAAACTTTAAACAGATCCCAACTTCAAGTCATATTGAATGTAAATGTCTGGAATGCCGGACAAGGAGAGCCATAGGTCACTTCATTTCCCTCCCAGGAGTTGAGGAGGGGAGAGGCAAACCATCAGACTCCACTCAGCAAGTAGAAGATAGTCCTCACTACAAAGCAGTGGAAATTGGTATTACTCCTCATTACCCACAAGTACAGCAATGAAAGCACTGTGAGAGAAATCTCAAACAGCCATATTTATGCTGGATACTGGGAGAACTATTGTTGCTGGGGTGGCTCTCAGGGGGTATTTTCTTTGGGGGATCTATTGTTGCTGGGGAGATTTATTGTTGTTGGGGGATCATTGTTGCTGTGAGGGTTCTATTGTTGCTTGCTGCCGAGGACCTATTTTACTGCCTTTATTAGCAAATTCAGAACAATCTACTTGCACGAAAAAATTATACTTTTCTGTATTCTCTAAAGAGTGGAACCAAAGGATGGTGCTCGGAGGTGGGTAGGGGGCGGAGACAAGGAGTGACTCGGAAAGGGGGAGTACCTGCCACTATTTTCTGAGCAAAAAAACTCTGGCTGCATGTATCCAAGGGTTGTGTATACACTATATTACCAAAAGACACCTATCTTTATATTACCAAAAGACACCTATCTTTATATTACCAAAAGACATCTGCCTTTACACTCACATGATCTTTAATGGCATCCCAGTCTTGTAGGGTTCAGTATTGAGTTGGCCCACCCTTTGCAGCTATAACAGCTTCAACTCTTCTAGGAAGGCTGTCCACAAGGTTTAGGAGTGTGTCTATGGGAATGTTTTACCATTCTTCCAGAGGGACATTTGTGAGGTCAGGCACTGATGTTGGAGAGAAGGCCTGGCTCGCAGTTTGTGCTCTAATTCATCCCAAAGGTGTTCTATCGGGTTGAGCTCAGGATTCTGTGTAGGCCAGTCAAGTTCCTCCACCCCAAACTCGCTCATCCATGTCTTTATGAACCTTGCTTTTTGCACTGGTGTGTAGTAATGATGAAACAGGAAGGGGCCATCCCCAAACTGTTCCCACAAATTGGGAGCATGAAATTGTCCAAAATGTCTTGGTATGCTGACGCCTTAAAAGTTCCCTTCACTGGAACTAAGGGGCCAATCCCAACCCCTGAAAAACAACCCCACACCATAACCCCCTCTCCACCAAATGATTTGGACTGGGGAACAAAGCAAGATCCACAAAGGCATTGATGAGCGAGTTTGGGGTGGAGGAAATTTACTGGCCTGCACAGAGTCCTGACCTCAACTGACAGAACACCTTTGGGATGAATTAGAGCAGAGACTGTGAGTGAGACCTTCTCATCCAACATCAGTGCCTGACCTCACAAATGCGCTTCTGGAAGAATGGTCAATCATTCCCATAGACACACTCCTAAACCTTGTGGAAAGCTTTCCCAGAAGAGTTGAAGCTGTTATAGTTGCAAGGGTGGGCCAACTCAATATTGAACCCTACAGACTAAGACTAGGATGCCATTAAAGTTCATGTGCGTGTAAAGGCAGGCGTCCCAATACTTTTATTAATATAGTATATATGCTTCTGCTCATTTACTATTCAACCAAAAGCTTGGGTGAGTCCTTGGCACCTTCCTGTTCCAAAATGACTACGCACCAGTGCACAAAGCAAGGTCCATAAAGGCATGGATTAGCGAATTTGGGGTGGAGAAACTTGACTCGCCTCAACCCTACAGAACACCTTTGGGATGAATAAGAGTGGAGACTGCGAGCCAGGCCTTCTCATTCCAGTCCAACATCAGAGCCTGATCTCACAAATGCTCTTATGGAAGAATGGTCAAACATTATTATAGACACACTCCTAAACCTTGTGGACAGCCTTCCCAGAAGAGTTGAGCTGTTATAGCTGCAAAGGGTGAGACAACTTAATATTGAACCCTATGGACTAAGACTGGGATGCCATTAAAGTTAATGTGCGTGTAAAGGCAGGCGTCCCAATAATTTTATTAATATAGTGTATGTGCTTCTGCTCATTTACTATCCAACCAAAAG
Source organism: Pelophylax lessonae (assembly GCF_965119305.1). NCBI lineage: Eukaryota > Metazoa > Chordata > Amphibia > Anura > Ranidae > Pelophylax > Pelophylax lessonae. The sequence continues at coordinate 257,207,652 of NC_138775.1, read as the reverse complement.
CTTGGGTGAGTTCTTAGCCCCTTCCTGTTCCAAAATGACTGCGCACCAGTGCACAAAGCAAGGTCCATAAAGGCATTGATGAGCGAGTTTGGAGTGGAGGAACTTGACTGACCTCAACCCTACAGAACACCTTTGGGATGAAAAAGAGTGGAGACTGCGAGCCAGGCCTTCTCATTCCAGTCCAACATTAGAGCCTAACCTCACAAATGCGCTTCTGGAAGAATGGTCAAACATTCCCATAGACACACTCCTAAACCTTGTAGACAGCCTTCCCAGAAGAGTTGAAGTCGTTATAGCTGCAAAGGGTGGGCCAACTCAATATTGAACCCTACGGACTAATGGCACTTTTCCACTGCATGGAACCGAACGGTTCGGCACGCTTTTGTGCTTTTCCACTGCTGGTACCACATGGTATAGTGTCGGAACGGTACGGTACGGCGGCGCTTTTCCACTGCATGGAACCGAACGGTACGGTACGGCTCTGAAAAAACAGTACCTACTCGATTGTGGTTCCAACAGGTACCATAACTGGTACCATATCCCACAATCCTTTGCATGCAGTCACTTTTTTGCTCAGAAAATAGGGGCATGTACCCCCCCCTTTCTAAGTCACCCCTTGTCTCCATTGAAGTTCATGTGCGTGTAAAGGCAGGCGTCCCAATACTTTTGATAATATAATGTATGTGCAGTTGCAGGGCATGTCTCCAAATGAATTTGGCGACTCCATGGACACCACCAGAAACATACGGCAAAAGCCTTCTTGAACCACCTCCGGAGTGTTCACATCTATTTCTGTCGGCCTGTGATATAAACATATTTGGTAGATGAAAGCTGTACAGTGGCTCATCGGCAGTCGCACCGTGTCACCGCGTTGTTTGTATTTAACTCTGTTTATTAAATAGAAAGTTTGCAGGTTTGATATAATTGCTAGCTGACATAAAGGACGGACGCGCTTTGAAAAGAAGTTCAGACTCCAGAAACGTCTCCATTCAGCAATGATTACACCGGCGAGAACCACATTTTAATAAGCGTCTGTAAATATTTTGTTATGTTGCTGAGCTATAAGGACGACTCGGATCAGTCGGAGACGGAGCGAGAGCCGCTGTGTTCTTTAGCAGACGGACGCGTTGGGGGTTTTCACATCCGCAGCAACATATAGAAGAATCCCTAATGAAATAGATGGCACAGAAGATGCAATCTCGCTGACCCCCGGGCCTCTGGAGGTCAACCTGCGTTTTGTATTGACTCTGTTGCTAAGCGGGTTTGAATAGAACGCAAAGATTGGGTGTCAGCATTACTTTCTGTGTCACCATCTCATTTGCTACAAGACCAGCTCCGTGATTTAACCCCTTATGATATGTTATTTTACAGGCAGGGAAGACTGCCCTAACCACTTCACCTGCGGACGATTTACCCCCCTTCCTGACCAGGCCAATTTTTGCATAATTTACCGACAATTGCGCGGTCATGCGACGATGTACCCAAATTAAATGTACATGTCCCCCCCACAAATAGAGCTTCTTTTTGGTGGTATTTGATCACCTCTGCATTTTTTATTAACCACTTTAAGACCGGAAGGATTTGCCCCCTTTCTGACCAGGCCCTATTTTGCGATTTGGCACTGCGTTACTTTAACGGACAATTGCGCTGTCGTGCGACGCTGTACCAAAATAAAATGAATGTTCTTTTTTTTTCCAACAAATAGAGCTTTCCTTTCGTTGTATTTGATCACCTGTGCGATTTTAATTTTTTGTGCTATAAACAAAAAAAGAGCGACAATTTTGAAAAAAAAAAAAACAATATTTTTCACATTCTGCTATATGAGTCTCAAAAAAAAAAAAAAAAAAATGAAAAATTAAAATTTTTTAACATTTTAGTCCAATTTGTTTTCTGCTACATATTTTTGGTATTTGGTAAAAAAAAAAAGCGTAAGACGTAAATGACATAAATCTTTCCCGTAGTTAGTAGACGCGATAACTTTTGTGCAAACCAATCAAAATACCCTTTAAGACCCTCCCACTGTTAGTGGAATTTAACTGTACCCACTGGTTGATGCAGTTTGGAGGGTTTGTGTGTGTGGGGGCAGAGGGTTTGTTTTGGGGCCGTGGTTGAGTTCCTGTACCTATTTTCTGAGAAAAAAAGCCCTGGACAGACACACAGACAGACAGACAGACAGACAGACAGACAGATAGATAGATAGATAGTGTAACGCTCCTGCGTTTTACGTATGATGTGGATTTTCAGCTGCAGAAATATTCCACTTCAGTAGTCATGTAGAGAAACGCTGAGACACCATTCCCAACTCTCAATGACTCATCATGTGTGGATGATCTCAATTCAGCAAGTAAATACACACACTCAACAAGATGTTTCCTAGAGTGACTTATGTATATAGTAACACAGTGATGATAGGCTGAAGAGACAGGTTGGGTAGAGATGGTAGATGAAAGACACTTGAAAGGAAATGTTCTTGAAAGTAAGATAGTAGCAGATGGGATGCAGATAGGTTTAGCAATCATGTATGGTAGCAGATGACAGAGTAGCAGGTGGACATACAAGAGAGATCAACCCAGTGCAAGAACAGGTGGTAGTAGGCTCAAGAGCTAGCAATCTTAGATAATGCAGATGTAGTAATAGTCCTTAGTATGCAGAGCTAGATAGTGTAAGCTTTAGTATAAAGGTTATAGAGGTTTCCCCTGTGGGGTACTTATCACTAATAGCAATGTAGCAGAGGAGAGGTTCGGCAAGAGCGGCTGATCCGGTAGCGGGATACAGGGATCAGCGCAGCGTGGTTCCGACAGCAAGGTATGCTTGCAAGCATGAGAGCTTCAAGACAGGTTAGCATCAAGGCACAAAGCAGTTTGAACGAACACATGTGAGTGAGAGCCGGCGATCTAAATAGCCATCCAGTCCGGCGCTCAGTGATGACAGCATCAGTCTTAAAGGTGTATGCACACCTTACCAAAAGAGAATGGTGGGGCGCATACACTTATGAAAGAGTAATTAGGGTACCCAAAGGTACCAGAACATGATAGATAGATAGATAGATAGATAGATAGATAGATAGATAGATAGATAGATAGATAGATAGATAGATAGATAGATAGATAGATAGATAGATAGATAGATAGATAGATAGATAGATAGATAGATAATAAAGTTAGGAAAGAGTTGAGTGAAGCCTATTATAAAATAACAACATGAATTTGTAGCACACAAAATTACAGGTGTTACCAGTAACCAATTTGATTTCTTAAATCATTTTCCTGATTGGTTAACAATTAAATTTTAGTGCTCATTTTTTTTATCCAGTTTTTATAAATCAACGCCATATCCTTCTTATCAGATACCAAATGTCAGAGTGTGACCACCCTAAGACAAAGGAAGCATTCAGTGTTATCTGCACAGAGGCGGCATCCCCCCTCCATTGTGCTCCATTGTGTTGTTTGCAGCATGTTTATATACAGTATATATGTATTTCCCGATGCCGGTGTCACAATTCTTCCACATGGCTGGAGAGCTGGCAGATGACCCAGAGATTAGGAGGTCAGGAAATGAAACAGAACTAGGAATTACTCAGTCTTCCTCATAAGCTTCCAGTTCAATGTCCCTGCAGTGTACAGTCCATGAACACCACCATATCAGAACCAGAACACGACTGAGGCTGCTACCTACAATTCACCTATGACCTATGACAATCTCACCTCCGAGAAATAAGACATGTATGTCAAATCACACATGCCGGAGTTAATAATGTAATATCATCTCAAGCATCAGCGCCCTGGGTGAAACCGCGTGAGTCAATGTGAAATCCCCAGTTTAATCTTCAAATAGTTTATCTGTACAACCGTTCATTGTGTAATGGAAAATCAGGAGGGTATACAGACTCTACTATTATAAAAATACATATTACCTGAGTGGGCTTCCATCAACACTTTGTTCACATTTCTTCAAGTGTAGAACGCCCAGGCTACATTCCGATAAATTACAGTGATAACTGCCATTGGAATTTTATATATACTATTAGAATATACAGAAAAAAAATATATATATACAGTACACTATATTTTCAAAAGTATTGGGACACCTGCCTTCACACGCACATAAACTTAAATGACATCCCAGTCTTAGTCCGTAGGGTTCAATAGCGAGTTGTCCCACCCTTTGCAGCTATAACAGCTTTCGCCCTTCTGGTAAGGTTGTCCACAAGGTTTATGGGAAGTGACCATTCTTATGCCTCGTACACACGTGCAGATTGTCGGCCAAAAAGATTCGGCCGACGACCGATCGGCCGATTTTCGGCTTGTTAGTATGATGCTTCCGACAGCCGACAGCGCACTTTCGGCCGAAAAGAATCTGTCGTGCAAGCATTAAAATTTTTGTATGCCGACACCAGAGCGGCCGATTGTTCGCCAGTCAATACAGAATTCGGCCGACAGACAGCAGATTTGCAAGACTGGGCATGCTCAGAAAAGAAAAAAAACAGGGAAAGTTAACCATCACATGACATCACTTCTGCAGTCGGCTGTAGTCGGCGGACAAAATTCTTGTGCAGTCTTTTGCACTTTTCAACAGACACGACAGCCCGGGGACAAAAGACGGCCAATCGTTCGGCCGACGATCTGCACGTGTGTACGGGGCTTAACAGAAGCGCATTTGTGAGGTCAGACACTGATGTTGGAGAGAAGGCCTGGCTCACAGTCTCCACTCTAATTCATCCCAGAGGTGTTCTGTCAAGTTGATGTCAGGACGCTGTGTAGGTCAGTCAAGTTCCTTCACCCCAAACTCACTCATCTATGTCTTTATGGTTCTTGCTTTGTGCATTGGTGAGCAGTCATGTTGGAAAAGGAAAGGGCCATCGAGACGAAAATCGGACGTTGTTTTGACGGACGACAAAAATTTTATAGCCTGCACATCAGGATTTTGTCGGCCGAAAAGTCGGAGTCGGCTGTCGAAAGCACTATACTAAAAATCCGAAAATCGGCAGATCGGTCGTCGGATGAAATTTCCCTTCAGATTTTCTTATCGTGTGTATGGGCCTTAAAATTTTTGTCGTCTGTCAAAACAACGTCCGATTTTCGTCTCATTAGCACAGATTTCGACGGAAAAAAATCTTAAGAGCAAGACTAGGCATGCTCAGAGACGAAAGAACACATACAAAACAATCCAACACATGACATCACTTCTGAAGTAGTGTTCTGTCGTACGAGAAAATTCGTATGAAAATAACCTCTTCACTTTCCACATCAGACTAGCATGCCACAAAAAACAGACGACAGATCGTTCGATAATCTGATCGTGTGTACGGGGCTTAAGACTGGGAAGCCATTAAAGTTCATGATCGTGTGAAGGCAGGCATCCCAATACTTTTGGTAATATAGTGTATGTGCTACTGCTCATTTACTATCCAACCAAAAGCTTGGCTGAGTCCTTGACCATGCTATATTGCCTTCACTGCTGTAAAAAAAAAGGTTAGGGCAGGGACCTGACTCTGGTATTCAATAGAGGTGTGTAAATCTGAAAACTAGCTGTACAGAATTATAATTCTTTAGTAAAACAGTTCACACTCATGTATTTTAAAGTGGAGTTCCACCCTAATTTTATACTTACCTCCATCTTCTCGCTCCGGGTCACCTGAAAAACAAATGGATAATCGCAATTTTTTTTTTACTTACCTTGTAGAGAAAATATACTTACCTTATTTCCTTCTTCCTCCCCTCGGCGGCCACGGCCCGTCGTCACTTCCTGGCTTTTGCAATGATTCCTGGGAGCTGAACGTCATCGCTCCCAGGAATCATTGCGCTTGCACCGGCCCCGACGTCAGTTCCGGCGCGCGCGCGTCATTCCCTTCTAAACAGCTTCTGGGCATGCCCAGAAGCTGTGGAGGGATGACGCGCACGCACCGCAAGTGACGTCGGGGCCGGTGCAGTGCATCGTGGGACCGAAGAAGAAGGAAGAGGACGCCGAAGAGGATCGCGCTGGCTTCAAGCTGCCCACACCTGAGATGGCAGCGCTGGAGAAGACATTTTCAAGGTAAGTATTTCTCCTAAAAGGTAAGTGCAACCCGGGACAGATCAGAGGCTAGCCATTGTGGAATGTACTAGCCCCGACTGTCCCGGGGGTATTTTTTTAAAAAAAAATGTGCACTGGGTGGAACTCTGCTTTAATTGTGTAGTCAGCTACTTTCCTAAAGTTCTACATATAACCTGAATGAATTGCATATCTGAAACAAGGAACCACAAAAACATATTTTGGGGCCCCATTTAGAGGTAACTTCATCTGACCTGAGAAATTATAGTTGGGATGGTCACTATGGACAACAAACCCCATTTAACTTTACACTAGTTTTCAATAAAAAAAAAACAAAAAAAAAAACATGTTGGGGGTCATCCAACCAGATCAACCCCCACACTGATTGTTTATGTTTTGTAACAACCATTAAATGTGGAAATTCTGATTGATCTTCCAAAATGCAGACCACATCCTGCAATACAGAACAAGCCATCTATTTTCCCAACATTGTATCCACACGGCAGGACATTTGATAACATAACTCCATCCTGTAACAATCAAGTACGTGTAATAAACTTTGCTTGGAAAACATAGAACATCAAGGGGCAATGAGGAAGCTCGGCAGGAAACAATATTCCATTTTAATTAACCTCTGGCCGCAATCCCAAATGTGAGAACGGCAGAGGGCCCAGGCTTGGCCATGGGAGCATAAGCTGCATTTCTCAAATATTAATAAATGTATTTATTTGGGGCAGACTAGTGTCTGAAGTTGACTTTAATTATTGAAGTTCTGAGACACATCGTTGTTAACCTGCTTGTCGTTAAGGTTATATAGAGCCCCACGGAAGCTCATTAGCCAAATGTGCTTTGTGTTTTGGGGTTTACTATATCTTTAATAGAGACCTTCCTCAGGCATAAAGCAGGCAGTTGCCTCTTTATAACTTTGTAGAGTATAAACACATAGATGTGCAGACTATGGCATTAAGTCAAAGCCCTTGGGCTCTGTTCCTGGCTGTAATGGAAATGAACAATTTCTTATATGCTGTTTAAGTTCTGTATCTATTAACATTCACTAGTCTTCACGATGAATGGAGTGCTTTGTATTACGAAAGATGATCTACCAGAAGGCCCAGTGACCATCTAAACAATACAACAACCCTGAAATGAAAGGCTCAGTCCAAGTAAAACTGATAGTTGGATGTATTACAGTAATGCCTCGTACACACGTAGCGATTGTTGGCCGTGAATTTTCGGCCAACGTCCGAGCGGCCGATTGTCGGCTTGTTAGTATGATGCTTCCGACAACCGACTGCGACTTTTCGGCCGAACAAAATCTGGTGTGCAGGCTTTAAAATTTTTGTTGGCTGTCAACAGAACGGCCGATTGATCGTCAGTCAGTACAGATTTCGGCAGACAAAAATGTGATGAGCAAGACTGGGCATGCTTAGAGAAGAAAAAACACACGAAAAGTAAACCATCACATGACATCACTTCTGAAGTTGGTTTTTGTTGGCCGATAAAATTCGTGTGTAGTCTAGAGCACATTTCATCCAACACAACAACACTGGACAAAAGACGGCAGATCGGTCGGCCAACAATCGTTGCGTGTGTACGAGGCTTAAGTTTAACATGGACCTTTTAGATACTTTACAAGCTGACATGACTGAATAGGTTTCTGATCTGTCGCAATGTACAGCAATAGTATCTATTTTCAGAAGTTCTACTTTTTTCATCAAAAGGCTGTCCTTGAGCTCTAGTAGCTTTGCTTTTGCCAAGTTTATTGAGCAAAATTGGGTGCCAAGCAAAGGTTTTAGGAGTCTAAAGTTTTTTATTATTTCAACAAGTGGCAACTCAAAAGCAAAAGGCATCCTACACAATTTGGGAGTAACAAATCCCCCTTTATCAGGGCTTAGGACAATGTATCAAAGGGTTTAGTGAGTTAAAAGCAAAGAGCTTCTGGGCAAACCAATCTTTGGCAGGAGATGTTTTCAACTACAGTCAATGAGTAAAATAGGAGGCTTTTGTGTAACCACTTGTAGATATAGAAAAAAAACATCTTCTTCTGGGTGCTGTGCTGGGTCTTGTGTGGTTACTATGAAGAAAGTCAGCTACTTGGCATGGCATTTAGAAGATCAAGGATATCATTGTAGTAGCTTGAGGTACTACAGTCATTTACAGTTTCCATAGAAATCAAACAGGTACTACATATGTATACTTACATTTACCAAGCCGGCCCAAGTAAGTGTGAAAAATATGTCATCCCTGGAGATAATAAATGACATACTTATTCTCTGAATATAATCTATACACATCTACTCACTAGTGCAACAACAGCTGTGCTGAGACTATGTGCCCTGCACACTCCCGTCACAGTTATCAATGACTAATGGAAAGCTCCCCATTGCTGCTTGCGATCGGGAGCTTTCCAATTATGTAACCGCCGTGATTGGCTGTCACATGATCATAAATTCCACCCTGCCTCCCAGCATCCTAAACCCCTTAAAGGGCTGGAAGGCATCGACTCCAAGGGGTTAAAGTGCTAGTATAGTCCACTTTTGAACTTGTACCTACAGGTGAGCCTATAATAAGGCCTACCTGTAGGTACAGTTAATATCTCCTAAACTTGCAATGTTAACCACTTAAGCCCCGGAAGATTTTACCCCCTTCCTGACCAGGGCCCATTTTGCCATTCTGCGTGACTTTAATGGACAATTGCACGGTCGTGCGACGCTGTACCTAAAGGAATTTGACATCCTTTTTTCCCCACAAACAGAGCTTTCTTTTGGTTGTATTTGATCACCTGTGTGATTTTTTGATCATGCGCTATAAACAAAAAAAGAGCGTCAATTATGCAAAACTAACAATATTTTTCACATTTTTTTTATATGAAATTCCCAAAAAAAAAAAAATTTAAAAATCTAAATTTTTTAACATTTTAGGCCAATTTGTTTTATGCTACATATGTTTGGTAAAAAAATAAAAATAAAATCGCAAAAAGCGTATTTTGATTGGTTTGCGCAAAAGTTATTGCGTTTACTAACTAAGGGAAAGATTTTTGTCATTTTTGTTGTTTTTCTTTTTTAACCAGTAATGGCGGCGATCTGCGATTTTTTTTGTGATTTTTTTTGTGGGACTGCGACATTGCGGCAGACAGATCGGACCCTTGACTGACATTTTTTACACTTTTGGGGTTACCAGGGACATTACTACAGTAATCAGTGCTATACATATGCACTGTTACTGTAAAAATGACACTGGGGTTAACTTTTTTTTGAGAGGGAGGGGTTAAGTGTGTCCCTAGGGGCGTGATTCTAACTGTGATTGGATGTGGCTTGAGGTGTAAGAGCAGAGATCAACGGTCCTACATAGCAGAACCGTATGATCTCCATTCTTACACAGGGGAGAATGACAGGCGGCTTTGTATACATTAGCCGCCTGCCTTTCTCCCGCTGTAACGGACAATCGCGAGTGACCGGCGGACTTTACTTGGGAGGGGCTGACCACCGTAGTAAATAGTCGTGCGGCGGTCGGCAAGTGGTTAAGGATATATTAACACGGAATACAGTCGGTGACGTCATGGCGCATGCACTCTGAAGAGATGGCATACCTGTACCTTGTACCGGGGAGTGACATCATCGCGGCTCGGCCATTCATACAGCCGGAGTCCATACACCCGGAAGGAAGACCGGGTGAAGATAGAACCCCTCTCAGCGGTGACAATGCACAGCTGGAGGGTTTCCATTTAAGGTTCCGCTTTAATGTGATGCATACTAGCAAATTATGCCAATGCCTTGCAGGGAATTTTTTTTTTTGTTTTAAATGCCCAAGTTTACTTCCGCTTTAATGACCCTGTAATCTATTTTTCATTGTTTCTTACTGTGAGCTCCCTTTTGGAATAAGTAGTGCATGTTAGTTGTGGTTATGTACACTGCTCTATGTGCACTACAAATCCTATAGTCTATCCAAAGACCGGGCAAGAATACGTTCCTATATACAGTGGACCTATTGAGAACACATGTTGCCACCCTCTAACAGAAAGTAAGATCACAAAAGCAAAAAAGAACAGAAACTGCAAAATAGGAGGAGGCTGAAAGCAATAGAAGGGAGTTTTTAAAATTAAGAATACTGTACATAGAATTTTTTAAACCAGAGTTTAGTGTATCTTTAAAATAACATTTTATATTGCACCATGCTCAATCAACTCAGTAGATTTCTTACAAGATCAACAGGTTTTGCACTTATGGAACAGATATAACAAAATACTTTGAATTGTATATTTAACAGACCAAAAAGGAGTCCATAGGAGAACTGCTAGGAAATATCTATGTGAAATATGCAGTCACATAGTCGCCATAATTGCCTACACCAGGGATCTTCAAATTTTCTAAACAATGGGCCAGATTATGGTCCTTCAGACTTTAGAGGGGCTGGACTGTGGCCGGTGGGAGTAGAAAATGCTCCAGCATCAGTGGTAATAGACATTACCTAAGGTTTGGTTGTCAGTGGAAATAAGTTAGTTACATACTGCCTATGGACAGTAGGAGGAGGAATAATGCCCCATCATTGGTATTATTTGGAAGAATAATACTCCATCGTTGGTGTCAGTGGAAGGAATGTTTCCTCATTGTAGATGTCAGTGGAAGGAATAGTGCCCCACCATTGGGGGCAGTGAAAAGAATAGAGCCCTATCATTGGGGGCAGTGAAAGGAATAGAGTCCTATCATTGGGATCAGTGGAAGGAATAGAGCCCTATTATTGAAATCAGTGGAAGGAATAGTGCCTCACGGTGGGTGTCAGTTAAAGAAATAGTGCCCCATCATTGGTGTCAATGGGAGGAATAGTGCCTCATGGTGGGTGTCAGTTGAAGAAATAGTGCCCTATTGTTGATGTCAGTGGGAGGAATAGTGCGCCATCATTGGTGTCAGTGGAAGGAATAGTGCCCCATCATTGGTGCCAGTGGGAGGAATATTGCCTAATTGTCGGTGTTAGTTAGAAGAATAGTGCCTCATCGCTGGTGTCAGTGGGAGCAACAGTGTGCCATTGTTGGTGTCAGTGGGAGGAATAGTATCTCTTTGTGGGTGTCAGTTGGAAGAATAGTGCCTCACTGTTGGTTTCAGTGGGAGGAATAGTGTCTCATTCTGGGTGTCAGTTGAAAGAATAGTGCCCCATTGTTAGTTTCAAGGGGGGGGGGATATTGCCCAATTAGTTTAGCATATGTCCTGCTGAAGTGGGGACATATTGCCCATCATTAGTGTGAGCCTGAGAAATAATGTGCCATCATTGGTGTCAGTGGAAGGAATAGTGCCCCATCATTGGTGTCAGTGGGAGGAATATTGCCTAATTGTGGGTGTTAGTTAGAAGAATAGTGTCTCATCGTTGGTGTCAGTGGGAGAAACAGTGCGCCATTGTTGGTGTCAGTGGGAGGAATAGTACCTCTTTGTGGGAGTCAGTTGGAAGAATAGTGCCTCACTGTTGGTGTCAGTGGGAGGAATAGTGTCTCATTGTGGGTGTCAGTTGGAAGAATAGTGCCCCATTGTTAGTTTCAATGGGGGGAAAATTGCCCCATTAGTTTAGTATATGTCCTGCTGAAGAGGGGACATATTGCCCATCATTAGTGTGAGCCTGAGAAATAATGCGCCATCATTGGTGTCAGTGGAAGTAATAGTGCTCTATTGTTGGTGTCAGTGAGAGGAATAGTGCCTCATTGTTTGTGTCAGTGAGGGGAATAGCGCCCCATGATTGGTGTCAGTGGAAGGAATAGTGCCCCATCATTGGCGTTAGCGGGGGGAACAGTGCCCCAAGGACCGGATAAAGGCAAGCAAAGGACCGCATGTGGGCCGTAGACTGCAGTTTGAAGACCACTGGTCTGCAACAAGCAATCTTTTTCACACGTACACCTTTAGAGTTTGTCTTTGTCTGATTATACAGAAACAAAGCAGTAAATCTTCCTCCCAAATAACAGATTAATCAACATTTTTTCCAGCTAGATTTTCCATTTCGTAGCTAAACAGTTTGCCACAAAAGAGCAATTATTTTTTGTAGTTGTCTGTTTAGAAATGTAATAAGTCACTACTGGCAACAGCAACAAAAAATATTCTATTTATTAAAAGCAATCTTTCCTTTTAATCAGTATTCCGGCAAATACATTATCTCCTGACAGAGGATATAAAACACTATTTGGAAATAAGAAAACAAAAAAAAACAAAAAAAACAGCACTTGTACTATGAGAGGTCTTGTGATGTATAATAGAGATGCAGAAGGGAAGGGATGAAAGATTGCCGCCTCTGAATAGTCTTTATTTTAATTATTTTGATCCATGAATATGTTAAGATATTCTTGAAGTGATTACAGCATTATTTTATATTATGACAAATGTGGCGTCTCCATACAGGGAAATTTAAGGAGGATATTTGACTGTTTGAGACCCCGCTCGCAATGCGTTGTACTAAATAGCACGCGGTACGGTATAACTTTCATGGAAAGTTAGCGAATAAAGCAGGGCATGGTACCCCAGATACTTTTGATTTTACAAATGGTGGCTGGCACTACCAAAGAGAAGAGAGAGTTTCCATTTGCACTGCACATTGGTTAACCTTTGTCACCCATGTGGCACATACGGTCCTGGGACAAGGCCATCTAGAGCCCAGGGCGAACATGCCAAAGTGCCCCCCCCCCCCCTTCCAAGATGTATGAACGTTATGTGTCAGCAAAAATCACCCTACAAAACCACTGAGCACTAATCTGCATTATTTCCCCCTAAACATAAATTCCCCCTTCTTCCAGTACAAATCTGCCCCCCTGCTGAAATCCCCCCTCCTTGCACAAATCATCCCCCCCCTCAAAAATAACCACTACCCCTAAAATTTCCCTTGCTAGCACAATTTCCCCTCCCTGCATAAATAATTTAATTCCCCCCCCCTCCCAACACAGGTCCCCCTAAATCCCCCTTAGCACTCAATCCCCCCCTCCCAAACTTCCCCAACAAGAGCAAAACATACTGTGTAAATATCTCAATCAGTGCAACCAAATATTTGTCAATACATCAATATCTAAAATAATAAATTGTGAACTGTTTGCCGCCAGTACTAGAAAAGTGCATTCACCTCACCTCAAAAAATATCAATATAAAGTTAGTACAGCGCAATCCTCTATTTCATTAATGCAATTGTTAGAACATAATCAACAATGTAAAAAAATGTATAAACCCCCATACATATCACAATATGTGAGAAAAATAAGAAAAAAATAAAAAAAACTTTTCAAGTGAATGTTCAAAGTCATGTGAAAAAAACGTGCAAATAATATATAGGTGAAAAAAAATCGACATGATGTCCAAGCGGATGAGAACCATCCAATAAAAGTAAATGTATCCTTGTAACAAGTGTTCTTGCCACCGCTGTGTTTGATGATTAGTTTAAATCAAATGGATGCTCATATAATCCACCACCAGTGTTCTCTAGCAGCTCACCTCCAGGTTTGACTCCTTTTTCACCAGAGAGTCAAAGTGCTCTGTTTCCTTTTGGGGATATATAGAGCTCTGTACAGATAAATGGATGTCCTTGGACGTTTCACAACCCCGCTCTCTCCTTAATGCCGTGCTCACATATTAATTGGCCAAATAAAACAAAAATGATACCATCTAGTGCTCTCCGTAAGGACACATTTAGTGTTATAAAATCAAAATCTATACACCCTACTGAAGAAGTCTATTGGAAGACGAAACGCATTTGGAGTCAGGAGCTGCCGGCTGACGTTATCCCACGATCATTACCTTTAGACGGCGGTAAGCCGGTGGATATTCGATTGTGCTCTCCGTAAGGACACATTTATTGTTATAAACTTGAAATCTCTCCACCCCACTGAAGAAGTCTATTGGAAGACGCAACGCGTTTGGAGTCAGGAGCTGCCGGCTGACGTTATCCCATGATCATTACCTTTAGACGATGGTAAGCCGGATATTCGATTGTGCTTTATACAGCTGGGATGGCTTGCTGTGCTGTCTCATGTGAGTGAGCTACTTCTAGATTTTATAACAATAAATTTGTCGTTACGATTAGGGATTTCCTGATGATGCCTCTACAGGCGAAATGGATAGAGATCGGGTTGCTGCCTAAAGCCTGTGGATAACCATCTGATGCCATTTCCGGGAGGGGTGGAACGCACACGAACCGGGGAGCCGCTGCTAGTGGGGAGGGAGAGCAAGTTCCTAATTCACCTGGTCATAGTTGCCTAGGGGCACTGTACGAGTCTATCAAGCTGGTGACGACCAAGGCACTTTTAAATGTAAGCACAACTACTGCAGAGTTGTTTTTAAACTGTTTTAGATTTTATTATACGATGTTGCACCTTGTCATTTGTTTTTTATTCCAATTGCTATTAATTGTCTGAGGGGAGGATACTCCTTCATGTTGATTGCTTGTAATTTTGGAAGAGCTCTAATATCTTGTACTAAGTTGCATTTAGCAAAGAACGCGAATGGTCCCTGAGACCTGGAGGCTTTGGTGAGTGCGTTTTTATATCTGGACTTGAAGAAGAGCACCAATATTGTACAAGCACGGTTTATGGTCAAAAATATTTTTTTTGTGGACTGTCACAATAAAGAGTGGACTTTTTTATTTATATTTTTTTTTGGGGGGGGGATTCACAGTTTTTTCCTATTTTTTTTCTGATGTATTCAATATTTTTCTCATTTATGTCAATATTTTACATTTTTACACATTGGTTGGTGTTAGTGACCTCATCACCGAGGCCACAAGTATTCGATTATTATGTTTGCTAGTATTTGTGTTTTTTTTTTTTTTTTTTTTCATTTTAGCACATCTCATTAGGTTGTGTGCAGCATAGACATACTTTATTACTTTTCACCACTAATCACGTTAATATTTTAAGTGGGGGAGTACTGTGTAGGACATTGCAGTGAGTATTTATATATTTATATAACAGCGCTTCACTTTAATTGAACCTTATTGTTTGTTGTGTTGATCACCCTAAAGGGGCTGCGGTTATAGATTGCACTTTCTATTACGATTGGCGCCGTCTTGAGGTATACACTGTATCTCACAAAAGTGAGTGCACCCCTCACATTTTTGTAAATATGTTATTATATCTTTTCATGTGACAACACTGAAGAAATGACACTTTGCTACAATGTAAAGTAGTGAGTGTACAGCTTGTATAACAGTGTAAATTTACTGTCCCCTCAATATAACTCAACACGCAGCAATTAATGTCTAAAAGTCGATTTCTCTGTCTCAAAGGGGAAATATCAGGGGTCGGTTTAGACCCCTTATATCTCACCAAAGCCCACCAACAGGGTTGATAAAAAAAAAACAAAAACAATAAATATTAAAAAAAAAGGAAACTGTAAAAAATAAAAAATGACAAAAAATAAAATTGTAATATAATAAAAAACTACTGACACCGTCCCCCCCCCCCCGCCCTACTGATACTGTCCACTGCCCCAACCCCTCCCTCCCAAACCCTCCCTCCTGTGAAAAAAATTAAAAGCAAATTAAATTGTAAAAAAATAAGTACATAAAAATAAAAAACTACTGGCATCATCCACTGCTGTATTGACATTGTCCACTGCCCTACTAACACCGCCCACTGCTCCCCCCCCCCCTTCCCCAAAAGCACTGTGACAAAAAATATTTCAAAAATTAGCTAAGTACACAAATCTTTTTTACACAGGGTATGTAGGATAGATAGGAGGAGAGCATTATTAAGAATAGTTAGTTTTAACCCTAACCTCTACTTTAACAAAAGGAGACTGAGGAAATGCTTCCTTCTGCCTGCAGCAGACTGATGACATCATCTCAGCCTAGGCAAAGTCGCTTACTGGAGCTCAAGGTTGGCTTTTTATTGATAACAGGTGAAGATTTCTGAAAAACGATAATGTTGCTTTATATTGTGACAGAAATGTATTCATCCAGGAAGGTCTTGTTTACACTTGCGGCTGAAAGGTGGCTATAATCTTTTGTATAGACAAGCACAGAGTCCCAGGGATAAATATGTAAGGCCTGGATTCTTTCCTAAATGTTCATAATATAACTGCATACTAATATTTATAGGTAAAGTTGATCCAGGGAATATCCAAATACATTTTGGGAGGGATCAGGAAGGAATTTTTTCTCCTGTTGGAGCAAATTGGTTCTTTTTTTTTTGCCTTCCTCTGGATCAACTGTGGGTATAGGATTGTGTATAGAGGATTTTATGATTTTTTTTCCCCTTTTATTGATTGAACTAGATGGACTTTTTTCAAGCAGACTAACTTTGTAACCATGATGTCACTAGATCTTAAATAAGGTATGTAATAAAAGGTTTTATCTAAAAATTGTATTAGCATGTTGATAAATGGAAAGAAGAACACGGGGAAGGCAAAATATAAACTTCAGCTTTAACAGAGCATGATTGTCGGTTTAGCACACGAGTTTTGATGCATAGGCGCTCTTGGTACGTACGTGACTCCTCTTTTGTTTAGTGATGGAATATTTGTGATTCTGGGAGAAGATGAGCACAGTCGCACAGTGACATTTTACACTGGCCCACCATCTGGTCATATTGTGAGACAATACCAAATAACAGTAAATAGCTGTTTTCGGTGCCAAAACATAATGATATATTTTCAGGTTGCATGATCTCTTTGTGGGGAACATTGAGGATTTAGGAGCAGTTGCTAAGTAACCAATTCCTGTACATAAACTGCAACAGAAACTGGAGAGAAAAAATAATCAGCAAAAAACATAAAGTCACAATTCATAGGAAATAATACCTGATGTGTAATGCAATCCAAAACAGTCTATAACAACAGCATGAATGTCTATACGTGTTTACTTCCTGTCCTTTGGTCTATCAGAAGTGCTAGTTTTACAAGTTCACTTCCACATTGGGGATCACCAATAATCAGCCTGAATGGAGAATTCCATCTAAAAGTGATTTTACAGTTGACACCAAGTAGGCTCTTGCCCTTGCTTTTTGTATGTGGTGGATACTCCAGTAATAATATCCCCCCATACAGTGCTTTAAGTGGGCCGGTATGCACTGGTACTCAGTACCGCCACTTCCAAATATGGCTCTTGAGCATACCGCCACCTCTCTGTGCGCCTTAGTGTACCAGTACGCTCATTTTGGACATCTGCGCCCTCAATTGCACCCCCCAAGAATATTTCCCACTCCAGAGCCAGACCAGTCACCACCAGTAAGTCCCCCTGCTCCGGAGTCCCAGCCCAGGCCAGGGGGGAGGGGAGTGCTCTGTGGGGACCCGATGTGGGGTGGGGGGCAAAAAAATTTATAGGCTATAATAGAGTACCGGCACCTCTTTTGGGCCACTTAAAGCACTGCCCCCATAATTCTCAACTCTGTTCTCCAGGGAGTTTTGGGTGTTCTTGGCTCTCCTTTGTGTGTTTCAGCCCCCTACTTTTGCAATCTCCATAATATAAAATAAATATAAAAATCCAAAAAAGAGGTTGGTGGCCACAACAGGAGTGTAGACCCATAAATTCAAGCACAGATATATCTCAACTTACAGTACCTGGAAGGTGAAAGTCATTGTCAAGTGGTTTGACTTTCCATCATCTACCAAATATAACCAATATCTGGAAGAACTATACAAGGGAAACGTGCCACCTGTCATCCTAATGTCATCCTCATATTAACCAAAGCAGGATCTAGAATAGAAAAATGCCAATTTTAATAGTAACAAATAAAGTTTAATAGATTTTTGATGCTTTGTTTGTACTGTTCTCCTAATATATTGTTTTTTGATGACTCCAGCCTTTAACAGTGCCAGTTGTCAAGAAAGGTGACAGCAGGGAAACCCAATGTCATAGTAGGACTCCATTCAGTTAGGTAGTTCATGTTATTTTTGGCAGTTACCGAAAACTGTAGAATGGCATGAACACTACGCACCAGTGGTGCTATCCTCAGTGGTGCTATGCTCAGTGGTGCTATGCTCAGTTTGGAGTTCTACACCTCTTGAAATGGATGTCGACATCCAGAATTTCTCCTAAAACTAAAATAAAGCTGCCATCTTGGATGAGTGGTGGTTGAGAGGTTGTTATGGGGGAAGGGGGTTGGGACTTTAAATGAGACTCCTGACCACCGGAGTCTCCATCCCTGTTTGCATGAAAGCAAGAAAATAAATTACATATATATCTATTATGGTCTGGTCCCACCTCATTCAAAGTCCCAACTTTGCTTTTATTTTCGTGGTTGAGAGGTTGCTGAAGTAGGATGGATAAGTGGCACTCACTTAGCTGCCTAAATGGCAGGTCAGGAGACCCCTCAACAGAGTGGACTCTAATAAGAGCTCAACAAAAGTTTTAAGACTTCCTAACTTTAGCCAAAAGTAAAAAGAAAACTTTGACTTGAGTTTGATTTTTTTAGATTGATGAGCTAACAATTCGCAAGTATAAAATTAATAGTTTAATTGATCCCCCTCACAGAATGCTTGAATAATACTGTACATTGTGAGAGATTATATATGGAAATCCATTAATCTGAGGTAGGGTGCGTTTGGCTATATATACTTCAATATATCATGATTATGGGAGCTGTTTTTTTTTTACCATAAAATAAAATATTTGCAGATCTAGCTGCTCCCTGGTTATACATCTAGTTGGTTTAATTTACCCTTCTGGGCATGTGAGTTTATTCTATGTATACACTATAATAATTTTATTCGTATGCCACCCCACCATCTTAAGAAGTGAATGTTGTTCATGAAACGCATAGAGATATCTTCTGAGTCTCAAAAAAACCATTGATGCATCATCTATACTGAATCGTTCAGTATACATTATATATATGTTTGGTGAGACCAAGGTGGAAGGTGGTAATAGATAACAAATTCAATGCCATGGTGTTTATATACCAGCTTTTCATTATGAATTGTATGATCTTTTATATATTTATTTATAGTATATAAATAAAGTTTAAAAATTGTATATGATTTGGTGTTGGAGACAATTATATAAGCCTAAACAAATCCTAAAAATTATTGTTACATTGGTTGGGTGTAAACAATTTCCCGGTAATTGTTTTTTTATCTGTAATTATGACTTGGTAGCAGAAACCCACCCAGGGTCTAGGCCCTTCATCACTGGTTCGACTATGCAGACACTTTTTTTTAAATGGGTGCACTTAGAGCAAACTTACATTATCACTTTCATTCAGATCCTGACAGTGTAGATAGAAGAATGCTGCTTTGTCAAATTAACAAACTGGTGTGATTCCAAGATTCTTTGTAATAAATACATACACTGAAGATTTACAGCACCTCACTTTGAAAAAAAAAAAAAAAAAAGGCAGAGACAGAGATAAATGATGAAGTCTCTAAGCATGGAAGGAGCCCGGTTGGTGAATCATCTGGTATTTGATGGAGAGAAGGAGTCTATTGGGTAATGTCTTTTATTTCATGACATTAGAAGGTATGAAATGACAGCTGTGACAATACTCATATCCAAACTTTAATCATCTGATTCGGCGGCTCCCATTTGATTGCCAGGAGTTCATTGGTTCATAATCCTTATTGGATTTCCTTGGATATAGGTGATCAATCTCTGCAGTTCATCTCATCGCTCTTTGTCTGAGCTGAGATCATGTCTCCACCTCGCCATACAAAGGTTGCCGAAGGGCCAGTTTATCATCTGCATCATGGCTGTCTTATGTCAGGGGGCACCCAGCACACTTACAATAGCACAGGACAGTCCACCAGAGGTTGTTGGTGCTCCAATATGAATAGTAGAGTACACGTTTAAAACCCTTAGCAAGATTGAAAAAAATGCAAAGCAGATCTAAACATTTTCCAACATGTCCCTTCAACAGAATTTGATCAAACAATCAACTTCTGTTGAACAGAGACGGCCACACACTGATCAAAATTTGGCCAGTCCCTGCTGAACCAGATTCATCACATATGTGTATATTATTTTTTGTTTATACCCGTCGTAGTACAGCACAGAAACAATAGTGTGCATATTGCTTTTTTTATCCCACCTAAAACACACTGACACCCTGGCACTGACCTAGATCAAACCTTGATCTAGGCAATTTTTCTTATATATATATATATATATATATATATATATATATATATATATATATATATATATACTGTATACATATATATATATATATATATATATATATATATATATATATATATATTATTGTAAGGGGTTGGCTCGGTAGCGGGTGTGGGTGACCCCTTGGGTGAGAGACAGCCGAGGAGTGGTTGAAAACAATGGTCTATGGTTTATTCTTCCAATTTGCTGACAAGTGCAAGCATCCAAACAGCATAAATCAAACAAACATAAAATAAACCCTGGCCACTTGGGGCGTCTACCTTCACAACACAGGAACCTACCTATGGTGTATGTCCCAACCTACTGCTGGGCAGACACTGCTGGTCATACAGCAGAAGACCAATAATCTATTTGTTTTCTTTTCACACAGAAAAAGTCAACACCACCTCACCTTCAGAAGTCTCTCAGCTCACTGCTCTCCTTAACGCACAAAGCCTCAGGATGCAGCAATCAGTAGTCATCCTCTGGATAACTTATAGAGGCCTTAATTGCCTCATTCTGAATAGCTGAAGCTTTCCAACGTCCTTAAACTTTTCTGGCTACCTCTGCAGCCGACGCCTGATAGTAATTGGTGAATTGTCTAAACAAGGCTGAAATGTATCTCCCGTCTGTGACAACACCCACAGATTTACCTGACTTCCTGTCACAATATATATATATATATATATATATATATATATATATATATATATATATTACACACAGTTGTTTATCTCTCTCTGCAAGGAGAGAGAGAGAGATACAATGCATCTTTCCTCTCCATTCACAGAGAAAGAAACACAGGGGCGGACTTCACAGTGACTGATCACTGTAATATCCAATCAGAGGCTATCACAGCAATCAGGTGACCTGGGAGTTTTTGATCCTGATCATTAGTAATGATCTTTAGTCACGATTAGATTCTGGCCATGATCTCCCAGCACAAAGACAGATATGCGTGTATGCTTCCCATATATGTGTACTGTCAGTATGAAGGGTTAAAATGTTACTAAACCCACAACAGTAAAAACAGTCTGTATATGCAGTAAAGCATGCTTGTTATACTCACTGCAGAACCTAAGAGGTTAATCCTCCACATTGTGTAAAAAAGGCTGTTTGAGCCTGTCTTCTGTGATTCTCCCCATCTTCCACAGTTCCCAATCCATCTCCTTATAGTACAGAGCCTTGGGGGCAATCTGCTCATGCTCAGTTTGGTGTGTATTGCAAGAGAGTTTTCTTTTTTTCTTTTTTGGGGACAGTGCATGTGATCAGCACAGGGGCCAATTAGCACTGTCCAGACAGAGGGTCAGGGGTCATACAGCCTCATAGGACAGTCTGAGGAGAATGAAAACTCCTCCTATGAGCCCTAACCAGTGCTAGGCCAGACACTGATAGAAGTCACAAGACTGGTATTTACCAGTTTATATTTACTGTACTAAAATAATTGCATTTCCATGTTCTGTGTACTGTGGGAGAGGAGATATAGTGAATGCAGGATCCTGGGTTTAGTAGCACTTTAGGTGATATTTTATTGATTACGCTTAGATCTCTAGTACTTTAACACAGCTGTTTTCTTTTGTATGCACTGTGCAGAAAACAAAAATGTTCTAAAACAGAATATTGAGGCCGATAGCAGGAAATGAAGGTTGTCTCTGACAGCAATGTGCCTTTGTGAGCTCTGTACAACAGCTGATCCAAATACCTGAAAAGCTACATCCAAGTTCAGATCCCATGATGGTTTGTGTTGTCAACTTCAAAAGTCACCAATGAAGAGGAGAGATGGCTTTAGAGGAGAACGTCACTGGTGTTTGATGTCTACTTCTGTGATAGAGTTCATTGTTTAGTTGAATTCAATACATTTTTTCCCCAGACAACAAGAGCTTAGAAAGTAAATAGATCAGCAGATGGATCACAATGGATATGCCCAGTTGATTAAGGCTGGTATTTTAGGTCGGCCCGGTGCATCCCTGTTCTCCATTTCAGGGACTTATCAGGCCCGAATTTTTGCCTGAATTTGGACCTGAAAACTGAGCCAAAGACGCACAGGACTACCCAGTACTTTGGGGTATTGGGGTGCATGTGGCCCTCAGGCCTCAGTGGCCCGTCGCTGTTACTTGTTAGGGAAAAGGTTGTACAAGTGAAAAATCTTCCAAGGTACCTTCATTTTTGATTGGGTTTAGACTCTTAATGGTATTATGCATATGGAGGAACTGATAGCGGAAAACAATGACACGATTGAGAAGTTTAACCACTTAAGCCCCGGAAGATTTTAAACCCCTTCCTGACCAGGGGGTTTTTTTGCGATTTTTTACTGCGTGAATTTAACGGACAATCGCACGGTCGTGCGACGCTGTACCTACACGAATTTGACGTCCTTTTTTTTCTCAAAAACAGAGCTTTCTTTTGGTGGTATTTGATCACCTGTGCGATTTTTTAATCATGCGCTATAAACAAAAAAAGAGCGTCAATTTTGCAAAAATAACAATATTTTTCACATTTTTTTATATGAAATTCCCAAAAAAAAAATGTAAAAATCAAAATTTTTTAACATTTTCGGCCAATTTGTTTTATGCTACATATGTTTGGTAAAAAAAATCGTAAAAAGCGTATTTTGATTGGTTTGCGTAAAAGTTATCACGTTTACTAACAAAGGGAAAGATTTTTGTCATTTTTGGTGTTTTTTTTTTTAACGAGTAATGGCGGCGATCTACGATTTTTCTTGCGGGACTGCGACATTGTGGCGGACAGATTGGATCCTTGACTGACATTTTTGACACTTTTGGGGTTACCAGTGACATTACTGCAGTAATCAGTGCTATACATATGCACTGTTACTGTAAAAAATTACACTGGCAGGGAAGGGGTTAACTGTATTGGAGAGGGAGGGGTTAAGTGTGTCCTAGGGGCGTGTTTCTAACTGTGATGGGACATGGCTACTAGTGTAAAAACAGATCAATGGTCCTACATAGTAGAACCGTGTGATCTCCATTTTTACACAGGGAAGAATGACAGGCGGCTTGTTTACATTAGCCGCTCTGCCTTTCTCCCTTCCTGGCGAACGATCGCGAGTGACCGTCGGACACCGGGTCCGCCGGTCACACGCACTGACTTGTTAGGGAACGGGGCGGGCGCGCGCCTCAGCGCCCGCTATTGGCTCACAAGGGAGTGACAGGCTAGTGACGTAAAGAAAAACAAGAAAGTAAAGCCCCGTACACACACGCAGATCGTCTTCATACAAACGTCTGCGGACGAAAGATCTGCCGATTGTATGCGTGTTAGTATGGTGCCTCCGACAGCTGTCTGCACACAATCCGCGGACAAGAGTCTTTCTTGCAAACATGAAAATTTTTGTCTGCGGACACCAGAACGGACAATTGTTTGCCTGTCAGTACAGAAATCAGCCGACAGACCGCAGATTTGCAAGACTGGGCATGCTCAGAAAATAAAAAACACAGGGAAAGTTAACCATTACATGACATCACTTCTGCAGTCAGCTGAAGTCTGCAGACAAAATTCTTGTGCTGTCCTTGTGCTGTCTTTGCACTTTTCAACAGACACCGACATCCCGGGGAGAAAAGACGAACATTTGTATGACGACGATCTGCGTGTGTGTATGGGGCTTGAGTATTACAGACATTCAATGCAATACTCGCTCCCGCACTCGTCCCCCCCCAGTCGTTTTTATGCATCTCTTGCCACTTTCTTACTTGCATGTCACCTTAAAGCTGCGTTCTAACGGTTTGGGCTTGTTTTTCTTTATATTTAATGTAGTATCACGGCCATTGATTTTAGCTACTAACGCCCCTGAAGAAGCCATCCGGCGAAACATGTCGGGCACTGCTCGAGTGGATACAATCAGGAGTGTCCACTCTGAGTAGCTACTTATATATCACCCCTATATGGTCATGTATGCATTATTGTACTCATTTATGTGATGTATTCCATTCATCATATGTAGTGTTTGATTTTGATTGTTCATTCTCTGTTTTATGTATTTTCTATACCATTCATCCGGCAGATGCTACGCGGATGATATTTATATTCTATGCAATAAAATTCTACTATTTTTAAACTCTTTTTGTTAATATTTAATGTCTACTGGTACTGGCAAAGTCCCAATTTTTGGTTTTTCCAAGCCCTCATCTGTCTCGCCCAGGCGAGAACTCTGTAATTTCAGAGATACACTTTATACAAGTAGCTTAGGAACGGTGTTACCATTGTGCTAATTTTTCCAGTATACCCCTATATCCTTTTGACGCACCTTATTTTTGGTTTGTTGTATGATATTTGAATCATTTAAGATGCATTAATAAGGACTGTAAATACTCTTGGCTATGTTACGAATCTGAATGGATTGTATAGGTTTTTGTTTCTTTCTGTTTTCTTTTTTTGTTGTTTTTTCTGTTGTAATCCTCAGGAAAATTAATAAATATGTATTGATCGAAAAAAGGTTAAACCCTCAACTCTGGTCAAAATTGAAAATCTAACAGTGCACTGGCAATAATCTACCTGTTTCCTTTGTGCATTCGGCAAAACTATGATTTTCATTCATACAGAAATATCCTCCATTAAAGTCACTCTTTCCTTTCACATTTGTCACAGTTTCCTGTCCCCAGGATTGGACCCTTTTCCCTCCTCGTTATCTTCACGTGGACCATCCCACTCACCACCTCCCAGGTAGTTCTCGCTGATGTAGGTCTGTTGTAACCCGTTGGCACTATGAGTCATGTGGGTGGATTATTACAATGCAAATGTGAATCCCCCACTCTGCCCACTACTCTGCCCTTGATTCTGATCAAAGACAGAAACAGTTTCTAGGCATTATGGGACATATATGGCGCTTTTCCACTGCATGGAACCGAACGGTTCGGCTTGCTTTTGTGCTTTTCCACTGCATGGTACTGCATGGTACGGTGTAGGAACGGTTGGGTTCGGTACAGTACGGCGGCGCTTTTCCACTACATGGAACCGAACGGTACGGCTCGCTTAAACAGTACCACCTCGGTTGTGGTTCCAAGAGGATCGTACCGGTACCATATCCCACAATCCTTTGCATACAGCCTTGACTGTTTGTCACTACTAGCCACTGATTGGTCAGAGAATCGTTGTTATCCCACCCACTTACTTTAGTACTACAAACCGTACCGAACTGTTCCAGCACCATACCATGCGGTACCATGAAAACCAAACCGGGCCAAGCAGGGCCGAGTAGAGCCGAGCCGGTACTTTGCAGTGGAAAAGTGCCAATACAGTACCTTTAAAAAGTATTCATACAGTTTGGAATTTTACACATTTTGTCATGTTACAAAACGTAAATGTATTTTATTGGGATTTTATGTGATAGACCAACACAAAGTGACACATAATTGTGAAGTGGGAGGATAATGATGAATGGTTTTCAAATTTTTTTTTAACAAATGAATATCTGAAAAGTGTGGCGTGCATTTGTATTCAGCCCCATGAGTCAATACTTTGTAGAACCACCTTCCGCTGCAATTACAGCTGCAAGTCTTTTTGGGGATGTCTCTACCAGCTTTGCACCTCTAGAGAGTGACATTTTTGCCCATTCTTCTTCGCATAATAGATCAAGCTTTGTCAGATTGGATGGAGAGCGTCTGTGAACCGCAATTTTTTAATCTTGTCACAGATTCTCAATTGGATTTAGGTCTGGACTTTGACTGGGCTATTCTAACACATAAATATGCTTTGAACTAAACCATTCCATTGTAGCTCTGGCTGTATGTTTAGGGTTGTTGTCCTGCTGAAAGTTGAACCTTCACCCTGGTCTAAAGTATTTTGCAGATTCTTACAAGTTTTCTTCTAAAATTGCCCTGTATTTGACTCCATCCATCTTCCCATCAACTCTGACCAGCTTTCCTGTCCCTGCTGAAGAAAAGCATCCCCACAACATGATGCTGCCACCACCATGTTTCACGGTGGAGATGGTGTGTTTAGAGTAATGTGCACTGTTAGTTTTCTGCCACACATAGCGTTTTGCTTTTAGGCCATAATGTTTAATTTTGGTCTTATCTTACCAGAGCACCTTCTTCCACATGTTTGCTGTGTCTCCCACATGCCTTCCCGCAAACTGCAAACAGGACTTCTTATGGCTTTCTTTCAACAATGGCTTTCTTCTTGCCACTCTTCCATAAAGGCCAGATTTGTGGAATGCACGACTAATAGTTTTATAAGGTAAACTTATGCGCTAAAATAGGGTATAAGACGTACCAGAGAACAAGCAACAAAATCCCAATTAGTGGAACACCACAGGAAAGAGCAGCAAATTAAATAGTGTCACCACATATCTCAAAAGTCAATAGAATAAAGAATAATTAGCGCTCAACTCCTTCAATGCGATGAACCACTTTTACTATGTAGAACCAAAGGAATGGGTATATGTAAATAATACCAATGCATAAAGATGGGACAATCCAAGATAAATAAATCTCCTCTGTGTGAATGTACAAATGAATCCAAGATGATAAATAAGTAAAATAGTAAAAAATTAAGATGATCAAAGGTATCTAAAAGCACGGAATATTAAAAAAGAGCAAGAATCTGGGAGTTGATCACAATAAAAATGTTGGTGTAAAAAATATTGACATAAATCTCAGCGTGAAGAGTCATAAAAAATCAATAATTGAAGGTGACTAGTGATAAAATAATATCTTATCATTTATGACTCTTCATGCTGAGATTTATGTCAATATTTTTTACACCAACATTTTTATTGTGATCAACTCCCAGATTCTTGCTCTTTTTTAATATTCCTTGCTTTTAGATACCTTTGATCATCTTAATTTTTTACTATTTTACTTATTTATCATCTTGGATTCATTTGTACATTCACACATTTATTATCTTGGATTGTCCCATCTTTATGCATTGGTATTATTTACATATACCCATTCCTTTGGTTCTACATAGTAAAAGTGGTTCATCGCATTGAAGGAGTTGAGCGCTAATTATTTTTTATTCTACACGACTAATAGTTGTTCTGTGGACAGATTCTCCCACCTGAGCTGTGGATCTCTGCAGCTCCCCCAGGGTTACCATGGGCCTCTTGGCTGCTTCTCTGATTATTACTCTCCTTGCCTGGCCTGTCAGTTTAGGTGGACCGCCATGTCTTGGTAGGTTTGCAGTTGTGCCATACACTTTCCATTTTCGGATGATGGCTTGAACAGTGCTCTGTGAGATGTTCAAAGCTTGGGAAATTTTTTTTAGGACCTAACTCTGCTTTACACTTCTCCACAACTTTATCCCTGACCTGTCTGGTGTGTTCTTTGGCCTTCATGATGCTGTTTCTTTTACAAACCTTTGAGGGCTTTACAGAATGGCTGTATTTATGCTGAGATTAAATTACACACAGGTGGACTTTATTTACTAATTCGGTGACTTCTGAAAGCAATTGGATCCACTAGATTTTAGTTAGGGGTATCAGAGTAAAGGGGGTTGAATAAAAATGCACGTCACACTTTTCAGATATTTATTTATAAAAACGTTTGAAAACCATTTATCATTTTCCTTCCACTTCACAATTATGTGCCCTTTTGTTTTGGTCTATCACATAAAATCCCAATAAAATATATTTACGTTTTTGGTTGTAATATGACAAAATGTGGAAAATTTCAAGGGGTATGGATACTTTTTCAAGGCACTGTAATCCAAGAAAACAGGAGGGAATTATGCAATGCAGCTTAAAGCGGAGTTCCGGGCACAGAAATGATTTTTTGCTGAACATACCCCCGGGACAGTCAGGGCTAGCACATTCCACAATGGCTAGCCTCTGATCTGTCCCGGTTCGCACTTACCTTTTAGAAGAAATACTTACTTAGAAAATTTCTTCCACAGCATTTCCATCTCTGTTGTGGGCAGCTGAAGCTGGCGCGGTCCTCTTCTCTGTCTTCTTCCGCGTCTTCGTGTCCCAGAATGCACTGCACCGGCCCCTCTCGTCACTTCCGGTGCAGCGCCCAGAAGCTGTTTAGCAGGGGAATGCGGTGTCGCCCGGAAATGACGAGCGGGGCCGGTGCCGTCGCATTGATTCCTGGGAGCTATGACGTTTAGCTCCCAGGAATCATCGCGAGGCAGGAAGTGACGGGGTGAGCCTCGGCGCTGGAGGAGGAAGCAGTCAGAGGTGAGTATTTACGATCTTCAATAAAAAGGTGAGTAAACAAAAAAAAAATAAAAATAACTATCCAATTCCTTTTCAGGTGAGCTCTACCTAGCGGAGGGGCACAAAAAAAAAATCGTTTTTGTGCCCGGAACTCCGCTTTAACAGACCCTCCTACAGGCATGTGAGCTTAGTTTTGAACTCTGCAGGCCACTGATGACATCACGGGTAGAAACATACTGGATTTATAATTTTTTGTAGCTCACAAACTAAAAACGAATTTGTGATGGAAAGAAGTACAATACTAACTCAGAAGGCAATGAGACCAGAGTTGAGCTTTAATAATTCTGCAAAGGTTTTGACATGGAACTTAAATAGAGATTGAACAAGCCTTTCTTAACCTTTCTAACATAAAGGAACCCTTGAACTAACTTCCTATAGTTGCAGAGATCCCCTACCAAAGGTTACTTGTAGCATCCTTGTCACGTAGGGTGCTAGGTGAATTTAGTTTTGGCTTCTTCTGTAATAAAGGGAGCAGTAATTGTTTGGCCTGGTCTGCTCAGATGTTTCACAAGCTGGGAGTATGATTGCTTCCCCTGCCTCTGGAGGAATCTTCCAGAGCTTAGGTCTGGAGATTCAAAAGTCTGAAAATGTTTTAGGTTCCAGCCAATCTCTCGAGAGAAGTGTCCAGAAGGTGATAAACAGTCTGAGACAATGACAATCAGGGTTATTTCTTCCTAGGAGGGTGCCAGAGGGGTGCTGCACTGAAGCATGCCAGCTGTTTTAGAGGCCTCAGTGGTGTCTGGGCTGTGGACCTGGATGGACTTTGCTTTGATCTGACTGCAGAACCTCACCACAGGGGGCCTGGACTGGAGAGGGGCCATCTCACTCACTGGACTATGTCCGGAGAAAGCTGGAAGACGGCAGCTGTCCTGGGGACTTGTGAGTAATTACTCTGAACTGTTTTCTTTGACTGTGTAGTGTTCTGGAAGCTGCATTGGGTACCGGCAGTTGTGCATCAGCACAAGGTAACCAGATGCAAAAAATACATGCCCCATTAACCACTTTACCACCGGAGGATTTTGCTGTCTTACGTCTGGGCCACTTTTTGCGATTTGGCACTGTGCGACTTTAACTGACAATTGCGTGGTCATGCGACGCTGTACCCAAACAAAATGTACGTACTTTTTTCCCACAAACAGAGCTTTCTTTTGGTGGTATTTGATCACCTGTCTGATTTTTAATTTTTGCGCTATAAACAAAAAAAGAGCGACAATTTTGAAAAAATAACAATATTTTTCACATTTTTTTATATGAAATCCCCCCCCCCCCCAAAAAATGTAAAAATCAAAATGTTTTATCATTTTAGGCCAATTTGTTTTCTGCTACATATTTTTGGTAAAAAAATTTGCAATAAGCGTATTTTGATTGGTTTGCGAAAAAGTTATTGCATTTACTAAGGGAAAGATTTCTGTCGTTTTTGGTGTTTTTTTTTTAACGAGTAATGGCGGCGATCTGCGATTTTTTTGTGGGACTGCGACATTGCGGCGGACAGATCGGACCCTTGACTGACATTTTTTACACTTTTGGGGGTACCAGTGACATTACTGCAGTAATCAGTGCTATAAATATGCACTGTTACTGTAAAAATGACACTGGCAGGGAAGGGGTTGATTTTATTGGAGAGGGAGGGGGTTAATGTATGCCTGGTGCTTACTAACGTGTGTGGGGGGAGGGGACTATGTGACACAGGGACAGATCGCAGGTTCAGCTATGCTGAACCCTGCAATTTGACCCTGCCTGTCACTTAGGAGATCCGCCCGCTTTGTTTACACAAGCGGGCGGATCTCCAGACTCGATTCCCCCGACGATCGGGGAAGAGCAGCGGTGATCGCCGCTGCTCCTCCCCTGGCCCGACTCCCGCTGTGACTGAATACAGCGGGAGCGAGCCTCCGGCGGCACACGCGCCGCCGAGAAGGGGGAGTGTCTGCCGACGTAGGTCTACGTCGTCAGACCTACAACAGCCACTTTGCCACAGTAGAGCTCTAGTGAGCAGACGGCAAGTGGTTAAAAGGCCTTCAGCTGTGAAGCCTTAAACTGTTCAACACCCATTATTACTCTAGTGGCACTTTTCCACTGCAAGTACCGGCTCGGCTCTACTCGGCTCTGCTTGGCCCGGTTTGGTTTTCCACTGCATGGTACCACATGATACGGTGTTGGAACGGTTTGGTACGGTTTGGTATGGTTTGCTTTTCCACTAAAGTAGTACTAAAGTAAGTGGGTGGGATAACATCGATTCTCTGACCAATCAGTGGCTAGTAGTGACAAACAGTCAAGGCTGCATTCAAAGGATTGTGGGATATGGTACCGGTACGGCCCTCTTTGAACCACAACCGAGGTGGTACTGCTTAAGCGAGCTGTACTGTTCGGTTCCATGTAGTGGAAAAGCACCGCCGTACCGTACCGTACTACACCATACCATGCGGTACCATGCAGTGGAAAAGCACAAAAGCGAGCCGAACCGTTCGGTTCCATGCAGTGGAAAAGCACCATAGGAGAATATTGTCCTCTATTCTCTGAGTGATGAGCATTTTGGAGTATCCCATGCCCTAGCCCCCTCCCTTGGTAAAGTTCCTTGAGCAATAAACGACCAAACTGGGGTTTGGGTGCTTGGTAGTCTCTGTGCTGTTAGGGAAGATCCAGCTATTACCAGTGGCTCCTATGGTGATAGAGCTACCTACTATATCTATAGCTCAGGGTACATGAGCATGATGGTAAATGGGAAGAAGGATCATTATATTGATGTTCATTGGGAAAAATCCCCAACCTTTCAAATAGCTAAAAAGATCCATGGTGTCAGTGTTTACTTATCTGAGAGGCAGAAATTATTCAAAGCTCAAGGAACCCTAGGAACCTTTGGAGGATTCCACAGAACCCCAGTTGAGATTAGCTTGGTTATATTAAAGGCTCCAGCAGAAAAAACACTGGTGGGGGAGCATAGGGAAAGCTAATATCAATGGGTTGGGAGGGGGGGGGGGGAGTGTCATCTTAATAAATTCAGTTTAATCATTTGCTGGGAGTCAGCTCATTAGTAGTTTAGCCATACTACTAAAATCTGTAGTAATTAACCGACAGGAATAGCAATTGATCATTAAATATATAGAATATATGCCTCCCTATGAAGCAAGCTAAGTAAGTATCATTCAGTGGCATCATATAACGATCAATGATACAATATTGCATGACTGATCACTACTACGTGCTATTTACGTAGCTTACTCCATAGGGAGCCATTCGTTCCATCTGTTTAACGATCAATTGCATATCATGGCTGTGCTATCAGCATGAGGTCAGGCCTGGATAAATTAAACATGCTAAATAAGGGCGCAGATATAATTATTCTACAAATACGTATGTATATACGGTATCTGTTCAGTTGTATCTGACTTGGTGCAAGCAATCTGGGCAACATGACTAATACACATGAAAGTTTTTCTTAGCTATTTTTTTAAAAGGTAGGTCACCAGATCTTTTCTCAACCCTCTCCAATTGCTTAGCTGGGATCAGCATGCAGAATGTGATAACACATGTGCATAGCCAATTTGTATACAGATATTAGAGCCAATTT
Organism: Pelophylax lessonae; assembly: GCF_965119305.1. Classification (NCBI taxonomy): domain Eukaryota; kingdom Metazoa; phylum Chordata; class Amphibia; order Anura; family Ranidae; genus Pelophylax; species Pelophylax lessonae. Next base: position 257,175,838 of record NC_138775.1, on the reverse strand, counting down.
AGACAGGAGCCCATGAACCTGAAATGTCTTTAAAGAGTGGGAACATTTATTTCAAAATTGATTTGATACAAAAGCCAATGAGTTTCAGGGGCAATACAACACTCCCTTCATCACCATATCCCCAAATCTTTGGTATCCTTGTTTGCCAGCTGACAGTAGGGATCGCCAAGGATTCATAGATGACTGATGATTGATATATTGATTCTTGACCAGAGAATCTTTGGTGAAAGTCACATTCACTCTTTTGGAGTGCAGCTTTGATGCAACTTGGACGCAACTTTGATGCAACTATGGATGGGTGCAACTTGGATATGACTTTGGCTTTAATCAATAAAAATTGACAACCGTTGCACAACTGTTGTACCGTATAACATTCAGGTATGACTTTCATGCAACTTTTCAGGGTTAACATTGAAGTCTGTGTCCCACAATTTGAATGAAAGTCAGATCAAAGTAGTGCATGAGCTACTCTGAAGTCGCTGCGACTTTAAGTTGTACATATACAGTATCTCACAAAAATGAGTACACCCCTCACATTTTGTGAAGGACACTTTGCTGCAATGTAAAGTAGTGAGTGTACAGCTTGTATTTCAGTGTAAATTTGCACTCAACACACAGTCATTAATGTCTAAACTGCTGGCAACAAAAGTGAGTACACCCCTAAGTG
>NC_138775.1:256905171-257170171 GCF_965119305.1 Pelophylax lessonae | reverse complement strand
TGGGAGAAAGTAGTCATGATAAACAAATGTGTACTGTGGTTAAAAAGGAACTTCACTCTGGTCTACAAAAATTTAAATACTGTAGCCAGTGACTGTTAAAAACAGATACTTACTGGCCTATGGAGTTCAGTGCTGTCTTATTTGCAGCTAATTCTTCCTAGGGCTGCTGATCCTCACAGCCACCATGACTTCCTGATGATTCACAGCTGGCTCCCCACTGCACTTGTTAGACTATGCCGATGCAGGTTCTGTAGCCTTCTGGGGTGTTTGTCGTTATGCCTCAAGGCTGCGGGCAGGTGGAGGTAGGTGCAATCTGAGGTGATATCATCCTCACCTAGGAGAAGATTAATGAAGGGTATGTGCCCACTACTGCCCCCCCCCCACAACAAAAAAAACACTGCAGATTTGTTAGAGGCAGGGGAGAGGAAGAGGTGTTCACTACTTTAATTTTTTTTTAATAATAATTTTTATTAGAGAAATATCAAACTGTACATGTATGTAACATAACTGTTTTCAATCACAAGAGTAAGAGCAACACAATCAACCATTACAGATATCACATTAGAGAACGCTGGGAAGGGTGGAAATGGAGGGGGCGGGGGTGGGGGGTTGACAGTCTCGCATGAAATACTTTAATTTTTGAGTGAATGACCACTTTATTTAACCTGCTGGGGAAAAAAATAAGATTTCCATACCGATGTGATACTTAGGTATGTGATTTGAACAATAAAGGGATATTTTCTGTTAGATGAGAAAGAAAATACAGTTAACAGCTCAGTGAACTGACCTGTGAGGACCCGGGTCTGAACCTTCAACCTGCTGTCTGTCTCTTTTTTTCTGAGCTTGTGAGCCACCTGGGATACTGGACAGTTCCCTGGACAAGTCCTTGAATGATCCTGCCTTGAACCTTTTATCTCTTGAACCTTAAACCCTTTGCTCCTCCCATGAACTTCCTATTTTAGCCATGCCTTTGCACTTCCTGTTTGCCAGACTATTGGGCTCTCTTGTCAGGATGCCAGGAAACCGGACCACATGAAGATGCAAGTGAAATAAAGCAGTTTATTAGAACAACAACAACAAACGCACAGCAAGATTAAGGAGCGAAATCAGGAACAGACGGGGTTTAAGTCCAGAGCGGGTATTTATCCAAGCTGGGATCGAGTCTAGAAGCGGGTAGTCATCCAAGCCGGGTTCAAGTCCAGAGGTGGGTAGTCTGCCGATGCCGGGTCATCTGCCGACACTGTGGTCTGCCGATGCAGTATCAACAGCCAGGAAAGTCGTCAGACAAGCCAGGCCATGCACAGAGGGACACGGAGAACAGAAGATTGCTAGCAGTGATGCACCTTGGAGCACGAACACAAGGGCAAAGGACTGAAAACCAACAGGTGATATGCGTATATAGTCAGGAGTTCAACATCATCACTGTGATGCCCAGGCAGCAGGCAAGTGAGGATGCAAACTGAGTTTATAAAAGACAGCAGTCTGCACATGTCCAAGAGGAAGGCAAGGTAAGACCTTTACATCTCTTCAGCTAATTTCTCGTTTATTTCTCTCCTGCTGCCATCCATATTTTCGCTACCACTCATTACTGACCTTTGGCTTGTTCTTCAACTATGCATCTGCTTGATCCCAACCTGCAAGCATAGATACTGACTTTTCGCTTGTTTACTGACAATGCTTCTGCTTTACCATACCTCCAAACTGACCCGGATTCTGCAGGACATTTCCAGAATTTCAATCAGGTCCCAGGTCTGGGTGGTGTCCCCAGCACCCTTTGCCAGAATGAGTTTTGGTACTTGAATCCACTAAATTAATTTCCAGGCAGCCGGCATGGACAGATGCCAGGTGCTGCAGTGTCTGTTGGCAGGAGAATATATCATTGAACAATCAGGGAACCCAGAAGAAGAAGTGCAGAGCTAGGACAGGGAGTAGCACCACGCAAGCACTGTATATTCTAGTAAGTGCCCTGGGATTAGGCTGTCCGTCGTCTTCTACCCAAGTTTTCTAACAGTTCACCGCTTCAGTGGTCCACCTGGCAGCCAACATGATCTTTGTAACTAACCCAAGCTGCCTGTTATGCACTAACCTTGCCCAGGACAGCGGGAAGCCCTGTGGATGTTACACAAACAGAATGGTCCTGCCCTAAGGCTCTGGTGAGCAAAGAGGAAAGCAGGGAAGGGAGGGGATCAGATGAGGGTACGGTGCAGAGGCTAGCACAGAGAAAGGGGTGCAAAGGTGAGTCAATAGAGGATTTGGGGTGTGGAGGTGAGAAGAGAGAGGGGTCTGAGATGCATAGGGAAGATTGGGATACAGTGGTGAGTAGAGGGGGGAGGGTGAAAAAGTTAGAAGAGAGCGGAACAGAGGTTAGGAGAGGAGGAGGATTTGTAGTGCAGAGGCTAGCTGAGAGAGGGAGTGAATGTCCAAAGATTAGAAGAGAGAGAAGTTGTACAGCAAGGAGCTGTTGGGTTATAAAGGTGAGAGGGGATAGAATGCAGACATGGGGAGAAAGAATGGGTTGGGTGCAAAGGTGAGTGTAGAGGTAAGCAGAGAGAAGGGTGTTGGGTGCAGAGATGATTAGGGGGGGGGGGTTGGGAACAGAGGTTAGCAGAGGGGAAAGGGGTGCAATTTTAGATGAGAAGGGGTAATCAGAGAGGCCATTTGGGGTGCAGAGGTCAGTGTGGGGGGCGGGTGGCTTGGGGAACATATATTAGCAGAGGGGTAGGGGGTGGGAGCAGAAAGGGGGTTTGGGTTGCAACTTCGTTCCCAAAAATTCCCCATTCCTAAAGGCAGTACAGGGAGGAGGGTAGTGTGTACAGAGATAGTAGTGTAAAAAGGGAGTAGGAGCAGTTATTAGGCTATGCCCAATATCTAGCAAAATTTAACCACACGCACCTCCACCACAGAATGCTATGTACACGCTGTGGGTTGCCGTCTCCTTAATGTGACCCTCATTCCCAAGTCCAAAAATTGGGAGGTATGGCTTTACCTCTACCTGCTATATCTGTTACTTGACCCCGAATTGCTCACCTTCTGGTGGGATGATGAGGACTGCGACCTGGTACTAACATGCAGTAAAGCCCATCTTCACCATCAGGAGCTCTGGTGAATACTAGGTGATCCTCCATGATGTCGTCATGGAGGGCCGGAAGAGGAGAAGCCCACTAACGACCAGAGCAGCTACATCTGGGAACTGGGAGCCATTTGCTTGGAGTAATTACCTTGATTTTTGTCAAGATGCTTAGAGCGAAGGTCATTTGAAATTTGTAATAGGAAATTGAGACTTTTGTCTCTCATTTTGGCAGGGTCTCACTGATGATTAACTGTTGGGAAGCATTCAGACAGCACATGCTTTAGCTGATGAGGGCAGACTCTCACTTAGGCTAGGTTTACACATGTCCGGCTGCGGTTTGCAGTCCAAAGTCCAATGCGGTTTTGTTCACTGTTTCAGGTACAAATTTTTACTTGAACTTGCACCTAAACCGGACCCAAAATTGCACAGAACTTTTTTCAGAAACGGACCGCGGCTGCCCCGGGCATGTATGTATCCATTTTATTGAAAGCTTGTCTGATTCACATGTTATGCAAATTTGATGCAGTTAAAAACGCATCCGATTCACATATATGTGAACCAAGCCTTAGTGAAATACAGCCTTTGTTTTGGGTCTATTCTGAATGGTTATTTCCATTTACCTCTCAGGGCCATGATGTTTTTACTCCTCCTTTTACTATGTTTCAGGTTGGATTTTTGGGATGGCTACTGAAACAGTTTTCCAGCAGTATTCAGCCTATTCACAGCAGGTGTTGTTAGATTGTATTATTGCTGTGTCTTTAATTTAATAATTTGAGCAAGGGAAAGACAAATTGACCTTAGTTCAGCCTCTGCTACGAGCCTGGTCAGAGACCCTATCCCCATTATTAGACTATTCACACAAAGTCAGATCTGCTGCTAAAAATCAAGAATCTTTTCCTTTGTTACCTTTAGTAACCACAGCTGCCACTTATGGCACTTTTCCACTGCAAGTACCGGCTCGTACCGGCTCGGCTCTACTCGGCCCTGCTTGGCCCGGTTTGCTTTTCCACTGCTGGTACCGCATGGTATAGGGTCGGAACGGTACGGTATAGGTTTGCTTTTCCACTAAAGTAGTACTAAAGTTAAGTGGGTGGGATAACAACGGGGTGGGTGGGATTCTCTGACCAATCAGTGGCTAGTAGTGACTGCATGCAAAGGATTGTGGGATATGGTACCAGTTTGGTACCTGTTGGAACCACAATCGAGTAGGTACTGTTTTTTCAGAGCCGTACCTTACCGTACCGTTCGGTTCCATGCAGTGGAAAAGCAAACCTATACCGTACCGTATCGAACCGTTCCGACACTATACCATGCGGTACCAGCAGTGGAAAAGCACAAAAGCGTGCCGAACCGTTACGGTTCCATGCAGTGGAAAAGCGCCATTAGTGTTCTTTACGTCCTGTAGGTCAGTACCCTGGTATCAGTAACCACACTTCCTCTGTATGTAATCCATTGGCTCCCCCCACAGTACCATTACCCATAGCTATCTCTCAGACCTCTTCCTGTTACTCTTCCTCTAAGCTTCCCAATACTGTTACTACTTTTCCATCAGCAGTACACTCTGGTCAGCACCATACAATTACTTGCAAAACATGCTCATACAACTCTGTCACTATACATGCTGCCTGCTGATGGGGTCCATTCCTTCTCTATGCTGTCTGCTAATGGGGTCCATTCCTCCTCCATGCTGCCTGCTGAAGGGGTTCAGCCTGCCCCTACGCTTGCCGATGGGGTCCTGCCTGCCTCTATGCTTGCTGATGGGGTTAACCCTGCCTCTACGCTTGCCGAATTGGGGTTCAGCCTCTGCTGAGCCTGTTGCAGGTGACCTGCGGTTTTCTACCAAGCCTGCTGTTTGTGGCCTGCCCTCCTCTGCCAAGCCTGTAGTGGGTGACCTGCCGTCCTCTGCCAAGCCTGCCGCAGGTGATCTGCTGTCTGCTGCCAAGTTTGCTTCTGGTAAACTGTTGTCTTGTGCCAAGGCTGCTTGTGATCTGCTGCCCACTGCCCATCTGAACTTTGCTGATTCCCAGGCTACTGCCGAGCTGGACTATACTGATTCCCAGGCTGCTGCCCAGCCGGAATTTTGAACACTGGTGGCGGGGTACTGGTTTAGCCTTCAGAACCCGGCAGTGGGGCATCCAATCGGCTACTAGACCCTGGTGGTGGGGCACAATGGAGCATCCAGAGGATGCTCCTTAAGGTGGGGGAACTGTCAGGACCTGGTTCATCTGCTGGTGGCACTGCGGTTCTCAGCGCTGATAGCTGCAGTTTCAGTGTCCACCAGCAGATGTCTCCCAGAAGCCATCAGGTTTCAGTGCTCAGCTACACCTTGTTTCAGCTGCTAGGTGTAACGCTCCTGCGTTTTTGTAGTAGGCTGGATATGCAGCTGCAAAATCTCCACTCAGTAGTCATGTAGAGATGTGTTGAATAACCAGATCCAACTCTCCAGACTCATCACTGTGGGCCTGTCAGCTTCAACATACAGAAATATACACACTCAATAAGACGTTCCTGGAGTGGTGGAATGTATATGACAGTATGAAGGTGTTGTGCTGAAGGGACAGGTGTGAACAGTGATAGAGATGGTAAGTACTTGATAGGTTTGTTCAGGAGAGTACTAGATGGTATCAGGTAGAGTGCAGATAGGTTAGTAATCGAGTATGGTGACAGGTGGTAAGGACAGCAGATGACAATTACAGGATAGACTAACCCAGTGCAAGGATAGATGGTAGTAGACTTAAGAACTAGCAATCTATGTAACAGTGCAGATGATAGATGGTAGTAGACTCAAGAGCTAGCAATCTATGTAACAGTGCAGATGGTAGATGGTAGTAGGCTCAAGAGCTAGCAATCTATGCAGCAGTGCAGATGATAGATAGCGTAAGTAGGTTATGGAGGATTCCCCTGTGGGGTACTTATCACTAGTAAATGTTAGTAGTAGAGGGGTCCAGTAGAGAGGGGAAGATCCGGTAGCGAGATACAGGGATCAGTAGCGAGGTTCCGGTCTGCTCCAGGTAGAAGCAACCAGCTGGAGGTTCCGACAGCAAGACAGGCTTGAAAGCATGTGGATACACAAGGCAGGTTAAGTGAAGGGTGGAAACAGCATGCCGAGAGTGATCAGGTAACGAGATACAGGATCAGATATGAAACAAGTTCAGGTAGCGAGATACAGGAGCGAGTAACATCTGGTATGCTGCTTCACTGATGACAGGTTGAACGAACGATGTGAGTGAGAACGCCGGCGGTTGAAATAACCGCTCTGCGGTGCTCAGCGATGAAATCATCTGTCTTAAAGGTGTATGCGTACCACCTAGTAAGAAAGGTGGGATGCATATTTGGAAGGAAATAGATTATTAAGGGTACCAGAGGTACCAGAATCTTACACTAGGTGGCTATAAAAGGCTGCTCCCATAGCACACAGTGTCTTAGTGTTTTGGCTGCTCCTGCTTTGTACCAGTGACAGAACTACTTGCAACTGGGCCCTTGCATTCCTTCACTGTCAGGGGGCCCCAACAGGTTTTCTGGCCATGCCGCAGGGCTCTGAGCTAGGAGTGTCTCTTTTATACAGCCCAGAGCCTGCACTGACAGTTTCCCCTTCCTCCTCCCTTGCACAGATGAGAGAGAAGAGAGCCGATCTGCTCCTTCTCCTCTCACCCCTCTTATCCTGTGAGCACCACAGGAAGTGTGAATAATCAAATTCAGCTGCTTAGCTTCACAGTTCCCGCAGTGCACACACAGTAGGAGAGGGGTGTGTCTTTATTATTTTCTTGGAGTTCTGCTTTAATTTCAGTTGCTGCCTTCTTTCGGAGATTCCAGGAATGAAAAACCCTTCCAATTTTATCATTTTTTTGTTCTGTTCAGCTGCGGTCCACCCAATCCCAAAATGTTAGCTTTGGGTGGAGTTGATTTCCAAATTGTTCCTTTCAATGTTACTTTCCTAGAGCACCACTGTTCTCATACTGACTTTTCCGCTTGAGGGACTTTAGCAATTATTGGGCAGGCATATTCATTTTAAAATTCCCAGGTGAGCGCCTTGGGATTAAGTGCTAATGTTTGTATTAATGAATGTAACAAGACATCTGAGCATGGTACGTGTGTCTCATGATTGGGGCTGCTTAGAGCCCATTTGCATTATCTATGACTTTTGACCCAGTTTTCATGGAGAAGGAATTTTAATGTAATTCCAGAGTCCAACTGTGATTCGAACATGTTCATTAGCATTGGCTTAAAGAATGTATTACATACTAGCAAGAATCATTTAGTCTTTTTTTTTTTTTTCATTTTTAACTAACGCTTACATTTTCTGTCTTCTTTTTTATATATACATAAATCTATAGAAAGGAGAATTTAAGAATAAACTGATGAGTTTCCTTATGTTGCAAAGTGGCCCAAAATCCATATGGCAGGTTTTTCCTGATCATTGGCTCAACATGTTTTACGGATTCCCACATTCCTTGTTTTTAAAAAATATTAAAGGGTGTCTAAACCAAAGAACAAAAATGTAATATATTGCAGCTTACTAGTCCTTAGATATGGTGGCTGCATTCATTTTCAGCAAGTACAGAAAATATAAATGTTGGTCTTGCAAGAAATATTGTGTCCTTGTCACTTCTTGTGAGTCGAATTGGAAGCAAAAAACAATGTTATCTTCCTTCTGTAAAATGACTTATCTTCCTATAAACAAAGGCACATGTGTTTTAAATCTAACTTGGTTCCCAATCATGGCTCCCTCCATAGATACAGAGGAGAAGTGAGCATTGCCACCCTAGGACAGGAAGTGTGTTTTTGGCAGATCTCCTTGTGATAATAGAGGGGAAGAAAAATCAATGCACCACAACATCCAAGGGCTGGCAAGCTGAAATATATCAGATATTTATTTTAGGTTTAAATACGCTTTAACCACACCTCTTTCTGGGTGATTGGTCCTTCTCCTCTCATCTCAACATCTTCATATTGGCCAGTGAAGCCACCATTTTATTGATAACCAATAGAAAGATGTGTACAAAGAATTAAAGTGGTTGTAAAGGCAGAAGGTTTTTTTTCTATTCATGAAGGTAAAATACCTTTTGAGTGAAGCCCCCCTTTATTCTTACCTAAGCCTGATCTTGATCCAGCAATGTGCACAAGAACAGAGGCTCTCTCCCTCCTCTTTGGCCTCATTGGTCATTGGCTCCTATTGCTGTCAATCACAGCCAGTGAGGAGACAGCAAAGGGCAGGGCCAAGCTGTGCTCTGCATGCTCTTTTGGACACACAGGGCTGACTCAGGAGCAAGCATGCACGAGTGCCCCCCATAGCAAGTGGCTTGCAAAGGGGGCACTCAGCGGGAGGGAGGATCAAGGAGCACCAGCAGGAGACCAAATAAGAGGAGAATCTAGATCGCTCTGTACAAAACCATTGCACAGAGCAGATAAGCATGATATGTGTATTTATTAAAGATAAAAGAAAACAAACCTTTACCATCACTTTAAAGTAGATCTAATCCCAATCTTTCAATTTTTATAAAATGTTTAACGTTTTATTGCCATTGCAAAAGTTTTTTTAAACTTTTTTTTTTTTAAACTGCAACTTTCATTAAAAGAATACCTGGTGATCCTGCCATGATGGTCACTGCTCAGGTACTTCCTGTTATAGGGTGACAACAATCTGTCCCTGCTTCCTTATTGTTTTACTAGATTGTCACTCTCTCATATGGGTTTATGATAGAAATTACAAGTGGTCATTTCAATGCAAACTATGCAGGCAATGTTCACTGATGTCACCATCTGAAAACCCGGCCTGAGAAATGCCATGCAGCCATCTTTGGATTGCATGCAGACAGGAAGTTGTTGCATGCTTTGGTTCCTAATACTGGCTCCTACATGACTGGAGGATAATCTGTAATGATGTAAGAGCTGCCAGGATGAACCATAGGAGGGTTTAATGGAAGAAAACATTTAACACTCCTGGCGGTGTCCATTACTTTCAGTGTCTGGGGGTTAGTAAGGTGGTAGTAATTTTAGGCACTTTTATTAAAAGACAATCTGATCATAACACTTTGTGCCTTGGTCCAAGATCTATTGTATTTCACCCTGAAGGGGACTTCATCAGGACAATGGACCCAGGCAGGAAGTGTTATTTTATTGATTTGATTATTTGGATTTTTTTGTTTGGGGTGGGAGTTGGTGTCGGGAAGTATAACGACAGCCTAAAGACTCCCATTTCTTGGGAGCCATACATATAGTTGATTATTTGCCTTGTGAATTATTATATTGCTCTTGTAGCTGCATAGCTTAAGGCTCCATTCACACCGATGCGTTTTTTCATGCTTTTTGCAGAAATGCAGGACATTTTTTTAACATGGTTTCTTATGGAACACGTTCACATCAAAAGCATTTTTTTGCCTCTGCGCTTTTGGAAAGGGTCAGGGACTTTTTAAAATGCAAAACGATGTTCTTTTCCGCTTTTTTGGTTTTATAGACTTCAGTGGAGAAGCATTAGAAAAGCATGTAGTGTGTTTTTTACAGCGATTTGCGTTTTTTAATCTGCCCAACAATAAATTTGCCCAAAAAAAAAAGAATAAAAACTCAATTCGCGGCAAAAACACGGCAAAATCGTTGAGAAATCGTGGAAAAAAATGCACAATGCACTACAGAAACCTCCAAAAGCAACAAGCATAGATGTGAATGGAGCCTTATCAAATGTTGATGCAAGTGAGCACAATTTTAAAAATTTTAGGTGGAAATGTGTGATTCAGATACAATAGAATTTTATGGGTTATCTGGAGTGCCTATGAAATACATTACGCAGAGCTATGCAAGATTATTTAGAGACTGTAATCTCAAATTGGCTGAAAGTTCCACATTTCTTAAGAGAGAAGGATAGGAAAGGCATAAAAGAAGATTCTAGGTAACGAAATCATTTTGACTTGGTCTGTACACCCTCACAGTCTGTGTCTTTGTCTATGATAAATCAAAGCCGTTGGAGAACCCAGATGTCCCCAGTGAGCCCTCCGCATAAAGAAAGGTCACTCAGCTTTGATTAGATAAGGTTTGAAGGGTATGTGTATTAGTGCCCTGCCACTCGCTTTAGGTTACATAGTGGGTCTTGCGTCAAAGAAGAGGTAATCCCTAACTGAATGACATTTTGTTTTTTTAAAGTATTATGTGTCATTAACTAACTTATATAAAAAATAATACATAAACGTATAAACTATATATAAAAAAGTAATATATACAGTATACAACTATACAAAATAAAATACTGTTTTCACCTTTTTCTTTTTTTTTTCTTTTTTTTTTTCACCTTTTTCTAATGCCATGTTGGGTCTCAGTGCTGCTGCTCTCCTGCAGTCTACATGCACACCAGCAATGGATGCATGGCACTTCTCACTTCTCGGCCGGCAGACCATTTCCGGTCATAACCCTTTGACAGAAGCCGGCCAAATGGAATGTCAGCTGGTTTCTGTTGAACCAGCCAATGCCGCCCGACATTTGACCCGTGTGTACCAGGCCTTAGTAACTTGTGATGAAATGGCAACTTGTGGTCTCCATCAAAAGCTTGAGTGATAGGATGACTACAAAGGATTACAATTGGAAGACAAGTACAGAGAGTTGTCACCTTAAAACAGGAAGTGCCATAACAAGGATCTTCATGAAGGATCAAAGGGTATTATTTGAATAAATACTGCATATTTAAAAGTATTGAAAATTACTTTTGAAATAACATGTTAAAGCTTTGCCAACAACATTCAGACATGTAATATATAGAACTTTTATCCCAGGGACTTAAATGAGATCTACAGCCAAAGCTTGTTTGGCTGCACATCTCCTATGGATCACAGGAGTGTAATTCGTTTTGCACTCCTGTGACCCATCCTGAGCAGAGAGCAGGCTGAAGTCCCAAAAGTCAGTCCAGGCACAGCGTCATCACAACAATAGAAGTCGGGATCCGCCAGGTGCCTGGACAGAAACCCAGCTCAGCCCATCAGCGAGCCGCCGAGAGCCTGAGCCGGCCGCTCCCACCCCTCCACTGCCCAGCACTCCAGTGAGCGAGGAGAGGGCAGAGAGCTGCTGACTGACAGTGAGCAGCTCTCTGCTCGTGGAGCTGTCAGAGCCGAGTGATTGGCAGTGTTTGATCGCTCAGTTCTCAGTGTAGAGGTGACGGGGGACAGAGGCAGCATCGGAGCGATGCTGCATCCACCTAGGTAAGTAAAATTTGCGGGGTGGGAATTTTATAGCCACATAGATAATGCAATCTAAATAATCACATCACCAAAGAATGTGTCAAAGCATATGTTGTGTCTGCCATGTTCAAATTACATAAGTCTGAGACAGGTGTTAATACATGAGTGAAGGTGTGAAATGTGGTGGAGATGGCAAAATTATATTCTCTATTCGTGACAGAAGACCCTCATGCCTATTCACCCCTTTTTGCACGTGATTTCATGGGCTGTGATTGCACACAGTGGGAGCCAATTAGCGGGTCCGGTGGACCTGCACGTGATTTCATGCACTGGGTCTGGAGTGCGCGCGTGCCACTGGCAACCCACTCCCGCTGTGATTGCGCACAGTAGGAGCCAATCAGCGGGTCCGATTGACCCGATGCTTGCCGGCACCCCGCATACGTTCTCAGCAGAGGCAGAACGGGAGTCTGCCTATGTAAAAAAGGCAGTCCGCCGTACTGTCAGAAAGGAAGATGGAGTTCTGCTAAGCAAGAACACAGATCTCTGTCTTCCCCCAGTCAAAGAACCTCCCCCACAGTTAGAAAGCAATCCCTACGAGCACTTTTAATGCCCCTGATGTTAACCCAGGTTAATCAGGCTCTGGGGAAGAGGTTAAGCCTCGAAATGCGTAAGCCTTTCCAGCTTCAGGGGACAGTACAGCCTTTGATCTTGATGCTGATGACTACGTACCCATTTGATATGCTTTTAACAAGAACTCGTAAACCTTTTTTAGAGGATAATGCACTAGGCCGGTGTGCCCTTGTGTTTGTTTTTTAATTTTCAACTAGCTGTCACAGCCAGGTGCCCATAGTGAAGATGCCGGTGCCACCGAGGGAGGACAGAGGATAAAGACGGCTCGGGTGAGCTCAGCGCTGGCCCGTGGGACAGGTGAGTGGCTGCTTTTTTAAGGCTCCTTTCACACGGTCCGCTATCCAGTGCGTACCGTTTTCTGCTCAGCGGGGGATCGATCCACCGATCCCCGCTGAGAAGGCATATGACAGCTCCGTCTCCACACTGTGTGCAGAGAGGGAGGTGTCAGAGCTATGCTGCTCTCTATGGGGAATCGGATGAGAACAGACCGCCTGTCTGTTCTCATCCTATCCGATCCGATCCCCTGGATGGATGGGAAATAGGGTTTCCATCCGTCCGGATTTCATGGACAGGATCAGATGCGGATGGTAGCGGGTGTCAGCGGACATCTCTCCGCTGACATCCGCTGCCCCATAGGGATGCATGGAGGATCCAATCAGGTCCGCTTAAAAAAGGATCTGATCGGATCGTTCATGTGAAAGGGGCCTACAAGTCAGCAGCTACACTTTTTGCAGCTGCTGACTTTTTTTTATAGGTGCCTGGAGTTCTTCTTTAAAGAAGGAGAAACCTGCTTTGAAAACAAAGCCTTGAGTCCAAATGCATCTCTTGTGATGGAGATTATGTTAAGTAGTACCTTTGTATAGAGGAAGAGTTATTCTACCAGCATGCGAAATTTGAACAACCTATGTAAATTAACCGCTTGCCGACCGCCGCAAGTACATATATACATATATGTGTACGTCACTCGCCTGTGAGCCAATAGGGGGCGAGCGCGCGCCACCCGAGGCGCGCTCCCGCCCCCGCTCGTTCACGGACACCTCCGCGCGAGTGACCGGCGGACCCGGTGTCCACCGGTCACTCGCGATCGTCAGTTACAGAGGGAGAAAGGCTAATGTAAACAAAGCCGCCTGTCATTCCTCCTTGTGTAACAGCAGAGATCATACGGTCCTGCTATGTAGGATCGTAGATCTCTGCTGTTACGTGAAAAGCCACATCCCTGCACAGTAAGAAGCACACCCCTAGGGACACACTTAGCCACTGCATCTCTAATAAAGTTAACCCCTTCCCTGCCAGTGTCATTTTTACAGTAACAGTGCATATGTATAGCACTGATTACTGTAGTAATGTCACTGGTACCCACAAAAGTGTCAAAAATGTCAGTCAAGGGTCCGATCTGTCCGCCGCAATGTCGCAGTCCCGCAAAAAAAAAAAAAAAAGCAGATCGCCGCCTTTACACATTAAAAAAAAAAAACAACAAAAATTACAAAAATTTTACCCTTAGTTAGTAAACGCAATAACTATTGTGCAAACCAATCAAAATACGCTTATTGCGATTTTTTTTTTTACCAAACATATGTAGCAGAAAACAAATTGGCCAAAAATGTTAAAAAATTTTGATTTTTACATTTTTTTGCAAAATTGTCGCTCTTTTATTGTTTATAGCGCATGATCAAAAAATCGCACAGGTGATCAAATACCATCAAAAGAAAGCTCTGTTTGTGGGAAAAAAAGGACATCAAATTTGTTTAGGTACAGCGTCGCACAACCGTGCAATTGTCCGTTAAATTCACGCAGTGCCGAATCGCAAAATAGGGCCTGGTCAGGTAAAATCTTCCGGGGCTTAAGTGGTTAATAAAAAATGTATTCCCGCTTTTGCATTACTTTCGGTACAGCCCTCATAGTATGTATAAGCCAAACAATGACTGCTTTCTTCATCAATCTTAGTTATCTTCACAGAAAGACTATTGCCAAACCTATTGAAATGTCCAGTAAAAATTAATGTCTCCAAACCTTTAATTTTCTTGTAATAAAACTTCACACTAAGTCCCCCTTAATGCTCAAGACATTACATCCCTGGCAATGAAAATATATCATTGTGCTGGGAATAAAGAGCATTCTCCTCTTTATTAATACCATCTCTGAGAATTTGCCTTTATTTCTGGCCGGAGACATTGAAGAATTTTGTGAATTGCCCGTTAAGTTGTATCTGTATTTGATGACTGTATGTGATGACACACTACCTCTTCTGTGTCCCATTGTATATCTGTCTTCCTTCATTTAGAGCGTTTAAAAGCTTCCTATTATTGCAAATGCATATTTCAACACACTTGCCTGCCAAAGTGGACTTTTTTCTATAAGTCTAGCTGCAGGACGCTGATAATACATGTGTAATGAGCAATAAACTTTACTGCACGGCTGTCAGATCCACTCTGGTGTGTGCTGTTTGAGATCATAGCACGCTAAGCCTTTTGTGAGAAGTACCGCCACATATCACGAGCTTTCCATTTGCTAGGGAAGAATAAAAAGTCCATAAAAAGTCCAAACTTTTGAGCTGAACTAAATTTTCTCGAAATGAGAGACACTAATCTGAAATGAGTTGTTATGACAACTCTTTCAGTTAATTTAGCATTAGTTTTGTGCCTAGGGGTGCAGATATCAGAGGCCAGTGGTTTCTAAATGGCTGAATATTTGAAGAGTGCTGGCAGGAAGAAAAAACTTTTCAAATATCTTTAGTATACAGCGATCTAGAGACCCTCATAGCAAGAAATCCAAACACAGAATGAACAGGTGGCATGCAAAGTCAGAATATTGTTCTCAGAGAAGTAATAGCTGCTCTCTGTATTACTCACTTTATACAGACACTTTATACAGATTGTTATATTGTAAAATGACCAGTGGCCAATGACTGATAGACATGAAATGAAGTATGGGCAGCCATTGTAGAGACAATGTTGAGAAGAGCAAACCGATCCCAGTGGCCAATGACTGATAGACATGAAATGAAGTATAGGCAGCCATTGTAGAGACAATGTTGAGAAGAACAAACCGATCCAATTGTGAAGATGCCATGCAATGAAAGTAGAGGAGAAAAAGCAAGATGAGCAAAGGGTAAGGAATAGTGGAGGAGAGAATAGTAGAGGAAATGGAAGAGTAGAGGATAGGAAAGGAATGAGTGGGGAGGAAAGAGAAGAGCATAGGAAATTAGATGAGAAGATAAGAGAAAAAAAGATAATTGAGAAGAGAGCATAGGAGAAAGTAGAGGATACAAAAGGTAAGAAGAAAGGAGAGAGATGGGAGGAGGATAGGGTAAAGAATAACAGAAGAGGGAAGATAAAGGCAAGGAGAGGAAAGTAGAAGCGAAGACGATAAAGGATAAGAAAGGAGAGATGCAAGGAGAAGAGTGTAGCAGAGAAGGTAAAATAGGATAAGAGAGGAGAGAGTAGCAGAGAAGTTGATAAAGAATTGAATAAGAATGGTGATCTCGGACGCGAGGGCATACAATGCGATTAGAGGAGAAGCGTTTTAACCTCAGGCAACGAGGGGGGGGTTCTTTACTGTTAGGGCTACAAGATTGTGGAATTCTCTACCACAAGAGGTGGTTTCTGCGGGAAGTATGGTGGCTTTCAAAAGACTCTTGGACGTACATCTCAAGGATCAGAACATTCAGGGATATGAGAGATGATTACGGCCACACACACCTACACAGGTTGAACTGGATGGACTATTGTCTTTATTCAACCTCAACTACTATGTAACTATGTAAGGATAGGAGAGAGGCAAGGGAAAGAAAAGAGAGTAGCAGAGAAGAGAGGGGCAGGGGGAAGAGAGGAGAGTAGCAGAAAAGAGAGAGGCAAGGAAAAAAGAGTAGCAGAGAAGAGAGAGGCATGGAGAAGAGAGCAGAAGAAAAGAGACAGGCAGGAGGAAGAGAAGAGAGTAGCAGAAAAGAGAGAGGCAAGGAAAAGAGAGTAGCAGAGAAGAGAAAGGCAGGGAAAAGAGAGTAGGAGAAAAGAGAGAGGCGCGGGGAAGAGAAGAGAGTAGCAGAGAAGAGAGAGGCAAGGAAAAGAGAGTAGCAGGAAAGAAAGAGGCAAGGAGAAGAAAGTAGCAGAAAAGAGAGAGGCAATGAGAAGAGATTAGCAGAAAAGAGAGAGGCAGGGAGAAGAGAAAAGAGTAGCAGAGAAGAGAGAGGCAGGGGGAAGAGAAGAGAGTAGCAGAGAAGAGAGAAGCAAAGAAAAGAGATTAGCAGGAAAGAGAGAGGGGGCGAAGAGAAGAGAAGAGAAGGGAAGAGAAGAGAGAGACAGGGGGAAGAGAGTAGCAGAGAAGAGAGAGGCAAGGAAAAGAGAGTAGCAGGAAAGAGAGAGGCAAGGAGAAGAGAAGAAGTAGCAAAGAAGAGAGAGGCAAGGAGAAAAGAGTAGCAGAGAAGATGGGTAGAAGGAGAAGAGAGGAGCAGAGAAGAGGGGAGGAGAGGAGAGGGTAAAGAAGGGTAGAGTGGAGAAAGTAGGGAGTCAATGGAAGAAGGGCTGGGGAGGAATGAACTAGAGAAGAAATTAAAAAAAGGAGAGAGAAGAACGAGAGAGAAAGCATAGCAATGCAATGATGCCATATGAACATGTGGAATAAGGGAATAATAACCGCGCTAAAGGAACAGATAAATTAGAACAGCAGCAACTTCAAGTGTGACCACACCCTAATAAATATTATACATATAAGTCGCGCTAAATATATTAAATGGAGATGTGAAGTCCATAAAAGTCCAAAATAATATTATTGATAGATTCCAGGACCAAGCTCCCTTAAGGGTATGTGCTTACCAGATGAAGGTAAGGAAAAGGCAGTCTCGCTGCGTGGAAACTTGTCACCTTGACAGTAGATCCAAGCTTCTATGATCGATCAACTCAGTGGACATGGGATCATGAAAAGCAAAAAAAATACCGCAATAGCGTAAAACCCAACAAACAAATTGTGACTATCACCATAGGTGTGGGTAAATGAATATTGTGATGTGATATGACCTCCACCACAATAAATGAAATAAATAAATCATACAAAAATATAGGGAACTTAGGGTGAATAACCCCTACCAGAGAGGTTAAGGGTTGACGCCTTAAGTGATTAATGTGTATCGGTTGGAGTGGCCTCTTACCAAACAGAAAAAATAATGACACAGTGAAGAAAACGTTGAAAAAAGGTAATCGTGCTGAACCACCACCAGCTGAATTCGCCTCTTACCCTGGATAGATATAGATTAGCCAAAGTGCACTAAACAAATCCAGTGTACCACTCAGGAGCCAGCAATTTCACACCTGTGAGAGTTGCCTCTTACCACATATGAAGTTGTATCAAGCCTGTAGGGTAAACCAAGTAGCCAAAGACCGACCCCAAATTGAATCCAAGCCTGTGTGTTTACGAATAACCAGGGGATCCGACCAGAGGTGTAGGTAACTGGGTCTCAGAAGTTTCAGCAATATAGGATATCACCACCATAAGAAGAAAGAAAGGGCTCCCATAGCGTAAAACCATAAAAGCATTTTATTCCATAAAAGCAAAAAAACTTACAAAGACCAGGAATGGGTGAGCAATGGAGGTTGCCGCCGGCCGGACGGCTCCGCTCATCCGCACTCGTGGGTCGCAGTCAGATGACGTCAGTACGCCGTTGCCCTGACGACGTTTCGTCACAGATGACGTTATCAAAGGTGATACCTTTGATAACGTCATCTGTGACGAAACGTCGTCAGGGCAACGGCGTACTGACGTCATCTGACTGCGACCCACGAGTGCGGATGAGCGGAGCCGTCCGGCCGGCGGCAACCTCCATTGCTCACCCATTCCTGGTCTTTGTAAGTTTTTTTGCTTTTATGGAATAAAATGCTTTTATGGTTTTACGCTATGGGAGCCCTTTCTTTCTTCTTATGGTGGTGATATCCTATATTGCTGAAACTTCTGAGACCCAGTTACCTACACCTCTGGTCGGATCCCCTGGTTATTCGTAAACACACAGGCTTGGATTCAATTTGGGGTCGGTCTTTGGCTACTTGGTTTACCCTACAGGCTTGATACAACTTCATATGTGGTAAGAGGCAACTCTCACAGGTGTGAAATTGCTGGCTCCTGAGTGGTACACTGGATTTGTTTAGTGCACTTTGGCTAATCTATATCTATCCAGGGTAAGAGGCGAATTCAGCTGGTGGTGGTTCAGCACGATTACCTTTTTTCAACGTTTTCTTCACTGTGTCATTATTTTTTCTGTTTGGTAAGAGGCCACTCCAACCGATACACATTAATCACTTAAGGCGTCAACCCTTAACCTCTCTGGTAGGGGTTATTCACCCTAAGTTCCCTATATTTTTGTATGATTTATTTATTTCATTTATTGTGGTGGAGGTCATATCACATCACAATATTCATTTACCCACACCTATGGTGACAGTCACAATTTGTTTGTTGGGTTTTACGCTATTGCGGTATTTTTTTTGCTTTTCATGATCCCATGTCCACTGAGTTGATCGATCATAGAAGCTTGGATCTACTGTCAAGGTGACAAGTTTCCACGCAGCGAGACTGCCTTTTCCTTACCTTCATCTGGTAAGCACATACCCTTAAGGGAGCTTGGTCCTGGAATCTATCAATAATATTATTTTGGACTTTTATGGACTTCACATCTCCATTTAATATATTTAGCGCGACTTATATGTATAATGCCATATGAACAGCTAGCCCTTGGTATGCTCTTTGGTTACCTATAGGATAATAACAGCCCAGATCACCAATGCAGATACCATATCAAGCATGATAAAGTACATTTTTCATCCTTTTGTGCAGAGGACACAAATAGATGAAAATGCATTTTAGTGTAAATAGCAGATACTAAGAAAAATTGAACCACTACTTAAAAGTGTAAAGAGTCAAAATAAATCACTGAGCATTGAGAGATAGCAAATCCCCCAGACTGAAATATGCAAAAAGAATTTCCCTAACAGATAAGGTGTCCAATTAACTCAGTGCTTCATTCATTCTAAGGACTGTGAAAATGTTGGATTAGACACACATTAGAGAAAAAAAAGAATATTTGCATGTAAACATTTTCAATAGAATTCCATTTTTTTTTCTTTTCCTCCAACTGTTCCATCTGGTCAGTTCTGCTGTGCGTATCAGAGTTGTAAGAAAACATATGCATTTCATCAAGAATGAGTTTGAAGTTAACTTGTAAAAATAATTGACATTTTATTATCTGTAATAACATGATCTGACATTAATGGAGAGAAGAGGCTGCTCTTTAGATATTTTCATCTGTATTATCTTTTGCAGCCATGCCTTTTTTGTTATGTTTGAAGAGGCTCTTGCGTGCTAATCCTTTTATTTTGATAGAAACCAATAAAATACTTTAAAAAGAAAACTTAAAGAGCGAATCCAGGCAATAAGTATTATCAGCCGGTGATCTGTCAATGCTATTGGGTAAACATTGCGACTGTTGAAAACAGAAAGTGCACTCGGTTTACTCTTCAATTTGAGTTTTATAAAATTCAGTGGCGCCAGATTTATTAATGGGTTTCTCACTGGGTGTCAAAGACCCTGAACTGTGAGTCATAGGACACCAATCCTAGTGCCAATGCATGTGCGGGGCACGGATGGCTCATTGGCTGTCCAGTATAAACCCTTGTATGTTAGGGAAAGGGGCTCTTGACTGCATTGAAGCATGGAAGGTGGTGCGGAGAGAGGTGGACCTAGCAGATTAACCACTTAAGCCCCAGCCCTATTTCGGACACTTTTTGTTTACAAGTTAAAAGCAGTATTTTTTCCTAGAAAACTACTTAAAACCCCCAAACAATATATATATATATATATATATATATATATATATATATATTTTTTAGCAAAGACTCTGGAGAATAAAATGTTGGTCGTTGCAAAATTTTTTGTCACGCGGTATTTGCGCAGCGGTCTTTAAAACGCCATTTTTTTGGAAAAAATTTGAAAAATCACATTTCACTGCATTTAAAAAATACTAAACAGTAAAGTTAGCCCATTTTTTTTGTATATTGTGAAAGATGATGTCAAGCCGAGTAAATAGATACCCAACATGTTACGGTTTAAAATTGCGCCCCCCCGTGGCATGGGGACAAACTACGGTCAATAGAGATCTCAATCTGCGACGCTTTAAATTTATTTAACGGTTACCAGTTTAGAGTTTGAGTGTAGCTCTTTTTTTTAAATGATTGCCCACGCTCTGGCGATCGCGGCGATACCTCACATGTGTGGTTTGAACAGCGATTTTATTCGCGGCTCGACTTGCGTATACGTTTTTTTTTTCTGCGCGAGCTAACGGTGACGGGGGCGGCTAAATTTTTTTTTCCTATTTATTTTTTCTTTTTTTTTAACTTTATTACAGGTTTTTAAAAAAAAAAATAAAAATCTGATCACTTTTATTGCTGTCAAAAGCAATGTAAACATCCCTTGTGACACCTATATGTAGTGACAGGTACACTTTATGGAGGGATCGAGGGTCTAAAAGACCCTAGACCCCTCCACTACACTTCCCTGTATGCAAAACGCCAAAAACGGCATTTTTGCATACAGCCGTTTTTCAAAACTGCCGCCTTTTGCAGCACAGTAACCCGGAAGTGACGTCATAGACGCCGCCTCCGGGTTACGTCATCGGAGACCCGATCGATGCCATTTCCGGCATTCATCGGGACTCCATCCAGCCGGCGGACGTGCCGGCTGGGTGCTCGGGGCTCCCGGTGGGACAGGAGCCCCGAGCAAAGCCACGGAAGGCGGCGGGAGGGGGGGGAACGTAGCCTCCCGCCCCCCCCGAGTAACGATCGAGCGGCTCCCGGGCCGCATCGGTCTTTACCGACGGAAAGCCGACCGTCGGCTTCAAACCACGGTACCGGGATGATGCCTCTAACTAGAGGCATCATCCCGGTATAATGTGTAAAATAAAGGGTGATGGCGCTGCTTCTTATAAGGTGCAAGTAGATATAAAATTATTAAATATTATTAGATATATAGCATAGGTATGATTGAGGAATGGGTGAGATTAAAAATCAATGCCCAAGTAAAAAATATATATGATCAAGTGAAAAATATATATATGCACAGTTAGAAAATATATTGTTATAAGGAGTATAAAACCTTCTTATAAAATTTGAGGTATAAAATATAATCACCAGAGGGCGTAATGTAAAATACAGACTACAACCGAAATAAAATATAATAAATATATGACAATGAATAAATTGAAACAGTGCTAATTCCACAAGTGATGATATAAATAGTGGTGGGTCTAAAGTACAAAAAATGCTAAATAAAGTGCAAATGTGCAAGAAAATATATATAAATATTAAATGTGTGGGAAACTGTTATGCACAGGATGAAAGTGTAAAAAAAACAGTTGTTTATAAAGTGCAACAAGATGTGATGTGATAACTATGCATATAATCAAGTTGGGTGCAAAATAAATAAATGTGCAAAAGGCAATTATTTGCGGGTGAATACAAAGGTGCGGGAAACTTATTCGTGCAAAATGCAAAAAGTGGTATTCAATCAGTCCATATAAATAATATGTCCATAAATAAGTGAATGTGACCACGGATAAGGTGAACAGGTATCTTACGGTGACCCCCAGATGGTATAACCCCGCAAAGTGTACCGACGTACCGGTACGTTACTATGCGGTAAGTGGTTTTAAATAAAGGGGCTCTGGGTGGGGGGACCCCATCTTTAGACTCTTGGCTCCAGCGTGGCAAGATTCCACCCCACCCTCTGTATTCAAAAAATTGTCACAGCTTTATAGGCACTTTGTCACCTTGCCAGCTACAAGTTATCAGTATGTAATGTTCCGGTACCTTTGGTACCCTAAATTACACTTTCCACAAGTGTATGCGCCCCACCATTTACTTTTGGAAAGGTGCGCATACACCTTTAAGACTGGAGCTGTCATCACCCAGCGCCGGACTAGATGGCTATTTAAATCGCCGGTTCTCACTCACATGTGTTCGTTCAAACACCCTTACCTGGATGCTAACCTTGCTTGAAGCTTCCATGCTTGCAAGCTTACCTCGCTGACGGAACCTCGCTGCGCTGATCCCTGTATCCCGCTACTGGATCATCCGCCTCTCCTGAACCACCCTTCGGCTGTATCGCTAATAGTGCTAAGTACCCCGCAGGGGAATTCTCTATAAACTTATACTAAGCTTACACTATCTAGCTCTGCATAGTAAAGACTGTTTATCACATCTGCATAACTAGATTGCTAGCTCTTGAGACTACTGCTACTTTTCTGCACTGGGTTGATCTCTTTTGTATGTCCACCTGCTATTCTGTCATCTGCTACCATACAACATTGCTAAACCTTCCTGCATCCATCTGCTACTGTCTCACCTTCAAGTGTCTATCACCTACCACCTCCACTCAACCTATCCCTCAACCTTCATCATTGTGTTACCACATACATAAAGTCACTCTAGGAGCCAGCTTGCTAATTGTGTGTATTTACTGGCTGAAATAAGACCTTCCACACATGATGAGTCATTGAGGTTGGGAATGGTATCTCAGCATATCTCTTACATGACTACTGACGTGGAACTATTTCTGCAGCTGAAAATCCACACCATATAAGAAACGCAGGAGCGTTACACAGTATACTCCTCAACAGTTGCTGTTCAGATGGTGCCTGTCCTGAATTTATGGCTTGGATAGGCATGATTTCTGCGTTATAGGGATTCAGTGCTCGCAGCTCAGCTGTGGTGACTGGCATGGTTTGTTCTCTTGAACCTTGATGTTTATGGCTTTGACCGTTCATTGAATATATGAAGCGATTTATAAATAAAGCTGCGGCCTGGCCTTTCCAATAACAAGTTTTAGAGTTTTTATTGTACAAGGAAGTTGTAAGGCTTTATGTCTATGTTTCTAAGCAGTCATGGCTGCATGTGGTCATTCGCACATTTACACACATCTAAGTGCCTTTATGCTCATCCATGTGCACTAAATTGTCATGTCATAATAAAGGCTCAAAGGTCAAACGATCCCTGCTGAATTGGCTTTTATTTTCTGTGTTCTGTGAATTATGATAACCTTTATGTCCCCCAGCTTTGCATCATTCTTTCTATGTGTCAGCGACATATACCTTATTTAGCTATATTATGTCTCAGTAGCTGACAATGGCTTGCCCCCTTGATCCTGCTCTGTACATAGAGAATAATGGGTGAGGTCAACAATAGTGGCAGGGGCTTAAAGGGTTATGGTTAAATAAATCCTGAGCCTAATGTTCTCTGGGTCAAGAGTAACAGACAGCATGCAGGGTTTAGGAGTGTGTAATGCATAGATTGCAGAGGCCAAGAGTAAGTAATGCACAGAATGCTGAAATAAGTTACACACAAAGTGTATGGATCTGATACAGCAATACCGCAGTGTGCAGGGGTCAGGTGTAAGTAACACAGATTGCAGGGGTCAAGAATAAATAAAGTGCAGAGTGTAGAAGTAAGTAACAAACAGAGTGCAGGGGTCAGGAGTGCATAACGTTAGAGTGCAGTGGTCAGGGAGGTAACACATAGATTGCAGGGTTCAAGAGTAGGTAAAGCACAGAATGCAGAAGTAACAGGAGTCAGGACTCAGGAGTAAGTCATGCACAGTCATGAACAGTTTGCAGAGGCCAAAAGTAAGTATTGCACATAGTGCAGGGGTCAGGGGTTAGTAACACACAGATTGCAGAGGTCAACAGTATGCAAAGCAAAAAACGCAGAAGTAACACGCAGAGTGCAGGGGTCTTGAAAAAAAAAGTGCACAGACTGTAGGGGTCAGGAGTAAGTACCATTCATTGCAGAATGACAAGTAAGCAACGAAAAGAGTGCACTAGTAAGTAACAGATGGAGTGCAGGGGTCAGGAGTAAGTAATGCACAGACAGCATAAGTAAGTAACACACACATTGCAGAGATTAAGAGTAAGTAGTGCAGAAAATGCACAAGCTAAATAAGCTACTTCTGTGTAGAAAGTAGTAGTACATAGTGTGCATTTGCAACTTTCCATCCTTGGCTGTTGTCTTTGAGACCATTCAAAAGATCTGTAACAAAAGCCTATAAGACCTTCAACTTACACGGCCATTTCTTCAGCCCCTGCATCAATGTCTTTCCCCTTCTACTTATCATTGAACAAAATTGCTCTGCCTCTGTTCTCCCATCACGGACTTGGATTATTATTATACAGAATATATATAGAGGCGACAACAGTGTGCACAGCACTTTACAAGTTTAGGGCAGACAGTACAGTTACAATACAATTCAATAAAGGAGGAACCAGAGGGCCCTGCTCATTAGAGCTAACAATCTAAATGGGAGGGTCAAGTGATAGAAAGGTAATAACTGTGGGTAATGAGCCGATAAAGAAATAAAAGAACATTTGTTAGGTGGGAGCAGGATAGGCTTCTCTGAAGAGAAACATTTTCAGGTATCACCTAAAAGTAGATAGAGTTGAAGATAGTCGGATAGATTGGGGTAGTGAATTCCAAAGGATGGGAGAGGCTTGGGAGAAGTCCTGGAGGAGAGTATGGGAGGAGGTGACGAGGGAGCTAGAGAGCAGAAGGTCTTGTGAAGAACGGAGAGGATGATTTGGTTGGTATTTTGAGACCAGGTTAGTGATGTAGCTGGGGGCCAAGTTGTGGATGGCTTTGTAAGTTATTGTTAGTATTTTGAATTTAATTATTTTGGGAGAGTAGCAGCTAATGTAAGGATCAGCAGAGAGGGGTAGCAGACGCTGAGCGGTTTGTAATGAGGATGAGTCTGGCAGCAGCATTCATAATGGACTAAAGGGGGATAGCCTTTTTAAAGGTAAGCCAATGAAGAGGGAGTTGCAGTAGTCGAGGCGAGAGATAACCAGGGAGTGAATCAGGAGCTCTGTGGTGTCATTGGTTCGGAAGGGACATATTTTAGAGTTGTTGCAGAGTTTGAGGCGGCAAACCTTGGAAAGTGATTCGATGTGGGCTGAAAGGAGAGTTCAGAGTCCAGGATAACACTCAGCACCCTTGGTTATGGGGATGGGTGGATGGTTGTGCCATTGCTTTTGACAGAGAAGTCAGGGAAAGAGGCACATGGGGGAGGAAATATTATGAGCCAGGTTTTGGACAAGTTAAGTTTGAGTAAGTGGTGTGACATCCAGACAGATATGTCTGCTATAATCTTTCCAAAGCCTGAGCACTTCAGAAAGCAACATCTGATATGATGGGAATTCCTCTTGCTAAAGAGATCACTGTTCAATGCCAGTTTAAGCCCTTCTGAACCAATAAAAAACAAGAACTCCTTCCAATACAATATTACCCACACCCCGGGACAAAACTGCCTCCAGCACATGTTTCACCCTTCCCTCCCTGAAATGTATCCACCAGACCTTTGGCATTGTGTTGCATCTGCAGGTGGGTGCCTTTGTTTGGGATGCTGTGACCACCTCCTACTGGACTGCCTGCCACCTGTCAGACCTGTAGCACCAAGGAAGGAGCTCTGAAACTCTTCCCCAGCTGTATTTTACAGATTTTACAGACTAGCATCTGCATAAGTGAAATAATGAAGGAAGAAAACAAAGGTAGTTGTGGCATCAAGACCCAGCACACTTACTTACCAGATTTGGAGCAAGTGTCCCTGGTGCTTGGTGCTGCCTGCTGAGACTCCCTCGATTGCTGGTTCTGGCCGGCTCTGTAGATTGCTTTAAAAAAGGCCTGGATTCTTTCCTAAATGTACACAATAGTTGATCCAAAGTTGATCCAGGGAATATCCGATTGCTTCTCGAGGGTTCAGGAAGGAAATGTTTCCCCTGCAGAACTAAACTGGATAATGCTTTGCTGGCTTCTTTTTTTTTTGCCTTCCTCTGGATCAACTATAGGTATAGGATTGTGTATATATGATTGTAAAGTTTTTTTTTCCCTTATTGGTTGAACTAGATGGACTAGATGGACCTGTGCCTTTTTTCAACCAGACTATGTAACATCGTTTGATGTTTGCTTGCCACAAAATGGAGTCTGTCCCTGGCCAACAGGGGCAAACATAAGCGGTTCTAATGCCTGTATCTGCCATACCTCCATTCATCTGGGTACATTCACATTTCTGCTGCTTCAGTGCGCTTTGTTCAAGCTGCAGGACCGCCACAAATGTAGAGGTGCAACTGAACGCACCTGCATTGCAGCAACCTTCTGTGATACGTATGTGATACGGCTGTACCAGAGAGAGAGAGTGAATAGTTAAAAGTAACTGAGGCTTAAGAAAATAATGGATGCCATTTTCACATAAACAAGGATTACTTCAGTTCAGACAAATAGAGCTGAAGGTTGGAATAATCCAGTTGTTATCAAATTATTTCATGGGAACAAGATCGCTTCCGTTTAGACAAATAAATCTGAAGGTTGAGAACCTGTTGTTATCATAGATATGACTTGTGGGAATGAGATGAGCAGTTTTGTGGGAATGAGATGAGCAGTCATTAAAAACAAGTTATTGCGCATGTCCGCATGAGTCGTCCATGCGCCGTATCTATGGACTGCGCATATCCATGCATGCTGCTTACATAGCAAATATTTATCATGCATGTGTGGCAAGAATGACTTGACAGAATTATAGTATAAACAAAGGGGATTCTCTGCTGAAAATCTGGACTTTTCTGAAGACGCGTGCCTTGAGTCGATTTCCCGGTATTCCTCTTGCTGATTGCTGGAGTCCCCCAATCATAGAGGCAACGGGTGAAGCTACAATATCCGGTGATTTATTGATGCTAATTCTTTGCTATATCTATTGATTCTGTAACTAATCATTGAATGTTAGAATTATTATTATTACAATAAATTGAATCAATTGTTTTACCATTTATAAACTTGTGCCTATCTTGTATGATAGTGAGTGTAGTAGTAGTGGATACAAACACTGTTTTATTAGGCAAAACACCTTCCACCCAGGAATATGATAATGTGTTTCATTGTAAACTAAACTGTAAATTAATTTTACATGTCTCTGTGTAACCTGTCTCTAATGCTCCAGGGTGTGTAGGTAAAGTTATTCTGTGGTCAGAAAAAGGGGGACTTGCTTTTATTTTCACAAACACAAATCCAGTGCTATTCAAATGAAGAAGACAACGGACCAAAACACAACCTAACACTCGGCACATGTTACAAACAGAGGGTAATTGTATGCAATTAGAATTGAATAGTGTATGAGGAACTGATTTTACATAAAATAAAGGGTAGCAGATCTGTGAGCTGTCAGCCTGTGCATATAAAAAACACTTATAAACCGGTTAAAATTGGAGCTAAATCTGTGTGTATTAAAATACACTTAAAAGATAATCCTGGAGGTATAAGCTTAGAATAAATAACAATCTGTAGCTGACACTGCTGGTAGAAGCAAGGCTGTCTCCTGGAGCGGGCTGGGAACCCTGACACCGCAATAGAGGAAGGAAAGAGGAAGGAAAGGCAAGCACCAGGCCGCCAATATTTATTGTATGGCAAATTAAAAAAACTGTTGAAAATGCACTCACAAATGTTAGTGGAAAATGGTGCATGTAACAAGCTCCAAGGGGGGGGGGGGGTCACCAGTGTGGAGTCTGACTCAGGCTAGAGCCACTAGGATGACAGGTCAAACTCAATGCAGAAGTATCAGCAAGCCAATGGGAAGCCACCACTAGGAAGCTGTCAGAGGAGCTTTCAGATGCTAATGAGGCAGGAACCAATCAGGAACTTGTTTTTCAGAGACCAGGTCCCGCCTCCTTCATCAACCTCTGAGGCTGATGTTTGTGAGTGACTCCCCCTTTCCTTCTTCAAATGAAGAAGAGACCATCATCTCTGGGATAACCAAGTTAAAGGCATCAATGTTAGAACCACCCCTTAGGTAGACTGTATTCCAAAAGCAAATGCAAAATTGTCATTGGATCTTCAAGAGACGTTTGTGGCATAGTGCCATGTGAATGCTAAGGGGTAGGACTGGACCCCATGATCATAAGGGGTATGGCTAGAGATGAATATTTTAACTACTTGGCACCCGCGCCACAGTCAAAAGATGGCTACAGCGTGGCCTTAAAATGCCGGGAGGGCGCAAATAGACGTCCTCCCGTTCTCACGCTGCCCATGCACCCTGGGGCCTTGAGACTCATCTGAACACAGATTGGGTAAAGGGACAATCACAGCGGGCCCTTTACCATGTGATCAGCTTTCAGCCAATGACAGCTGATCACAGAAGTAAACATAAGCTGGTTATCTGCATTTTTTTCCTCACACTGTCAGCATGAAGAAAAGAAGAAAGCTGTTAACCGGCTTCTGTTAGATGGGCATGGGTCCCACTCAGTGCACATCAGTGCCGCTAATCAGTGTCCTACAGTGCAGCTAATTAGTGCCACCTATCAGTGCCCATCAGTGCTGCCAATCAGTGCCCATCAGTGCCTCATCATCAGTGCTGCCTATCAGTGCTGCCTACCAGTCCCCATCAGTGCCACCTGTCAGTGCTCATCAGTGCCACCTATCAGTGCCACCTGTCAGTATCAAATGATAAAAATTTCCTATGGGTACAGTGTTGCATGACCACGTAATTTTTATTCAAAGTGTAAAAGTGCTAAAAGCTGTTAATTGGCCTGGGCAGGAAGGGGTATAAGTGCCCAAAAAGCACGTGGTTAATAATTGATGTATTCTTTGGGCTCATATCCGGTCGGGCTAGCTTTTCTAAGAGCAGTGATTATAAAGTACCAAAAACTATACAGAGTGAATGTCACATACAGATAGCGGTAGTCAGCTCTTGAGGGGATTAATCGAATGCAACCTGTTAATTCTGGGTTTAAATTATCACTTGTCAGCAAATAGCTATATAGTGCTACGTAGTAAATCCAGTTGAGAACTTCTAAACAATTCCTATCCCCTCCTGGAGTTATGCTTACTGTATTCAGATGAAATCACGATTTAAACTTGCATATTCAGCTTGTCTAAATCATTTTAAAATTATCTTAACTAGGGGATAAACTAAAGACCAGATTTCTTTTCAGCAATTAAATAAAATGGCTATTCTGACTTATGAGGCCTCTTGTTTTCAAGGTCGGAGTTTTGTCCAAATTTTCAATTAATTCTCTGCACAAGTTTCAGACATCTCCAATAATTTTTGTCTTTTCCAACTTCACTTTAACGGCCCCCGAGCCTTGAATTTGTGTCTGTTCCAGCTCCTTGCTCATTAGCGAGTCCAGTCTGATTAGTATATAATTATAGTATTGCGTTTGTATAGCACAAAATGACCACTGGGACTAACCAGAGACCCAGTAATTATTCTGGACCTTGATACAACATAAATCTGTTCTTCACTGGATTGCGTTTTGGACTAGAGATGGAATGAGAATTAGACCTGTGAAATAATGAAAGGATGGCGGCGTTTTCTACATCTTCCATGTACTGCAGAGGTGAACTGGGATTAAGAGCCAGTCCTTCCGCATAAAGTTCATGCTCACATTTCTGCTTTCCTGAGAAAACTGTTTGAAACAAACTTCTGCAAGACCGTAAAGGCTTTCATTTAGTACAAATTGACACTAGCAGAAGGTGAACTGCAATGTCTATTAATAGTCACAGAATAAGTTTGAATATTAATCTAAACTATGACTATGCTACCTTCAGTTGATAAAATGTTGAATATTACTGCTTGATGCATTCTTTTAACTAAGTTTATGTTTAGTTTCAAAATGTACTTTTTTTTTTACAATAAACCTAAACTATAGACAGGAAAGAAAATATCCCTCTACCTACTCCAATTGCTTCCCAGTGTCATTGGTTCTTAAAAACGCCGGTAGGCGTAGACATAGTCCAGTCCTTAACAACCAGTGACATCACCAACCTCATTCACCTACATGGCTGGGAATACCTTGCCTTGTCAGCAAAGGAGATGGGTGGTGGTGACGAGTCTATATTTGGTCAGTAATGTCATTTCATACCCACCCCCTTGTATATAAACCCAATGACCCCTCCAGGTAGCTGTCATTAGCAGTGCGAGTGCTCTGTGCATGGGCTGATCCATATAGCGATAGGTTTTTTTCTTTCGCCGATTGGTTCGCAATGTTTATTAGGACTGACACTGGATTTACAACTCTGAATTTTTTTTTTAAATTGCATAAAGACAGAGAATCAGGAACATGGGTTCTTCTTTAAAATTTGTTGTATTTATTTGACAAAGAGGTTTGATAATGGCAGGTAGATGTTATTAACAGTGCGAGTGCCCTGTGCATGGGCGGGTCGATATATCGATAGGTTTTTTTCTTTCGATGATTGGTGGGCGATGTTTATAAGGACTGACACTGGATTTACAACTCTGGATTTTTTTTTTTTTGGGGGGGGGGGGGGGGTTAATAAAGGACTTGTCAAAAAGTTGCATAAAGACAGAAAATCAAGAACATGGGATAGCATTTAAAATTTGTTGTATTTATTTGACAAAGAGGTTTGATAAAGAGGTAAAATGCTTGAAATGTGTTACCGCCCCCCCCCCCCCCCCCACCGATGTACATAGCATGTGCCCACTAGGAATAATGGTGGGGGCAGATGTCGCTCTCGGTGTTTTTATCCACATTGAGTCCCCCTTGAGCTGTCTTCGGGAGTGTCTACTGTTGCCTCATATAGTCTTCAGATGCAATGTGCCTTAGTCTTCTACTGATTGTCTATGCTGGTCTATAGCATCTTGAATGTAAGTGTGCTATTTTTATTCATCAAATAAATACCACAATTTTTTTAAATGGGATCCCAAGCTCCTGTTTTTCTGTCTTTATTCTAGCTTTGATCTGCCCAGATCTTTGAAGGAAACTGCAGGATCCTATGACTGTCTACACACCAATTTTTTCCCTACCTTCGGGACGAGCTGCTGTTTTCATCCATCTACACTGGGGATTGTGAGCTGATGGTCTGCTGTGTGCTATAGTGAGTTGTTTGTATATGTCAAAAACGTATGTGTGTTTATTTACAACTGGCTTTTTTGTGAATGAATTGTGGTACTATGTACCCCTTACTCATTCACAAGGGGGTACCCGGATATCTAAGGACCTCCTTATATTAAATGGGGTTTCAAGGGTTCCAATAATTCCCTTACACCCCCACAACCAGCAGTCCAGGGTTGTGGGGAAAGGTCCAGGGAGAGCTAGACAATGGCAACACGTTCCCAATTTTATATCAAAAGGTTAAAAACCAAATATCAAATACATTATAAAAATATTAAATTAATATAATTATTAACCAAATATATCTGTATCAAAAGGTTACAGGCCAAAAAAATGGGACTTGCCTCGTTTCCACTGAGTGGTATGGTACGGTTCGGTTCAGTACGGTACGGTACACCTTGCGTTTCCACTGCCAATAGTACCCTTTCATGATAGGCGTGGTGTAGCAGGAAAGCTGTGATAGACGATTCTCTGTCAACCAATCAAAGTTCTGCAGAGTGTAGCTCCACCCTGTTGGTACGGTATGGTCCGGAATTAGGGTACCATTCATAATGGAAACGGCATAAATAGCGTACCATACCATACCGAACCGTACCAGAAAGCTCAGTGGAAACGGGGCATTAGATGCCATTGAACACATACAAATAAGTACAATGAAAATATTTTCACCTATTGTAAAAGTCCCACTTTCTTTCCTTTTTTTTTGGTCTGTAACCTTTTGATACAGAAAACATTATTATTAGAGGACATAAGCTTAAAATAATAAAAATAATCGGTTGCCCAATGAATACAGACCCAGATAAATATTCTATAAGCAGCCTTTAAACTTCTTATATAGATTGAATTCTATGAAAATAAATGAATGTATTTCTGTAATAGAAGACAATATACATTATTGATTTTCATTGAATAAGCTGAATAGAATTTTCAAATAACTTAAAAATGCAATCATTAATTCTTTTCTATTCAACATTATACAATGATTTAAAAACATTTGATCAAAAGCTATGAACCACTTTATGGGTGCAGCAATTACCCTATCTGTCAATAGAGATTGACTGAACATTTATTAATACTTTCAGTTCTCTTTTCTTAGCTCGTTCCAAATGCAGGCTCACAGAAATAGGGGTGTTTATCCAGCAAACCTGTTACTTTTCCTAAATATGCAAAATACAGGTTTAAATGAAAGTGGACCTGAACTTAAAAAGTGAAACTTTGCAAAGTTATAGGGAACATTTATAAATGCTAACTGTGCCTAAATGTACTTGAAAATGTATTTTTTATCTGGAATTCACATGAAAAATAGCCCATGCACTTCTGGATATGTTAGTGTTAGTGTGGGTGCTTGTTATTGTTATTTATTTTATTTTTTAAATTATTTTCACACCGTCCCTTTATTTTTTTATCACTTTTATTCCTATCACAATAAATGTAAATATCTCTTGTGATAGAAATAAGGCATGACAGCCAGGTCCTCTTTATGGAGACACCTGGGGTCTATAAGACTCCAGATCTTTGCTCTACCTTGGAAAGCATGAGATTAACTTGCCTAGCGGTATCCCTGAGCGTGACTCGGGGTGGATTTTCCATGCTGTTATCGGTATCCCCGAGTCACGCTCGGGGTGGATGGGCAGAGCGTGCAGCTGTGTCTTACCTTATCCTGGCGATCCAGCGATGATCTCCCATTGCTGAGATCGCCAGCCGTCTGAGATCCCCGTCGCTCGTCCGTCCTCCGTCGGTGTGATGACTTCCTAGTTCCGTTCCCTGCAGCAGCAATGCTGCATGGGAGCGGAACTAGGGAGGGAAATTCAAACGTTGAACGTTGCACAAAACACACACATAACATTTATATTATATATATATATATATATATATATATATATATATATATATATATATATATATATATATATGTATATGTATTTATGTATATATATATATACAGTATATATACACACACACACATATATACAGTGGGTACGGAAAGTATTCAGACCCCCTTAAATTTTTCACTCTTTGTTATATTGCAGCCATTTGCTAAAATCATTTAAGTTCATTCTTCTTCCTCATGAATGTACACATAGCACCCCATACTGACAGAAAAACACAGAATTGTTGACATTGTTGCAGATTTATTAAAAAAGAAAAACTGAAATATCACATGGTCCTAAGTATTCAGACCCTTTGCTCAGTATTTAGTAGAAGCCCCAGGCTACAGCCAGGAGTCTTTTTGGGAAAGATGCAACAAGTCTTTCACACCTGGATTTGGGGATCCTCTGCCATTCCTCCTTGCAGATCCTCTCCAGTTCTGTCAGGTTGGATGGTAAACGTTGGTGGACAGCCATTTTTAGGTCTCTCCAGAGATGCTCAATTGGGTTTAAGTCAGGGCTCTGGCTGGGCCATTCAAGAACAGTCAGAGTTGTTGTGAAGCCACTCCTTCGTTATTTTAGCTGTGTGCTTAGGGTCATTGTCTTGTTGGAAGGTAAACCTTCGGCCCAGTCTGAGGTCCAGAGCACTCTGGAGAAGGTTTTTGTCCAGGATATCCCTGTACTTGGCCGCATTCATCTTTCCCTCGATTGCAACCAGTCGTCCTGTTCCTGCAGCTGAAAAACACCCCCACAGCATGATGCTGCCACCACCATGCTTCACTGTTGGGACTGTATTGGACAGGTGATGAGCAGTGCCTGGTTTTCTCCACACATACCGCTTAGAATTAAGGCCAAAAAGTTCTATTTTGGTCTCATCAGACCAGAGAATCTTATTTCTCACCATCTTGGAGTCCTTCAGGTGTTTTTTAGCAAACTCCATGCGGGCTTTCATGTGTCTTACACTGAGGAGAGGTTTCCGTCGGGCCTCTCTGCCATAAAGCCCCGACTGGTGGAGGGCTGCAGTGATGGTTGACTTTCTACAACTTTCTCCCATCTCCTGACTGCATCTCTGGAGCTCAGCCACAGTGATCTTTGGGTTCTTCTTTACCTCTTTTACCAAGGCTCTTCTCCCCCGATAGCTCAGTTTGGCCGGACGGCCAGCTCTAGGAAGGGTTCTGGTCGTCCCAAACGTCTTCCATTTGAGGATTATGGAGGCCACTGTGCTCTTAGGAACCTTAAGTGCAGCAGAAAACTTTTTGTAACCTTGGCCAGATCTGTGCCTTGCCACAATTCTGTCTCTGAGCTCTTCAGGCAGTTCCTTTGACGTCATGATTCTCATTTGCTCTGACATGCATTGTGATCTGGAAGGTCTTATATAGACAGGTGTGTGGCTTTCCTAATCAAGTTCAATCAGTATAATCAAACACAGCTGGACTCAAATGAAGGTGTAGAACCATCTCAAGGATGATCAGAAGAAATGGAAAGCACCCGAGTTAAATATATGAGTGTCACAGCAAAGGGTCTGAATACTTAGGACCATGTGATATTTCAGTTTTTCTTTTTTAATAAATCTGCAACAATGTCAACAATTCTGTGTTTTTCTGTCAGTATGGGGTGCTATGTGTACATTCATGAGGAAGAAGAATGAACTTAAATGATTTTAGCAAATGGCTGCAATATAACAAAGAGTGAAAAATTTAAGGGGGTCTGAATACTTTCCGTACCCACTGTATATATATATATATATATATATATATATATATATATATATGTATATATATATATATATATACATATACGTGTATATACGTGTATATGTATATATATATATATATATATATATATATATATATATATATATATATATATATATATATATATATATATACAGTGGGTACGGAAAGTATTCAGACCCCCTTAAATTTTTCACTCTTTGTTATATTGCAGCCATTTGCTAAAATCATTTAAGTTCATTCTTCTTCCTCATGAATGTACACATAGCACCCCATACTGACAGAAAAACACAGAATTGTTGACATTGTTGCAGATTTATTAAAAAAGAAAAACTGAAATATCACATGGTCCTAAGTATTCAGACCCTTTGCTGTGACACTCATATATTTAACTCAGGTGCTTTCCATTTCTTCTGATCATCCTTGAGATGGTTCTACACCTTCATTTGAGTCCAGCTGTGTTTGATTATCCTGATTGGACTTGATTAGGAAAGCCACACACCTGTCTATATAAGACCTTCCAGATCACAATATATGATATATACACACACACACATATTTATATATATACACACACATATATATATATATATATATATATATATATATATATATATATATATATACATACACCTATATATATATATATATATATATATATATATACACACCTATATATATATATATATATATATATACACCTATATATATATATATATATATATATATATATATATATAAAAAATACTGCTTTTCAGGAAAAAAAAATGGCAGTGTTTACTGTACATCTGCCAGAACCGGAAGTGTTGTCATCACATCACTTACGGTCTCCCAGGACCACAGAGATAGCTGGGGACCATGCGTTCCTCGGCCAGCTCTATGGTAACCCTGTGGCACTGATGATTTGGATACCAGGCTACCCGATTTCACGGTCAACCACTAAGATGGCTTTTACATGACAGGGAATCACTGGATGAAAAAAAAGATACCGGGATGAAGCCTGCAGGCCTCATCCCAAAACAACCACTGGAAGTGGTTAATTGTTGCCAAAACACCGTGTGCCCAAACGCTGTGTTTGCTACAGGCTCAAATACCCTAAAAATGCAGTCATTTATTCTATTCTATCCGACATTATACAATGATTTACAAATATTTGTTTAAAAGCTAGGAACCACTTTATGGGTGTAGCAATTTCCCTATCTGTCAATGGAAATTGACTGAACATTTATTAATATTTCAGTTCTCTTTTCTTAGCTCATTCCAAATGTAGGTGCACAGAAAGAGGGTGATTATTC
This sequence comes from Pelophylax lessonae, assembly GCF_965119305.1. Classification (NCBI taxonomy): domain Eukaryota; kingdom Metazoa; phylum Chordata; class Amphibia; order Anura; family Ranidae; genus Pelophylax; species Pelophylax lessonae. The sequence continues at coordinate 257,134,500 of NC_138775.1, read as the reverse complement.
AGCAAACCTGTTACGATTCCTCGAATATGCAAAATACAGGTTTGAATTAAAGTGGACCTGAGCTTAACCACTTAGAGCCGGTCCACACTAGCGCGACTTGTCAGCCTGACAAGTCGCGCTCCCTCGCGGTCCATTGACTGCTACAGGACCCGTTCTAATAGGAACGACACAAGTCGCTCCGACTTAGAAAAAGGGTCCTGTACTACTTCGGGGCGACCTCGGAGCGACTTGCATAGACTTCCATTATGTGAAGTCCCTGCCAGTCGCTCCGAAGTCGTGGTGCATGGTAATGCACAAGTCGCCACCGAAGTAGTACGGAGTTGTGTCGCCATAGTGTGAACCGAGCCTTAAGGACCAAGCCTATTTCTGACACATGTTGTTTATGGGTTAAAATCTGTATTTTTACCTAGAAAATTACTTAGAACCCCCAAACATTATATATATTTTTGGAGAACAAAATGGCGGTTGTTGCAATATTTTTTTGTCACGTGGTATTTGCGCAGCGGTCTTTCAAATGCAATTTTTTAGGAAAAAATACATTTCATTGCATTTAAAAAAAAAAAAAAATAACCAGTAAAGTTAGCCTAATTTTTTGCATATTGTGAAAGATGACATCACACCGAGAAAATAGATACCTAACATGTTACGGTTTAAAATTGTGCACACTCGTGGAATGGCGACAAACTACGGTACTTAAAAATCTCCATAGGTGAATAGGTGAAATCATTGCCCTCGCTCTACCAATCGCAGTAATACCTTATATGTGTGGTTTGAACACTGTTTTCATTTGCGGGGTAGACTTATGTATGCGTTTTCTTTCGTGCGCAAGCTCACGGCGACGGGAGCGCTTTAAAAAATAATTTTTTTCCTATTTATTTTATAAAATTTTCAATTTTTAGCACGTTTTTTTTTTTTTTTCTTTTTAATCTGATCACTTTTATTGCTGTCACAAGGAATACAAACATTCCTTGTGACAGTAATAGGAAGTGACAGGTATTCTTTATGGAGGGATAGGGGGTCTTTGTTCGGGACTCCCACCAGCCAGCGGATGTGGCGGGCAGAACCACCGCAGGCAGCGGGATGGGGGGGGGGGCGTCCTCTCCCGCTCGCTGGAATAATAGCCAAGCGGCTCCCAAGCCGCATCGGCTGTTATCTTTTAAAAGCCGACCGCCAGCTCTAAAGAATGGTACCGGGGTGATCCTGCGGCTGCAGGGATCATCCCGGTACAACCACTTCCTCGAGTCGATGAACAGGTACGTCGATTCGTGGGAAATGGTTAAAAAGTGAAACTTTCAAAGTTATAGGGAGGATTTAGAATTGCTAATTGTGCCTTAATGTACTTGAAAATGTACTTTTTGCCTGGAATTCACATGAAAAATAGCAAATCACCTCTGGGTATGTTAGTGTGCTCAGGCACTGCTGTACCTACAGCCTCCTACCTGTATAGCTGCAGTGTGAGATCTAAGGTACTGTGCATCTGACTGCTTGTCTTATCAGATTTGGAATGAGATTTGGTGATGTCACTTGCTGCTTCTTCCAGAAGGCTCTGACAAAAAGCTCTGTCTAACTCTGTATCGTGATGGCCACCTCCACAGAAGAGACAGAGGTGCAGAACAAGGCATGATAAGTCAATAATGCGGAAAAGATCAGGCTACAAGCAATACTGGTGACTGCTCCTCTCTTCTGCCTGCCTTTTTTTTGTCTTTTTAACCACTTGCCTACCGGGCACTTTCATCCCCTTCCTGCCCAGGCCAAGTTTTATCTTTCAGCGCTGCCTGTCACACTTTGAATTATAATTGTGCGGTCAGGCAATGCTGTACCCAAACAAAATTTTTATCATTTTTTTGAGACAGAGCTTCTCTTTGGTGGTATTTATTCGCCACTGGATTTTTTCATTTTGTGCTGAACAAATGAAAATGAGACCGAAAATTAAACCCCCCAAAAAAAAGGTTTTCTTAGTTTCTGTTATAAAATTTTGTAAATAGGTAATTTTTCTCCTTAACTGATGTGCGCTGATGAGGCTTCACTGATAGGCATTGATATGCTGCACTGATGGGCACTGATGAGGTGGCATTGATGAGGAAGCACTAATGGGCACTGATGAGGCATGACTGATGGGCACTGATGAGGCGGCACTGATGAGGAAGCAGTAATGGGCACTGATGAGGCATGACTGATGGGCACTGATGAGGCCGCAGAGGTGGGCACTAATGAGGAGGCACTGATGAGGCTGTACTGATATGTGGTACTGACATGTAGCACTGATAGTTGGCACTGATAGGTGGCACCAATGGCACTGATAAGGGTTACTGATGGGCACTGATAGGCGGCACTGATAGGCAGCAATGATAGGCGGGACTGATGGGCACTGATAGGTGGCACTGGTTGACACTGATAGGCAGCAATGATAGGCAGCACTGATAGGTGGCAATGATAGGCGGCACTAATAGGCATCACTGATAGGCACTGACAGGCATCACTAATGGGCAGCACTGGTGGGCACTGATTGGCAGCACTGGTGGGCACTGTTGGGTCTGCACTGATCATCAGGACACTGTTTGGACTGGAGTGGACAGAAGGGACCACCTGACATGGAGAGAGAGTGTCAGTGTCACTGTGAGAACCAATTTCATGTGTTTGTGCCGCCCATTCTAAATTATTTCCCTCTTGAGTCCTGTCCCTGAGCTACTTACTATATTAAAAATAAAATAAGAAATGTTTTTTGCCCTAATATCTACACAAATCACATAAATCACATTGCTAATTGTAATTGTTTGTACCTTAAATAGTGAAATTTGCACCTAAAACTGTAATTTTGTAACTTTTGGAAATGCCAGTATAAGGTTGGCTATGCCAGTAAATTTTGGGTGTCAGTAAATGTAAATTTCAACCTGGTAGGTTGGCAACACTGGCATAGGTGTACTTTGAACTCATAGCATGTCTCTAATTAATTGACTGAGAAGTATGGATCCTGTTTCTCCAATCCTATTCATATCCGTGTCTATTTTAGCCTCAATTCCTTCAGTAGAGCTTCCACGATGCCTCTGCCCTATAAATCTTCGGATTTTGCTTCCATCTCCTAATAATCGAGGACGTGAAGGAGAAAATGATGCCCATACCTCTATGACGTCAGAAATCTCCAGTGGATTGCCAGTTCACTTATGGTGAATAATGGCTCAGGCAGCAAAGTGGCCACCGCCTCTGTGTGCCCCATTAATGTCATTAGCTGGTAATGAATCGTAATGAGCAGTTTATAGTTTATTAATTCCAAGCCGTACGGACTTGAAACACAGCCCTTGTTTTGCGGTGGGGCTTGAATTACCTCAGCGAGCGGCTCAGGGACGTGCCTGAGTGCAGTGCAGAACGAATCGAGTGAGCTTGATGGATCAGAGACATGCTCCACAAGCAAGCTGACTGTTTTGTAACACACTGCACTCGCTGATGAATGGGCCTGCGGTGTGGAAGAGCCTGATTTGATAGTTAATGAGGTGTCAAATATTGCAGATGAGTAAGTGTTGAAAATGTCTGGCACGGAGGCCAGGGGTATGTCAGGAGAAAGAAAAAAAAAAAAACAGCTACTCATTTGGCTGAAAACATGAAGATTTTCCAGAAAATGGGCACGTGAACCGAATACAAATTTATGGAATTTTCTTTTCTCGCAAGAACCTGAAGATATTCTGACATGAGCTGGCCCCTTTATGGACTGGTGCCATACAAAAGGTTTTTTTTTGTTAACAGAATTTAGATTTGATTGCTGATGTTTTTATGAAGGAAGTACCTCTGGGGAAATGCCATTTTAAATCTGACATTAAATGTCCTAACTATGGGGTTATCAAAGCATCGCATGTTCTTATGGAGTTGGAGCGCCAATTTGTCTGTAGGTGGGCCCTAGGCCCAGGGCACCCAATCAGGGAGAGATCGCACACACACAATCCTTGGTGTTGTAATTTATGTTGCGTATTGTATATGGGCTCATGATAATGAATATTGACAGTTTTGAAGGCACTGATAAAAGAGAATATATGTTGGCTTTTTCACAGTGTTATTAGGCTTATCAGAGGATGGCCTTGCCGAAGGAGTGGCGATTTGCACTGTACTGGAACAGTAAAATTATGCTGAATAAATAAATAAAGCATAAAATAACCCCATGTTACTGGTCCAGACACCAGAATGTTTCCTCAAAACAGTTGTTGTCCCTGAGCTGACCCTACCCACCAGGAACCCCTCCCTGTGCGATACAATTTCCCTAATCAGTGGGGTCTCTGTCCTTGACTTATTACTTGCTCTAGGTGCACCTGAATGATGCAGATACTCTATTATATAAGGTCCCAAACTAAGACGGGCACTAGGGATCTAAAGAGGTTGCAGTGTCCAATCAGACAGCTGAGTTGTAGGCAGGTGCAGTTTGCCACTGGCTTCTAGGTGGCTATGTACCAGATTAATGTCTGGTTCAGCGGGTAGTGACACTAGGTGTTAGGCCCCTTTTAGGTAGAACTCTCCCACAAGTGGTGTCAGGGGTGCAGACATCCCAACCTGCAAAAACTAATTTCAGGGAGGTGGCACTCCGCGCCGCCGCGCCCTTCCCGTGCCACCCCCCCACACCAATTTAACACAACAAGAGGATGCTCAAATTAAATGGAATCAGTATACCAAGGTTTACTTCTTCTGAGAGATATTAAAATTAAAGATAATATTAATAACACGCAGAGCACAGCTTAGCCAGTGATCAGCCCTTGTAGAAATGTCCCCACCAGCCCAGTAATGAGCCCCAGTCTGCAATGGCTGTCATATTACAGACATCTGTGTGGGCTGTACTACAAGTCCCAGCATGGCCTAGCACATTAGACCCTCCATTGCACTAATACCTGCCCCATAATCAGTGTGTAATAAGATAAATAATCCCAGACCTCCATATACCTGGTGCTGTGCGATTCTCTGCCTCTCCCCTCTGTTCCCGCCCACTTCAAACTTTTCAGTTTTCTCCTAGGCAGTCAGGGACTCGGCAGTGCCATTATACCAACAGCAAAGCACATTCACCCTTCCCTAAGAGATAGCCCTCAATCAACCACACCATATTTCCAGATAATATATTATTCACATCACCATCGGCAGTCATTGTATGTTAGGACGTTTCAGGTAAAGATTAACACTAGCTCTAACATGACTATCACCCTGCAAGGACTCCTCGGGTCTTGATGTCCGCATGGAACGCATGTGTGAGTTTGTGCATTCCACGCTGCCAGGTAGTCGGCGTGGGGAAGCTGAATGTGGTTTTGCTTCGGTATCTGTCCAGAGATGATTTCAGAGTGCTCACCGCAGTATGTGTGTGTTTTCTAGAGAGGGAGAGATGCACGGCAGGCTTGTGTCTACACTGGGGGCCCTGTGTGTACTTGTGAGAGGTGAAGACACCCTAAGTCTCCCGCAGCAGCCGGGAGATTGCACGGCACTTGCGGGTGTCCGTGAGCCACTGCCAAAAGGCGGGAGACTCCCGCAGGTTGCGGGAGACTTGAGATGTCTGGGGGTGAGACAGCATACATATATAAGCTAGGTGGGGAGGAGCACACTCTCTCTTTGGGCATGGGAGCTGAACACCTCACAGTTGTGAGCATGTAACCAACACATGTGGGACCTGGACAGGTCGGGTGGAGTGTACCTGTATGCAGGATGAGCCAGCTGTAATCATTTTGTCCCTTATGAAGGTGGAGGCTACAGCAGATTGCAAAAGGCCTTTAGGTCAGGCTGGAAATCCCTGAATGAGGTTGCTTCCCTGGAGGGTTCCCAGGAGAGGTATACCCAGTTGGAAGTGTCCTGTAAGTACTGATGACCCTGGGCAGAGGATAAGCTGTTGGGGGATGGCTATGAAGTGCTGCACATGCCTTCACCTAAGACTTTTCACTTTTAGACCACTGTGGATCATGCATTTTATGTAAATGACTGTGTATGTCAAGTGACTCTGGATTGTATGTCCTTGTGATGTGACTGTCTTGCCATTTTCCAAAGAACATTAGTACATTTCAGTGAAGTTATTTATTGTGTGGACATTCCTTCTTCAGATATAAAGATCAAAGGCTGGGGATGTCACGAGGAGGCTCTTACAGGCTCTACAGTCCCTCTTACAGGCTCTTCTGAGATACTTACAATTTCCCTAACAAACTCCACTCCATCTGCAATAATGGCACAGTGCCACCCAGAGGCGTAACTAGAACCTTCAGGGCCCCGGTGCAAGAAACCATGAAGGGCCCCCCCCACCCCTGGCCGGGGCCCTTCCCTTCAAGCCTGGGGGGGAGCACAGTGAGGGGGGACCAGGGGAGCACACAGGGGCCCAGAGACAGCAGAACACAAGTGAACTGGATAGGAGGAGTGGCAGGGGCAGCATACAGAGGAACCAATCTCCTCCATTTTGTCCTGCAGCTACAGGAGGAAAAAGGAGGACAGTGATTTCTCTACATGCTGCCCCCACCCCCCTTCTATCCAGGTGTGCAGGGGAGCCACACAGGCCCCCTTGACCATGGGGCCCGGTAGCAATCGCAACCCCTGCAACCCCTGTAGTTACGCCCCTGGTGCCACCTAAAGGATGGAGGGGAAACCTGCTCCTGCTTACATGTGGACAGCAATGTTTCACCCTGCTAGGTGCTTTCAGCTCAGGTTTGGTAGTTTGAAATTAGGAAATCATTGAAAGGTTCCATTGACATGCAACTGACCTCCTTCTGACCTACTTTAAGTGGGTTTTGCATATCTATAAGCTTTTACAAAGAGTGTCTTCTCTGCTGAGTGACCTTATGACCCATCTCCCCGCCATCGGAGAGAGAGTCTAGAAATAGACACAGTTGCATGGGAATCTTAACACACAAGAAAATAAATTATAACCCAGGGATTCCAAATTATAATCAGAGTATCCAAATAATTATTAGCAATTTCTAACAACAGAAGTGGTAGATCAAGGTCGAAAATAAATACATTACATGGTTACATAGTTACATAGTTATTCTGGTTGAAAAAAGATACAAGTCCATCTAGTTCCACCAATAAAAAGGATAAAACAAAAAATACAAAACATTTACAATCCCATATACACAATCCTATACCCACAGTTGATCCAGAGGAAGGAGAAAAAAAAAAACAGCAAAGCATGATCCAATTTGTTACAGCAGAGGAAAAAAATCCTTCCTGATCCTCCGAGAGGCAATTGGATATTCCCTGGATCAACTTTACCTATAAATGTTAGTGTCCAGATTTGTACAATTAGGACAGAACCTGCACTCTGGGAAAATACTCTGAAATATGGGGTAGTTATTTAAATCTGGACTTGAAAATTCTCCCTTGCCGTGAAACTGACTGCCAATTCTTCCCACAATCCCACCACCATTTCCTCTTGCACCATGTTTCCCAGGCTCTGCTGATCCACCTGCCAGGTAGAGTGGAGGGAGACCAGCAAACATTTGTTCGCCAATCTCCCCTAGCTAGAAGAGCATGACATCACTTCCAGGTTCGGCTGTCCATTTTTTCACCTTTGGTGCAGTCGTTTCATCTTACTTTTCGAACCCTTCAACAATCTGTGTGACTGTACTGATGAATACAAATTGCATCTGAGCATTCTTCTTCTGGTAAGTTGACCCAGAATAAAGAAGTGCTTCTCATTGGTCAGCAAAGTCACATGGTCGCGATGACCAATGAACACTTGCCGTTGAGAGAATTATGAAGGATACTCATTACAGGGCTGTGTATTGCGGTGTATGTGTACAGACTGCTACTCCAGCAGCTCAGAGCATCGCAGTCACTATGTGCAGGGAGGTCCGGAGGGCTGGCCAGGATATCTGGAGTTAGTTCACCTTTTCATTTTTCCTGGAAAGGTGAACTTACCCTTTAAATAACATTTGAAAATGTCAAGTCACAGTATATAGGATATTGTTATTTATGGTGTATAAAATACCATAGAAGGAAGGATGTTTTATGTCTATGACTGTATTGTGAAATTAGAACTTGTATTACATATGTAAGAGCAGACAAGTAATCACTATAGGTTAAACCAGAACTAAACTTTCTCAATCAACATTAACTATTTTTAATCCTTATGCTGCCAGCATTAGTAAATAGATTGGAAGGTATATTATATTTACTTGTCTTAAACTCTTATTTTACATTTTTTTCATTTGGTTTCCTATTTTCTGGCCTAGCCAAAAATAATGTCATACATCCCAGGAGTCTTCATGGGCATTTTTACAGTGCCTTGAAAAAGTATTCACACCCCTTGAAATTTTCCACATTTTGTCATGTTACAACCAAAAACGTAAATGTATTTGATTGGGATTTTATGTGAAGTGGCACATAATTGTGAAGTGGAATAAAATATGATAAATGGTTTTCAAAATTTTTTACAAATAAATATCTGAAAAGTGTGGCGTGAATTTGTGTTTAGCCCCCTGAGTCAATACTGTGTAGAACCACCTTTCGCTGCAATTACAGATGCAAGTCTTTTTGGGGGTGTCTCTACCAGATTTGCACATCTAGAGAGTGACATTTTGGCCCATTCTTCTTTGCAAAATAGCTCAAGCTCTGTCAGATTGGATGGAGAGTGTCTGTGAACAGCAATTTTTGCCACAGATTCTCAATTGGATTTAGGTCTGGACTTTGACTGGGCCATTCTAACACATGAATATGCTTTGATATAAACCATTCCTCTGTAGCTCTGGCTGTATGTTTAGGGTCGTTGTCCTGCAGGAAGGTGAAACTTCGGCCAAGTCTCAAGTCTTTTGCAGACTCTAACAGGTTTTCTTCTAAGAGTGCCCTGTATTTGGCTCCATCCATCTTCCCATCAAATCTGATCAGCTTCCCTCTCCCTGATGAAGAAAAGCCTCCCCACAACATGTTTAATGGTGGGGATGGTGTGTTCAGGGTAATGTGCACTGTTAGTTTTCCACCACACATAGCGTTTTGCTTTTAGTCCAAAAAGTTAAATTTTGGTCTCATCTGATCAGAGCACCTTCTTCCACATGTTTGCTGTGTCTCCCACATGACTTCCCGCAAACTGCAAACAGGATTTCTTATGGCTTTCTTTCAACAATAGCTTTCTTCTTGCCACTCTTCCATAAAGGCCAGATTTGTGGAGTGCACGACTAATAGTTGTCCTGTGGACAGATTCTCCCACCTGAGCTGGGGAATCTCTGCAGCTCCTCCAGGGTTACCATGGGCCTCTTGGCTGCTTCTGTGATTAATGCTCTCCTTGCCCGGCCTTTCAGTTTAGGTGGACGGCCATGTCTTGGTAGGTTTGCAGTTGTGCCATACTCTTTCCATTTTTGGATGATGGATTGAACAGTGCTCCGTGAGATGTTCAAAGCTTGGGATATTTTTTATAACCTAACCCTGCTTTAACCTTCTCCGCAACTTTATCTCTGACCTGTCTGGTGTGTTTCTTGGCCTTCACGATGCTGTTTGTTTACTAAGGTTCTCTAACAAACCTCTGAGGACTTCACAGGACATCTGTATTTATACTGAGAATAAATTACACACAGGTGGGCTCTATTTACTAATTTGTTCCACTCGATTTCAATTAGGGGTATCCGAGTAAAGGTGGCTACATACAAAGGCAAGCAACATTTGGACATTTTCACTTAGTTGTGTACTCACTTTTGTTGCCAGCGATTTAGACATTAATGGCTGTGCGTTGAGTTATTTTGAGGGAACAGCAAATTTACGCTGTTATACAAGCTGTACACTCACTACTTTACATTGCAGCAAAGTGTCATTTCTTCAGTGTTGTCTCAAGAAAAGGTATAATAAAATATTTACAAAAATGTGAGGGGTGTACTAACTTTTGTGAGATACTGTATATCAGGCCAACCGCGCCTTTTCCCTTTAACATAGGGTTATTATGCTCTTTTGTATGTATCCTTCCAGATTAATGTGGATCTTTCAATATCAATCCATAGGATTCTTCAATGTTAATCCATTGCCATCCTGGCTCCTCTCAGCTTTTTCTCCTTTATGGGGGACCTTTAGGAAGGAAAGAAAGTTTTTGAGCATCGATATCCTTGGAACGGTTCCCAAAATCACACAGAGCCCCACTGGAAAATCTCCTCTGAAGGCTGGGTGTTCTCCTTTGGTGAAGCCTCGGAGTTCTGTGATGAAACGGTCCTTCTCGGTTAAAACTTTTGCAACCTTGTCTGGACCCTACTATGGATCATTGGAAATACTGAAGAGCATACATTTGTCATAGAAACAGTTGTTAGTGTCACAGAGAAAATTGTAGAAGTGCTACCATTCCTACAACAAAATAGGTCCTTGTGACTCTGCTGGCTGGGGTGTCCACCATAGGAACTCCACCAAACATACTGGAACCCCATTATGTTTTTATGGTTGGCATCACATATTGTCGATTTCTAGTTGTAAGTCAAAAAATTACCTTTACATGGTTGCGCTGTCACTGCATTGTACATTCTGTGAATTATAATGTGTTATTTATTTATTGTAGAGTGAACAAGAGTCTTCTCCCCTGAGGAAGAAACTCAAAATGCGTGGGAGTATCCCACACCTTCATTTTGTTGAATGCTCAATTTAAATACAATATTTATTCATTTGTGTAGTGTTGGAATTATAGAGACGCATTGGCTTAGCAACATCTTTTTTGTATGTAGATATTGTCAGCCTTGGTATTTTATGTTATGTTTATAACAAGAAAAGTGTTATCTATCTACTATAATACATTTTCATTTATTTTTTTATCCCTGTGTGTACATTTAATATAGAAATGTCCATTTGTTAGAGTGTGATTAAGGCTGGCCATACGCTCTTAGATTTCTCTAGTTCAGCTATAATAAACAGTGGGAATGGAAGAATCTCCCGCTGCCACCCATGGCTGTCAAAATACCCAAACGATGGCTGCAGTCACTGTTTGGCCAAACATTTCCAGATTAAAGAACATCAGGTGGAGTTGCTGCCAACAGGGTCATCCATGGTTCAACATTTTGACTAGGGATCGACCGATTATCGGCAAAGCCGATATATCGAAGGCCAATATGCACTTTCCCCTATGTATAGCGGAATCGGCCCCTGAGGTTACCAATATTGCTGATATTTTGGGAAAGTGCTTGCCTGCAGCTAGAGGCATCACCCCGGTACCGGCATCCATAGCCGACGGTCGGCTGTCTTGTAATGACAACCAATGCGGTTGAGAAGCCACTCGGTTGTCATTACAAGGAGCGGGAGGAGATGTCTTCCCCCCCCTCCCGCCACCGCCCGGTGGGATGGGAGACCCAGGCAACCAGCCTGCACGGCCGCCGAAGACCCGATCAAACGATCAAAGCCGTGTTCGGCTCTGATCAGGTCTTCATGTAAAAACCCGGAAGTGATGTCATGACATCACTACTGGGTACTCGGTGCCAAATTCAAAAAAATGACAGCATTCAAAACAGCCAAACTTGGCTGTTTTGAAGTGCAGAGGAGGGGTTTGGGGTCTTTTAAACTCCCAGATCCCTCCACAGCAGTACCTGTCAAGAAAAAAAAAAAATAATAATTTTTTTAAATGTCCGAAAATATCAGTGAATATTGGCCGATACCAATATTCAATGGCCAAAATATCGGTAATAAAAACACGATATCGGTCGATCACTAATTTTGACTGCTTTTAATGCTACCGGTTTACCAATGCTAGCACATAAGGATTGAAAGTAGTTAAAGTGTTACTAAACCCAGGAGCCTGCATTTGCTATATCTGGTCTCCCACAGTACACAGAACATGGAAATGCAATTATTTTAGTAAATATAAGCTGCTAAATACCTTTTCTCATCAGCAGTATATAGCAGTCTTGTGCCTTCTGTCAGTGTCTGGTTAAAGCTTGTAGGAGGAGTTTTCATTCTCCCCTGATTGTCCTATTAGGCTGCAGGACTAGAAAAAGAAAAGATGGTGCACTGGCCTAGTGCATTATCCAACAGATATATTAAAAGATATGAATAAAATCATAAAGATGTCAACTCACAAACATAAGTTAAAAACACGGCACAGGTATGGCTATCTCTAATGGGTTGCTCAAATCAGCGAACCTGGGAGTGGGGGGTCCTGGATGAGATCCCTGAGGCTGACCCGTTTCGAAGGCTTTCTTCTTCAGAGCCTAGCTTGAAATGGCTTCATTCACAGTACTTATATCCTAAAGACACACCCACAACCTGAGAGCCATGACCCCTCCCATGGAATGGAATGATGGAGGGCTAAGAGGTGAAGTTAAGTGCACCAATGCACCAACCATATGAACACAACAAAAATACAATAACACACACAAGGCAGATATGCAGCTACCAGGTGAAGCACAAATGCACATGCTGCATTATTATACAGGATATAGCCCATGCTCGGATTACCAGGAAATGATCTTCCTTATGTAGTTCCTCCTAGATGTTCCTTTGTCTTCTGGACCTGGACCTTATTTTTAGTTTATTACTCTGCTATGTTACTGTTTACAAAATCTTCAATAAATATAGATTGAACATAAATATAAATAAGTAGCCCAACAGTAGATAACATAACAAAAACTACTGCAATACTAACTTTCTACCCAATAATGTCCTCCTAAGACTCTCTGCTCTGTGGTCCAGCGTCCATGGATATTTAACCCACTTCCTGTGAGCCCAGTATGTCATCGACACAGGCAGTTCTGGGACAAGGTCATCTAGAGCCCAAGGTGAACATGCCAAATTGCACCCCCCCCCCCCAAGATGTATGAGCATTATGTGTCAGCAAAAATCCCCCACCCCATAAAAATCGAGCACTAATCTGCATGCTTAGCCCCTAAGCATGAATTCCCCCTCCTCCCAGTACAAATCTACCCCCTACTAAAATTCACTCTTTCCTAGCATAAATCTTTGCCGCCCCCCAGCTATAATCCTCTCTCCCTGTATGATAAATCCCTCCCCAGCATAAATTCCCCCCTTCAGAAAAATGAAAAAAATTCCCTCTCCTAGCACAAATCTTCTATCCTTCAAATGTCCTCTCTGAGCAGAATTATTCTCTTCCCCCACTCCAAATCCCCCTTTAGCACAAATTCCCCTCCCCCCAATTCCTCATCATAGCACAAATCCCTCCCCCCCCCCAAAGTTCCCCTCCTGGCACAAATACCCCCAATCATCGCTAATAGCACAAGTTCCCCCCCCCCAAAAAAAAAAATGACCCTTTAGCACAATACCTTCCCCCTCTACCATATCACCCTTTCTATTTCCCCTCCTGGAACCATTTTTATCCCCTGCCACCCCCAATTTCCTCCTCCCAACACAAATCCCCTCCCCCCAATCTCCTCGTTGTGCCCCCCTACCTCAAATGACACCACAGTTCCCTGCCCACCATTTGTCCGGGCTCTGGACACAGGTATGTCATCCCGTCCCATCCATGGAGGCCCCACCAATTTACAAGACTTTTACTGACAGCTTGGTGCCAGACATAGGCGGCTCTCTAATTAGGCAAATTAGGCGGTCGCCTAAGGCCTCGCACCTACAGGGGCCTCACGGCCAGTGGAGGAGCGACAACATTTAGAAGGGCGCAGTCAGGGAAATCTCCCAAGTAAAAGATTGTTTTAAATCCTCGGATATAAAAGTTGCAGCAGTGTGCTGCAGTCCCTTCACTGTGGCTGCCAGGTGTCTGTTGTCCGCTGACACTTACCCCGCCTTCTCTGCCTGGGGATTGGCTATCTGATCATGTAAACCTAAGATGTGGAGGAATCGGTGGGCGTGTACCTGCATCAGTAGGAAGTAACTGCCCGATCAGCTCACTTTGCTATCATCGGTTGTTGCTCTGGGAGGAGAGCTCTGCCCTGGCCCAGGAACATACAGTTAACCAGGCCCCGAATTGTCACTCTGCAGGCTGGTCATAGATTTGTGGTGTCTACTACGCAAAGGGGGTGAGTAGCCCCAGGGAAGTTGGAAGAGTCTTAGAATGGTTGGTGGAGGAGGAGGAGGAGAAGAAGACCCTGGGTGGCTGGGGGAGGAGAGGGTGGCTGGAAGAGAAGGAGAGGGCCCCTGGGTGGCTAGGGGAAAAGGAGAGGGCCCCTGGGTGGCTAGGGGAAAAGGAGAGGGCCCCTGGGTGGGTGAGGGAGGAGGAGAGGCCCCCCGTGACGCCAGAGTCAGTTGCCAGGGAAGAGAGTGGAGCTGAGCCAGTCCTGCATATCTGACATCAAAGCCTTTGCCCTACACAATGACAGCCCCCGAGGTGGAAGGTGAGGGGTAGCGGGGCTGTGACATTATATAGCATATGGACTCTGTACATTATTGGTAGTTTTGGTTGGAGTTGTCCTTTAGATGTTTAACTCTGTTGTTCCCCCCCCCCCAGCTGTGAGGGACTGAGGAATGACAGCCCACCCACTATGCTGGGACTTATAGTGCCCTAGATGTGGAGGACTGAGGAATCCTCAGTCCCTTACAGAGGGCGCTACAAGTTTCAGAATAGCAGGATGCCATGCCTTAGTCCCCACAGAGGGCACTACAAGTCTTAGCATAGCAGGCAGTAGTTCCTCAGTCCCCTACAGAGAGCAGTACAAGTCCAAGCATAGCAGGCTTCCATTCCTCAGGGAGGAATGGCAGTGCACTATACTGGAATTTACAGTGCCCTCTGTGGGGACTCCGGTATGGCAGCCTTCTGCAGTGGGACTTGTTGTGCCCTAGACTGTGGCAGACTGAGGAAGGGAAGTGTAAGGGGGTCTCTGGAAACTCTGATGCAATGGGGAGCTTTGGTGACTACAGAGTTCCCTTTTACACCAGAGTCCCCAGCTTTCCCCCTCAAATCAGGGTTCCCAGAACTCTCCTTACATCAAAGTCTCCAGCATTCCCTCCTAAATCGGGGGTTCCCAGAACTCCCCTTACCTCAGAGTCCCCAACATTCCCCCTAAATCAGGGTTCCCAGAACTCCTCTTACATCAGAGTCTTCAGAGTTCCCTCTTACAGTGTAAGGGGGAAACTCTGGAGACTCTGATGTAAAGGGGGCTCTGTGAAATCTGATTTAAGAGGGGGACTCTAATGTTAGGAGGAATTCTGTGGACTCTGATGTAAGGAGGAGATGCTGGGGGGAATCTGATTTAAAGGAGAACTCTTACTGTATGTAAGGGGGGACACTGAACTCTGATGTAAGGAGGGACTCAGGGAATCATGACCTATAGGGAAATGCTGGGGACTGTGATGTAAGAGCAGACATATATATATATATATATATATATATATATATATATATATATATATATATATATATACATACATACATACCCGATGTTTAATGATCTTTGATTAAAGAAGAATTGGTTAGAGAAAATTCTAGAAACGGTGAATTCATAGTACAAAGGTTAAGGCTCTTAATATATGCAATGTATACAGTTAATTTTTATCACTTGAATTATTTTTCCAATTATGGGCGTGAGTGGGGCCTCATGTCCAAGTTTTGCCTTAGGCCTCCCAAAGCCTAGAGCCGCCTCTGGTGCCAGATACCACAGCATGCCTTCAGAGGTCTAGAGGACTCTATTCCTTGATAGGTCAGGGTTGTTTTGGTGGCAAAAGGAGGGCCTACTCAGTATTAGGTAGGTGGTCATACAATTATGACTGATCAGTGTATATGGGATTTAAAGTGGAACTATAGGCAAAACCTTATTTTTTTTTTCATTTACAGGACAAATAAAGAGGCTGAATCTCCTTAATGGGTCTACAGACAGCAATAAAAATTGGCAGGCGTTCCGATCCCACTCGAATCTATCCAAAACTATACTTGCCTTTAGTCAACATAGCAGCAGTGAAATAGCACACACACACACACACACAAAAAAAACTGAAAATAAGATTTACCTAAAGTGAAACTTTACTCTCTCAGTCAACATAAAAGTGTTACTAAACCCACAACAGTGAAATCAGTCTGTATGTGCAGTAAAGCATGCTTGTTATACTCACTATGGAGCCTAAGGGGTTAATCCTATGATCCTATGCATTGTGCAAAAAGGCCGTTTGATACTGTTTTCTCGGATCCTCCCCTTCTTCCACAGTCCCCAAACCATCTGCTGATAGAACAAAGCCTTGGGGGCAAGCTGCACATGCTCAGTTTGGTGTGTATTGCTAGAGAGTTTTTCTTTTTTTTTCCTTTCGAGGGTGCATGTGATCAGCACAGGGCCAATCAGCACTGTCCAGACAGAGGGTCAGGGGTCATGAATGATGCAGTCACTCATCGCTAGCATTTGGAAAAATAAGTGTATTTCGATTTGTTTGCGCAAAAGTTATCGCGTCTACTAACTACGGGAAAGATTTATGTCATTTTTATTTATTTTATTTTTTTTACTAGCAATGGCGGCGATCTGCGATTTTTAGCTGCAACATTGCGGCGGACAGATCGGACCCCTAACTGACATTTTTGACACTTTTGGGGGGACCAGTGACATTACAACACTAATCAGTGCTATAAATATGCACTGTTACCGTAATAATGCTGTAATAATGGCATTGGCAAGGAAGGGGTTAACACTGTTGGTGATCAAGGGGTTAAATGTAAGCCTAGGGGAGTGATTCTAACTGTGGGGAGGATGGGCTTTTAAAATGATCACAGACACCTGTGATCCTATATAGGAGGATCACAGGCACTCTGTGATCATTCCAGAGAGAAGAACAGTCTGCTGTGTTTACAACAGCTGACTGTCCTCCTCTCTCAGCGGGGAGCGATCGCGGGTGGCCGGCGGCAATTGGATCCACCGGCCCTGTGCATCAGAGTCCCCGTTGCCGAAATGGGTGAGAGAGCGAACTGGCGGCAGCGCGTGCCGCCCCCTAGCTGCAGGCGCGCGACCGACGTACAGTTAAGTCGGTTCGCGCAGGAGGGGCTGCCTGCCACAGTAAATCTGCGGCAAGCAGTCCGAAAACAGTTAATAGGGACGTTTGTGTACTTACCCTGCTTGCAGATTATTAGGGACGTTTGTTTTAGGCCGTGTAAAGTAGTCCTCACATTTTATACTCTGCGTATAAGACGACCCCCCCTATTTTTGGGAGATGTTTTTAAGGTTAAAAAGTCGTCTTATACGCCAGAAAATACGGTACCATAGGTGTCTTTTTTCATTTTTTTTTTCACAAACCCAGTTTAGGACATCGGGCAGCATGAGTTCCATCTTGATACAATTTCCACTTTGCAATTAATGTTTATAAAAATAAAAAAATAATACAATGGCGTCTAGAGGAATATAAGATGGCGTTACTTTATAATAACAATTCTGCCAATTTTTTTTCCAAGTGTTTTATTGAGTATTCGGTCATTTTCTCTAGTGTATTTTGTCACAAAAAGGCTGCCCCCCTCTACGTGTGACAGGAATGCTGAGCGGATCTTCTCAAGATACATGATTGCAGTAAATATGGTGCTTGAACTGAACACCAAAAATAATATTGTGACCTTGAAAGAAAAACACTAGACACTGAAATTGTGCTTCATCTTGTCATATCCTATGTTCCTGGATTCCGCTGTACAGAGACCAATGCAGCCACTGACTGTATGTCATTGTAAATTGGAATGTTTGTATCAGTAGAAAAGTAATTTCAGCTCTATAGCCGACGATTATTTGAAACCCAAGAAAAAAAAAAAGAAAAAACAAAACAACACTTCTATATATTTTCATTTTATGAAATTCAAGGGCAATTTTTGGAAATCTGAATAGTGGATGAGAATAGCGATTTTTGCAAAATTGATTTTATGGCTGAATTACTGATTTTGCACTTGGCAAAATTTTGCCTAGGTGGAAAGTTCACTCTGTTTTGCTGCTTGATCTGCTTAGGTAAAATGTGCTTGAAATTTTTGTTTTTTTAATTAGTAATTTTTTTAAATTTAATTAAAAAAAATATAAACAAAAGGGCCCTTTTTTTTCTTCTATTAGTGGGCATACTATCGCTATACAATATATATATATGTGTTTAGGTTAGGCAAATTCAGCTGTAAGTTGAAACAAGATCACTCACTCACAAACGTCATGTTATTGCAGCCTTGAAGCTTTAAAACTGCCCCACTGATATTCAAGCTTTAATATTTTATGGGTAGGGATGATCGAAGGGTTCGGGTCGACCATCGGTTCGACCCGAACATTGACTGTTCGAAATTCGGCCGAATTTCAAACTTTTTGCTGAAAAAGTTCGAAATTCGGCAACCAGAACCGACCAAAATGCAATGGGACAGGAAGTGGTTTTTAAAAGCCTGTGATTGGACCAGAACCATCAGTAAAAGCCAATTGAGGGGGCAGGAGGATGCTAGGAATGTGATTGGAGTGACTAGGGGGTCCAGAGGCCAATCAGTAGTGAATACGCTCCCCAGTATATAAGATAGCCCTGCCAAATCTCTAGCATTGTAATACAGGGGCTGTGGAAGAGAGTGGAAGCAGTTCGGTTACTCCTGCTTCAAAAGTGTCATTTAGCAATTATTAGTGTGAGGAAAGGGATATCTAGTGTAGTTAGGGTACTATTTTCCACTATAGTTAGATTCAAAAATCTATTTTCTGTAGGGAAAGTGTTAAGTGTCAGGGTGACAGTAGTGTAGTGTAGGGTGAACTGACTCTGCTATGCCAGGATGACCGAACTCTTCCATGTCAGGGTGACCGTAATGTAGTGTAGGGTGAACTGACTCTGCTATGCCAGGATGACCGAACTCTTCCATGTCAGGGTGACCGTAATTTAGTGTAGGGTGAACTGACTCTGCTATGCCAGGATGACCAAACTCTTCCATGTCAGGGTGACCGTAATGTAGTGTAGGCTGAACTGACTCTGCTATGCTAGGATGACCGAACTCTTCCATGTCAGGGTGACCGTAATGTAGTGTAGGGTGAACTGACTCTGCTATGCCAGAATGACCGAACTCTTCCATGTCAGGGTGACCGTAATGTAGTGTAGGGTGAACTGACTCTGCTATGCCAGGATGATCGAACTCTTCCATGTCAGGGTGACCGTAATGTAGTGTAGGGTGAACTGACTCTGCTATGCCAGGATGACTGAACTCTTCCATGTCAGGGTGACCGTAATGTAGTGTAGGGTGAACTGACTCTGCTATGCCAGGATGACCGAACTCTTCCATGTCAGGGTGACCGTAATGTAGTGTAGGGTGAACTGACTCTGCTATGCCAAGATGATCGAACTCTTCCATGTCAGGGTGACCGTAATGTAGTGTAGGGTGAACTGACTCTGCTATGCCAGGATGACCGAACTCTTCCATGTCAGGGTGACCGTAATGTAGTGTAGGGTGAACTGACTCTGCTATGCCAGGATGACCGAACTCTTCCATGTCAGGGTGACCGTAATGTAGTGTAGGGTGAACTGACTCTGCTATGCCAGGATGATCGAACTCTTCCATGTCAGGGTGACCGTAATGTAGTGTAGGGTGAACTGACTCTGCTATGCCAGGATGACCGAACTCTTCCATGTCAGGGTGACCGTAATGTAGTGTAGGGTGAACTGACTCTGCTATGCCAGGATGACCGAACTCTTCCATGTCAGGGTGACCGTAATGTAGTGTAGGGTGAACTGACTCTGCTATGCCAGGATGACCGAACTCTTCCATGTCAGGGTGACCGTAATGTAGTGTAGGGTGAACTGACTCTGCTATGCCAGGATGACCGAACTCTTCCTTGTCAGGGTGACCGTAATGTAGTGTAGGGTGAACTGACTCTGCTATGCCAGGATGACCGAACTCTTCCATGTCAGGGTGACCGTAATGTAGTGTAGGGTGAACTGACTCTGCTATGCCAGGATGACCGAACTCTTCCATGTCAGGGTGACCATAATGTAGTGTAGGGTGAACTGACTCTGCTATGCCAGGATGACCGAACTCTTCCATGTCAGGGTGACCGTAATGTAGTGTAGGGTGAACTGACTCTGCTATGCCAGGATGACCGAACTCTTCCATGTCAGGGTGACCGTAATGTAGTGTAGGGTGAACTGACTGTGCTATGCCAAGGTGACTGAACTCTTCTATGTCAGGGTGACCGCCATAGAAAGCCATAGAGAAAAGACAGTTTCTATTAGAATTGCTATAGAACAGCATAGTGGCTTTTTTTTTTTTCATTTTTCATGAAAATAATGTATTTGTGTACCTTTTGCCTGTTTTGATACTAAAATAAAAATAGATTTTTTTAAATACTATCTTTCTATAGATTTTTTGCTTTTGAAAACTCAGATGTGTACTCTGAATGACATTTAGAATGTAGTGGCCCACAGAGGTCTGATGGGTTTGGTTGCAGAGGACTGGCTTCCAGCCCCTGGGAGAGCCCTTACAGCAGGGGTTCTTAACCATTTAAAAAGCAAGGGCCACTTAAGTTATTTTGTAACCGATCGCAGGCCACAACTATGGGGTTTTACCACCCCCCAAACTCCAAATGTAAACATAGTTACATACATAGTTAGTCAGGTTGAAAAAAGACACAAGTCCATCTGGTTCAACCAAAAAAAAGAAAAACAGTATTGAAAACCCAACCATACAATCTCATATACACAATCCTATATCCGCAGTTGATCCAGAGGAAGGCAAAAAAAACCCAGCAAAGCATGATTCAATTTACTACAGCAGGGGAAAAAAATTCCTTCCTGATCCCCCGAGAGGCAATCGGATATTCCCTGGATCAACATTACCTAAAATACATTTTTAGTACCCACTTACTGTATATTAAGTACACCTAGGTAAGAATTCAGACCTTTTTTAAAGCAATCTAGTGAGATAGCCAAAACCACCTCTGGAGGGAGTCTATTCCCCATTTTCACAGCTCTTACAGAGCTGTGAAGAAACCCTTCCGCATTTGGAGATGAAATCTGTTTACCTCTAGATGTAAAGAGTGCCCCCTTGTCCTCTGTGTTGACCTTAAAGTGAACAACTCAACACCAAGTTCACTATATGGACCCCTTATGTAGTTGTACATGTTGATCATATCCCCCTTTAATCTCCTCTTCTCAAGAGAGAATAAATTCAGTTCCTCTAATCTTTTCTCATAGCTGAACTCCTCCATGCCTCTTATCAGTTTCGTTGCCCTTCTCTGCACTTTCTCCAGTTCTCCGATATCCTTTTTAAGGACTGGTGCCCAAAACTGAACTGCATATTCCAGATGAGTTCTTACTAATGTTTTGTACAGGGGAAAAATTATATCTCGCTCTCTGGAGTCCATGCTTCTGTTAATACAGGAAAGGACTTTGCTTACTGTCCTGTGCCCTCTATAAGGCTGCTTTCACACTGATGTGCTGCAGTTTAAACACACACCGAGTTCAGCGCAGTACACCTGGGACTTTCCTGTGGGTTAGTTGCACTGAGCCATAGCTTTCTATTACATCTTGCAGGTGTGGTGCACTTTCTCAAAGTGCACCAAATCTCCTGCATTCAGGGGTTTTGGTGCCCTTTCAGAAAAAGTGCATCACACCTGCAGAATATAATAGAAATCTATGGCTCAGTGCAGCTAACTTGCAGAAAAGTCCTAGGTGCATTGCGCTGCACCTTTGGATCAGTGTGAAAGCAGACCAAAAACCCTTTTTTTTAATTAATGCTAATTTGCCCATTGCAAAAGTGCAGTGTATGTGATTTTTAATACAATGATCTTTTCCTCTTCTGCTGGCATCACTCTCCAGGCTGCTAGAAAGGCCCTAGGCAAAGTGCATTAGGTATCACTCAACCTGGGACAGGAGGCGGCACTACAGAGGAAGCATCTGCTGCTGGCACCAGCTCCATGTACTCTGATGCTCTGGAATGGCGTGTCGGCAACCCATTGATCGAGATCTTGGCTTGCTGACCTTCCATCCTAGAGCATGAGCATGCGCTTCTCTAGTTTGAGGTCCCAGGCCACATTAGAGGGCTCCATGGGCCACATGCCCCATGCCTTATAGTGCAGTTAGTTGACACAAATAGCTCCGAATCGTTGTGTATGGAAAAGAAAATAACTACCTCTTAGAATGACCGCAGCTTCAACAGATGTAAGAGACATGCAACATTCTGGAGGCACAGGTGGAGAAAATCCTGTCTGCACACAGGAAAAGGTCACTCTTAATGGCACAGGGTTCTCAATCCTGGATCCTCTGCAGGGTTCTCAGGTGAGTGTTGAACTATGTGAGTTAGAAAAGGTCTATGGAAACCATGTCAGTGGTCCAATCGGCAGAGGAGCCCGTTGTCATATGTTTAAGATGGGTTGGAGTCATCAGGTTTAGTGAATATATCAACCTGCTTTATTTCACGGTTTGTTAAACCAGATTACTCCACCCCATCCTTAAACAAATGACAAAGGGTTCTCCTGCTGATCGGACAGCTGACGGGCTTTTTTTTTGGCCTTTTCCAACTCACATAGATGTGCATGCGTCTATCCAAAGCAACATCTCAAAAATGCAACCAGCAAACGTACCTTGACAGCGTGTGAGTTTAAGAACTTGAGAGATCCAAGCCTTGTATTTTCAGAGAAATGACTTTATGTGGAGTAACTGAATCAAGCACATTTATTGCAGCGGGCGTTTGGTGACAAGCTGTCGCTGCTTGTGCTGCTTATATTAAGGTGTGTTGCACTTTAGTAGTTTCTAATCCACTTGGGGATACACCTCGAGTCATCTCGACCCCTTGGATAAAAAGTTTTCATTTACTGTTTCTAGATGATTGATAACATGCTCAATGTAATGAGCCAAATACTTTTTCTAAGGCCCTGCAATATCTGGAAACAGACCCAGCGATCCACAAGTTAGATGTATTAATAAAAGAGCCTAAGCCCTGAGCCTTATTTTATACACAGGATAAGATGTTTTATCTTCTGTAGTTGTATGAATAAAAGATATTATCTCTATTGATTTTAGGGCCTTTTCCTTTTTCTACCCATGGTCTCAAGGTGGACCATGTAGTTGGTAGAGAGAAAGGATCTCCCTTCCACTGATGAAGGTCTCTCTGCATGTGTACTTGGCTATCTATAATGATTGCATATTGTATTTTTGGTCAGTTGATGTGAAGAACTACAATGCCATCACAGATACGGATACATGCTGTGCTGCATGTCCTTCATGTGCACAGCACAGCTATGTAGTAGGGGAGCATGTACATTCTTAAACCCATGTTGGCATGTAGGTTGGGGGCAGTGTGCTGCGGCAGCAATAACACACACTGTCCCAGGGCAGTGAAAGAACTTGTATTGAAACAAAGCAAAGACAGTTCATAAATAAGTGGGAAGACACCCCAACACTTACAGGTCCAACAGCGTATAGAGAGCAGATTTCAGCTGAACTGACAGCACCTGTAGAGAGGGACAGAATACAGCCTTGCCATCTTGTGCCCAAGCAGGCAGTTGTCCAAAGAAGAAGCTAACCCTACGCTTTTCATCCTTGACAGGAACCTTTCATTTTCACTAGTTTCCTCCCTACCAGATGGGGTACCTGTCTCTACTCTACCAACTCTCAAAAATGCGTGCCAAGCCTGGAAGACAGGGCCTTAGAAAGACTCTGCCTGACCCAAGATGGCTACAGGAGTCACATGGAGTGGCAGCATCCAATGGGATAGCTTCCCCAGTAACCCAAGAAACCATGGTCTTCTTGACTTTCTCTCCAACTGCAGTGTCACTGTGGACGAATGCCACCTTCAATGGAGAAAGTAGACTGCAGTTGACTACAGGCACATCAGAGGTTTGTCCCTTTAGACTCACTAAGGTGCTATGGAAGGGGTTCTCAAATAGGGTTCCTCCAGAGGTTTTTAGGAGCTCCTTGAGCAATGTGCCATTTCTGCCTCTCAGATAAGTTCCCCATTGAAAATAATGGAGGATGAACTACAGCCCCCATCAAGCTTTGCAGCAGTAAGGAGGAGAGAACCAGATTCTCTCAGGCAAAGTTTGCTCCTCAAGTTGGCTACCTGGACAGAGTAGGTGAG
Source organism: Pelophylax lessonae (assembly GCF_965119305.1). NCBI lineage: Eukaryota > Metazoa > Chordata > Amphibia > Anura > Ranidae > Pelophylax > Pelophylax lessonae. The sequence goes on along the minus strand of NC_138775.1, from coordinate 257,110,667 downwards.
AGGACTGTGCTGGGGATGCCATCTTAGAGAGAGAGAGAGCCTGTGCAAGCAAAAGCTTTTTGCTGTGTGTGGGGCTATCAGAGAGTACAGAGCGTGACCTGAGTTTGGAGGGAAGAAGCTGCTGCCAGGATAAGGACCTGCTGTGCCGCCTACGAGAATCACCACGGGCCACCCAGAGTAAGTAGACACCTGATAGTAGGGATCACTGCTGCTGTGTCACTGGGTCTGGTGAGAGAGCCTTGTGGCCGCTACCTGTTACCACCGCTATAGACCGAGCTATTGGGAACTACCTACCAGCTACCCTATAGCTCCTAATACTGACTTCAAGCCCTATTGACTGCTTTAAAGCACGCCAACTGTTACCGGCTCCAACGCCAGTTCTGTTTGTTTTTTTTGGATGTTGGTGGGGGGGGCGAAGAAAATGCTTGCCCAGGGTCTAGTCAATATAAAAGATGGCTCGCTGTATGTAGGAACATAACCACCCTCTTTTGCTTGCTCCCGAGATGGATTATAGACTTTGGGATTTGTTGTGTGCATAGAGCAGTGCACATAAATCAGATAGGTCATGTTTGGCAGGCCACCAAATGCGACAGAAGGGATTACTTATGACATGAGCGTGAAGCAATGTATGGCAACCATAGCATGTGAACACCCCTGTTTGCTGCCTTTGCAGCTTAAGAGGGAGGTGGTTGTGGGGTGCTACAAATGCGGTTTTAAACATGCAAGTGTAAACAATCCCTAAGAAATGATTTCATGAAAGACAGATCACAGGGTCATTAAGCACTAGATGTGTATGGATTAATTTTGGAGAATAAGCATATAATTTAGTGTCACTTTAAATGTCTTACTGCATGCAACCATGTGTTACTGCGGTTCAAACTCCATGCCAAAAAAAAAGTATTTGATTTTAATACCTATGTGCACACAGAATCTATGTTTAATTAAAAAAATAAATAAATTCAATAAAAACATACAGTACATCAAATATTCATTGGCAGGCTCAGCTACACATATGGCAATTTAAATGAACGTCACTAAATTATGATTCCCTGGGCTGGCTTGTGTCTGCTGGTGTATTGAGGTTGTTCTTTTAATTAATTGCAATATTAAAAGATCATGTGGAAAAGGTCCAAGTTGTGCTTTGTTTGATGTCTGCCTTCAACCGTCCATTAGATGATAATGGAGCTGACAGTGATGTAGGATAGAGATATTGCCGTTGCGAACGCCTCTGCTGACCGTTTGCCTCGGCTTTAAGTAGGCTCTCCCATCACCGCAGTACATCTCTACTTTCAAGCTATTTAAACAGCATTATTGCCCAGATTTGCAGCGAGCGAGGCGGCTTTGTAGTTTATCAAACAAGAGAATAAGCAAAACAGATTGCCTGCCGGTTGCTCGCATCTTAAGCCTGCCGTGTGCAGCTGCCTGTCCTGCGTGGCCTTTGAAATTATACGGAAAAAGGGTTCATTACTCATTTTCAACAGATGCCAAGAAGTTTTGCAGTTTGCTAATGCAATGTAATTGTTTTAATCTGAAACTTTCTGAAATGATTATTTTCCAGTTTTTACGGATTGCTGCACTTTTTTTTTTGTTATCATTTTGCCAAGTACTTTAACATTTTAAAGTAAGAGCTGAGCGGGCATTTTGTCAGTAGGTAAGGGGGTTGCAATTGGCTGGTTGTACTTTTTTACTTGGGATAGGTGTGAACCCAATCACTAAAATCTTAAGGCTGCATTTATACTTTCGCGTAACAGGAACAAGTTTTCCCGCTCGCAATTTTGGTTTAGCGTTTTGCATGCAAATTTGTGTGTCACATATGGCCAGCCCATTCACTTGTAAGCAGTGCTTTAAGTGGGCCGGTATGCACTGGTACTCAGTACCGCCACTTCCAAATATGGCTCTTGAGCATACCGTCACCTCTCCGTGCGCCTTAGCGTACCAGTACGCTCATTTTGGACATCTGCGCCCTCAATTGCCCCCCCAAGAATATTTCCCACTCCAGAGCCAGACCAGTCACCACCAGTGAGTCCCCCTGCTCTGGAGTCCCAGCCAAGGCCAGGGGGGTGCTCTGTGGGGACACTGATGTGGGGTTGGGGGGGGGTTGACAAAATATATAGGCTATAATAGAGTACCGGCACCTCTTTTGGGCCACCTAAAGCACTGCTTGTAAGGGCTGCCCAATGCATGTTTGTTGCCTGGAAAGAAGCTTCACATGATTTTAAGGCCCCTTTCACACGGGCCTTCCAATCAGGTCTGCCTGTCAGTTTTTTCAGGTGGACCTGATCGGATGCTCCATGCATCCCTATGGAGCGGTGGATGTCAGTGCTTACACCCGCCTCCATCTGATCCGATGTGGTCTGTGAAATCGAGACAGATGGAAACCCTATTTTCCATCCGTCTGGAGGATTGGATTGGATTGGATAGATCAGATTAAAATGGACAGGCGGTTCGTTTTCATCAGATTTCCCATAGAGGAGAGCGGGGCTCTGACAGCTCCCTCTCTGCAAAGTAAGCGGAGACGGACCTGTCATCCGCCTGCTCAGTGGGGAGCGGCGGATCGATCCCCGCTGAGGAAAATGGAGTCCGCCAGGCAGGAAGCCCATGTGAAAGGGGCCTTAACCACTTAAGCCCCGGAAGATTTTACCCCCTTCCTGACCAGGGGGTATTTTGTGATTCGGCACTGCATGATTTTAACGGACCATTGCGCGGTCATGCGATGCTGTACCTAAACTAATTTGACGTCCTTTTTTTCCCACAAACAGAGCTTTCTTTTGGTGGTACTTGATCACCTGTGCGATTTTTTGATCATGCGCTATAAACAAAAAAAGAGCGACAATTTTTCAAAAATAACAACATTTTTCACATTTTTTTATATGAAATTCCCCCCCAAAAAAATTTAAAAATCTAAATTTTTTAACATTTTCGGCCAATTTGTTTTATGTTACCTATGTTTGGTAAAAAAAAAATCGCAAAAAGCGTATTTTGATTAGTTTGCGCAAAAGTTATCGCGTTTACTAACAAAGGGAAAGATTTCTGTCATTTTTGTTGTTTTTTTTTTAATGCGTAATGGCGGCGATCTGCGATTTTTTTGCGGTACTGCGACATTGCGGCAGACAGATCGGACCCTTGACTGACATTTTTGACACTTTTGGGGTTACCAGTGACATTTCTACAGTAATCAGTGCTATACATATGCACTGTTACTGTAAAAATACACTGGTAGTGAAGGGGTTAACTTTATTTGAGAGGGAGGGGCTGTGTGTGTCCCTAGGGGCGTGATTCTACCTGTGATTGGCTGTGGCTTGACGTGTAGGAACAATGATCAACGGTCCTACATAGTAGAACCGTGTGATCTTTGTTTCTACACCGGGGAGAATGACAGGCGGCTTGTTTACACTAGCGGCCTGCCTTTCTCCCTCTCCCCGACGATCGCAGAGTGACCAGCGGACATCGGGTCCGCCGGTCACATGCGCGGGGGGGTCCGTGACCGAGCGGGATCGGGAGCGCGCCTCCGGCACGCGCTCGCTCCCCAGAGCCTCACAGGCTAGCGACGTAGACCTACGTCGCCCCGCCTGTGAGGGGCTGACTGCCGCAGTAAATATACTGTGAGCAGTCGGCAAGTGGTTAATGGCATGGTTTGCTGCGACCGTCGCACGATCCTATCATGCAGCAATCACAAGGCAGTATCACAAGGTGTTTGAGGTGCGATTAAAAACTATTGGCACCCAGAAGTGCGTCACGCGTTCAGCCTCAATTTGGGATTGCCACAATTCTGTCTGTGATCCCAAATTGCAGGATGTTAACTGTGCCTAATGCCTATGCATGCCTTAAAGCGAATGTAAAGTCTCATTTTTATTTTCTATTAAAATATCATGTTATACTTACCTGCATTGTGTAGTTGGTTTTGCACAGGGCAGCCCAGATCCTCCTCCTCTCGGGTCCCTGGCTGGAGCTCCTGGCTCCTCCCTCCTGTTGAGTGCACCAACAGCAAGCAGCTTGCTATGGGGGCAGCCGAGCCGAGCTGCAGCTCCGTGTATCCATTCACACACGGAGCTGTGGTTCGGCCCAGCTCCTCTCTCTCCTGATTGGCTAACTGAATTTTATTGACTGCAGCAGGAGCCAATGGCACCACAGCAGTGTCTAAGCCAATCAGGAGAGAATCCCTGATGGCTGTGGCATGCGTGAAGCTCGCTGCGCTCGGTAATTGGCCTGGAAGCAGAGGGAGGAGTAGGGGGCCAAACCTCTGACGAAACTCGCCGCGGTAGATCTAAAGGAGATTGTATAGTCGGATTGTAATATGTAAGATTTTTAATGGTCTTTCCGCAAGCATTTCTATAAGTTTTTTTAAAATCTTCAGCCTTCATTGATATAATACCTGGTGAACCTGCCATGAAGGCCCTTGTTAAGGCACTTCTTATGATAGGGTGACAACACTCTGTCCTTGTCTTCCAACTGTCCTCCTATGTTGCAAGCCTCCAAGGGACACCACAAGTAGCCATTTTTACACACATGGCATTGTCCATTGTGATCACCAATAGAGGTTGCAGGATATTAGCAGCAGCAAGATATAATAATGGAGGAAATAAAAGTAAGCACAAGAATTTATTAAAAAACAAAAACTGAATTAATATTATTTTATTTTAAATAAAAAAATAAACAACTGTTTATGTTACAGAATGCTTTAGCAAACGAAACACTATTCAGTTAGGATACATGTCATTCAGTTGTCCTTTAAACCTTTGATTCCATTGGCCAGGGTAATTCTATGGAAATCAAGCTTGGACAATAAAAATAAAACATTCCTAAGCAGGCTTGGTGGCGTAGGTGGTAGAATACCAGGCTTGTAATGAAAATAAAACATTCCTGGCTGAACTGGGCTCTGGAGATCCCCCATGATGTAAAGCTGGGCAGCTTGTATATGCAATCTCTTAGCTCCCCGATTCCAGAGGATCGGAAATTTTCTTAATAAAGAAATATTCAGAGAGTATTGATTAACGCCAAGTGTTAATGGTGTTAAAGAGTAAAAGCAAGAAATATGTCATTATTTATAAGCAAAGGAAATGTTTACAAGATTAAATGAAACAACATGATTAATGTTTTGGTGGGTGCTCGTTTATCAAAGCCATTTTTACAGAGTGAACCACACCAAGCATGTGTCACAAGTCTGGAACCAATCCATAGACCAATTAAGTATCAGGAGGAGGTTTAAAGAGGCATTTTCATTACCTACTTAACCAGATAAACAGCACAACAAAACTAATAGTGATAAATATTGTTAAACGGATGATCTGTCATCACCATCACTTTGAATCTGGTCTTGGATATATTTTTAATTTTATAGAAAACTTCCCACTCTAGCACATTTGGTATGGATCTGGTGGAACAAACATACTGGTTGGTATAACTAGCTTGAGGTTCACCAGGTGGGCAAGCCCCTCTACTGTTCTGAATACTAGAGTGATGGCTGATGGAATTCCATATATATTAGGTTTTAACCTCTTCTTCCCACCAACATTCTACCACAAAGACTTCTTCAGGTGCAATAGTCTCTTTCACAGGGTGTGCTGCTGGAAGTTGGGGCTTATGGGGAACATAATTGCCACTGAAGAGCAAATAAATCTTCATCCTCTTCACCCAGTTAAGAATCAAAATGAGGCTTGAGGAGGCATTTTCATTACCTACGTAACTAGAGCTACAGCAAAACATAACTGAAAGTGATAAATATTGTTAAGCTGATGGTCTGTCATCACAATCACATTGAATTTGGTTATATATATATATATATATATATATATATATATAGTCTAGTAATACCGATTCCTGCTGTTGGGAATTGGTAGAGTGTGGGCTTAGTTGGACTTTACCGGTATCATACTCAAAATTGTATAACTACTTATACATTTGTATAAAAAAGATTTATTTAATGTTGTCTAAAAAAACATGACATTTAAATACTAACATTACACAACATACAAGAAATCAATACATAACCAACAAGATAATGACAATTCAAGGTTCTTTTGACAAGTAAGATCCTCCTTATATTAGTGTGGGGCTGTGAGGCCACCACTTGAATCCTTGCCCTTGTAGGTATCTTTAAAAGTAACATTATTATACTCCATAGAGCACAATCCAATTTATATATATATATATATATATATATATATATATATATATTCTTTATTTTATAGATAACTTCCCACCCCAGGACATTTGGTACAAGTCTGGTGGTACAAGCATACAGGTTGGCATAATTAGCTAGAGGTTCAAAAGGTGGGCAAGCCCGACTACTGTCCTGAATATCAGACTATTGGTTGATGTACAGTATTTCTATATAAGGGGCTCAACCTTTTCTTGCCACTAACATTACAGCCACCAAGACCACTTGCATTGCTACAGGCTCTTCCACAATGTGTGTTGCAGGAGGTAGGGGCTCATGGGAAATGTAATTGCCCCCAAAGAGCAAAAAGTCTCTATCCTTGTCCAATTAAGAATCAAGATGAGGTTTAAAGAGGCACTTCCAAAACCTACTTAACCAGATAAACAGCAAAACACAACTAATAATGATAAATATTGTTAGGCAGATGGTCTGTCATCACGATCACATTGAATTGGGTTATATATGTTTTCTTTTCACCAACACTCCAGCCACCAGGACCTCCTGAGTTGCTATAGGCTTTTTCACAAGGTGTGTTGCTGGAGGTATGGGCTTATGGGGAACATACTATAACTGCCCTAGAGGAGCAAATACATTTCTACCCTCTTTCCCCATACAATCATACCAGTGATCTACTGCAAAGGTCTTCAAAACCCTTCCCTATTAAGAAAATAACTATAAAGCCTGGGTTTTGTAGAGTTTGACAATACCAGTATTCCATGACACAAAACTACATGACTTGAAAGGCAAAATGGGGAGGTAAATGGAGATTTCTGTGACATAATTGACCTAAAAAGGCAGCATGGCCTTAGTAGGTCGATGACATTGACCTAATATGACCGACTCATGTGGCTATATTAGGTTAGTGATGTCACAAACATCCTTGCCCCTTTGTGTGCCTTCAGCTGTGGGGCCAGGAATCCCCTGCCTGCAGCTCTTTGGCCCAGCACGTCTGGGTTCTAACCAACCCCAGAGCCTAAGAGCCCATTCACATTAGCGCGACTTGTCAGTTGCGCTCGGTCGAGGTCCATTGATTAGCACAGGACCCGTTCTAATAGGAGCGACACAAGTCGCTCCGACTTAGAAAAAGGGTCCTGTACTACTTTGGGGCGACCTCGGAGCGACTTGCATAGACTTCCATTATGTGAAGTCTCTGCAAGTCGCGCCGAAGTCGCGGTGCACAGCGGTGCGCGCGACTTCACAGGTCGCCCCCCCAAAGTCGTGTCGCGCTAGTCTGAATGGGCTCTAAACCAAGCTCACCCCTAAAGGTAATTCTACTGCTTCCTCTTCACTAGATGGGAGAGACCAAGACCCACTTATATACCAACTAAAAAATCAAGCCTCCTGCCCCGCAAGACAAGGCTGTCTTGCATGGCAAGGCTGTGCAAATCTCAGAACTGGATAGACGAAAGTACAAATCCTTTGACAGATTACATAGCTCCTATATATGTAGTTTTTCTGGGTATTTAGGTATTTGCCTGGAGTTCAACTTTAAGGTGAACAATTGCCCACATCCTGAAAACCGAGTCAATATCTGCAAGTCATTGCTATTCAAGCTGTTGACTGATTGCAAACCTCTCTCCGGTTTCGATCTACTTTAAATTCAGTAAACAAAGTGGCTCAGACAGGTAAAAAAAGTTGTCGGCACCGCAGGATTTTTAAGCATACTAAAAGCAGCGCAACTTAAAAGCACAGGATCGCAACGTGTTTCAAACAAACCTGCTGCGACCGGCGTTCAGCGCCGTTGTATTACAGAGACAAGGCAATCCGTATTCTATAAAAACGGTTGTCGTTTTTCTGAAATAACTGGGACGTTATGATGCGCTGCCATTGCAGATACAAAAAGTGCTTAGCGGAGGCCTTTTTAATTATTGATTCAATAACTTCTTATCAGACGAGAAACACTTCACGCCCGGCTACCAAAATACAGAACCTTGGAAACAAACTAATTACGGAATGATTTACACAGGAATCCCAATGTTCCCTTAATTATATTTGAAATCATTATTTAGCCATACTTGATTTTATAAGTTAACTGTTCTCAGCAGAGAGAAGGAAAAGTGCAAGTTGTTGATTTATATGACTCCCATAAGAGCCAGAATGAATCGCCTGGACGTATTTTTAACTAGCTAGAAAGGTTATAGGATCTCAGGCAGGATACTCCAGGGAGGAGAATGACAGCTCTTATACAAATTATCTCAAAAGCAAAATGGCACAGACAGCATAGACGTTACATTTTTTTATTTTTTTTTAAGACTTGACCATAAAATCAAGTGGATGTGCGATTTGCCTGTAATTAATCCTGACCAAGTGGTTTGTGGGCCTAACTCAAGATGATCATGCTTGGCTGTCAACTGCACCTCATTGTTTCGGCTCTCTTAAAGATTTACTTCTGAAGGCCCGTAAAATGCTAATTAAAGCTCTTAATTCAAGACTAAAATATGAGAAATATCTACATTAGGAGCTCTTTTTATTCAAATGCAAATCTTCAAGCATTTTTTTTCTCTTTCATTCGTACGTTTAAATGTTCAGATCTTAACCTTTATAAGACACTAAAAATTGTAAGAATTCATTGAACAAGGTTTTTCCCTTCCTAGAAGTTTTTTCTTTAATATAAAAATCAACTCGATGTACTCGCTCACATGGGCAGCAGAGGGGCGGTGAAAAAAACGCAGTTGGCCTGCACATTTATTACCTCCAACTGCCCACCAGCAAGTTCCCAAATTGTCAGCAAATAATTGCCATGGTTGCATCACTTTTGGCAAGTTTTATACAGAATAGGCAGTACCACCACCCAGGTGCTGACTGGCAATTTTCAGCCCAGGGGGCAAGTACAAACCAGAGGCCCATGGTGCAGCGACTTAACCCCCCTTCCACTCTCTTTTTCTGGCCTCTGGCCTCCTCCTGACCCCAATTCCAGGCTGAAGTTCTGCTCCAGGTACTCTCTTCTCACCCGCCGAATCTGGTTTCCCGACCTGGTCAGCAGGGGCAGTTGGGGGGAGCTGGGACAGCTCAGTCGGGGCTCGCCGGAAGAGGAGAGTCTCCAGTGGGGCATAGAACCAACCTCTGCTCAGACACAGCTTACACCATCCATGCTGGGGGGGAGGCCTGCGCTTTGTCCTTGTCTTCATCCCGCACTCAGTAGGTCAGTGCCTGGTGGAGGCTATCTACTTCTCTTCACCAGAAAACTTTAGGCATGTCTGTGGCAGAAGCAGTGCAGCCTTTTTATGGGGCATCAGAGTGGCCCGGGGGGCAATTGCCCCCCTGCCCTCTGGCCCAGTCCTCCCCTACCACCACCAACTGCTTCTGATTTAGGTGAAAAGGACCATGATGCAACCGCATCTAATGTACATTAAAAAACAAAAAAACAAACAGGTGTCTGGGAGATGGCTTATCGTTTCGAAGCCAAAAGTATGCACGGATCACTTTGCAGAGCCAAATTTGTGAACGAGGCCTGCATTTGTTCCTGATGTCTTGGAGGGACACAAAGTGGACCTAAACTAAAAACCAAAATGAAGATTTGCTATGCTGTAGGAAATATCTACAAATGTAAATTGTGCCTAAGCAGTACCATGAAAAATCTACCTTTTGTCTAGAATTCCTCCTTAAACAATAGCAGTGAGCTTCCTAGTATGTGGGTGTGCCTAGGCCCACAGTATAGATGTGTATTTGCAGTGTGGGATACAAGACAGTGCTGCCTTTGAATGCTGGTCTCAGAAGATTTGGTGATTTCACTACTGTACTGGAGGTGGCTTATTACCTCTGGGGCGCCTGTTGACTGGTTCTGAAAAGGAATCCACCATGGATCACGTTTCAAAGCTGCCAAAAAACAGCCAAACTTGGAACAAGGCCTGCATTTTTTTAGTGACAAAGTGGACCTGAACTCAAGGTTTTCAGATTTTTTATGTTATAGAGTACATCTAGAAATGAAAATTGTGCATAAGACTCTGTAAAATTACATTTTGTATTAAATTTCTCCTGAAAAATAGCAGCCACCACCACAGCCTCAACCACAAGGCAGGCCCATGGCCTCCCTCCTACTGGGACTCCAGCCAGCTGCAGATCTTCTAACCTCCCACCATGCCTCGTAGCTCCAACTTTCCATTGTGGACCGCTTTACCCCTCAGCCCCTACAGTGCTCTCCAACATCCCACAGTGTCATCCAGCCTCCCACAGTGCCTCCCAGCCCCCTGCAAAGCCATGCAGTCTACTGCAGAGCCTCCAGCCCCCAATAATTCCGCTCAATCGCCAACTGTGTTCCACATTGCCCCCCAACTTTGCACAGAACCACTGTACTCCTCAGCACCCACAAAGCTCTCCATTAACCCACAGTATCATCCAGCCTCCCACAGTGCCTCCCAGCCTCCTGCACAGCCCTGAAGCTTACTGCAGAGCCTCCAACTCTCGATAGTTACCCTCCACTCTCCCACAGTGCCCTAGCCTAGTTGAGAAACCCCCATTTCCTCCAAAGAACCCATCTCTCATAGTTTCCAGTGCCTCCCATTCCCATGCAAAGCCCTGCAGCCTACTGTAGAGCCTCCAGCCCCCAATAGTTCCCCTAAATCTGCAACAGTGTTCCACATTGCCCCCAACAGTGCCCCTCAGCCCCTATAGCACCCTCCACTTTCCCACAGTGCCCCAGCCTTGTTGAGAGACTCCCATCCCCTCCAAAGAACCCATCCCTCATTGTTTCCACCATCTCCCTCCATAAAATATAATCCTCTACAAAGCCACAAGCCCCCCAATAGTGTCCCAATCTCCAACAGTGTTTCACACTACCCTACAACATTCCATAGTGCCTCCCAGCCCCCTGCACAGGCCTGCAACCTATTTCAGAGCCTCCAGCCCCTAATAGCTCCCCTCAATCTCCAACAGTGTTCCACATTGCCCCCCAAATTTGCACAGTGCCCCTCAGCCCCTACAGCACCCTCCACTCTCCTACAGTGCCTCAGCCTCGTTGAGAGACTCAAATCCCCTCCAAAGATCCCGCCCCCCATTGTTTCTACCAGCCCCTCCTTGTAATATAATATTCTACAAGGCCACCAGTTCCCAATAGTGTCCCAATCTCCAAAAGTGTTTCACACTACCCCACAACATCCCACAGTGCTTCCCCCCCCCATCCCCATGCAGAACTCTCCAGTCTTACACAGTGTCCAAGCCTCATGTAGAGACCCCAAGCCCCTCCAAAGACCTTATCGCCCACAGTTTCCACCCTCCATAAATCTCATCCCCTACAAGGCCATAAAGTCTGCTACAGACTCCCCTAATCCCCTCCAGTCCCCCTTCCCCCTAACAATGGCACCCAGCCCCACATATACATGTTTTGCATTCCTATACTTTTATTGTTTGAATATCAATTTTTCTGCTGTTGGGGCATGGAAGGTTTTGGAAGTATTTACTGTACCCTAGTCTCAATAAGGTTGAAAGCCACTGGTATAGTTGACAGTGGTCACCAGGACAAATAGAAGCATTAATCCACCTAATGTGGACATAGACAGTGATAACAACCTGACAGAAGTTCTAATCTACCCGTACTATAGGCAAAACTGCACAATCAGGTTTTGGCTATACATACACTTAAAGGGGGATATTTATAAAGTCATAAGGTGAATGCAGGTGAACCTTTCAGATGTATAGATCGCAGTGATTGACTCACCATCAGTGAATGTTTGGTGAATAGGAAATTTACGGTTTTATAAATATGCTCCAAGTTTTTGCTTTAATGCATGCTCATAATGTCACTTTTGAACGTAATTACAGCAGTTGTCCTTGTTTCATACTTAACTCAGTTTCTAAATTCAGGATTAAATCTGCTCCACACTCCTTTAGATGAGCTAATGCATATTTCAGGCCTTAATGCTCCTTTTTTCCCATCCTCCATGCATTAGGATAGTTAATATATGTACTGTTGCCTTTTTACTTTGAACTTCATAACCCACAAAAAGTTGATACATGATCTGCTACTTATTTTTAATGAATAAAGAATACTGGCCTTATGTAGTCATGTTTAATTAATCGTCCTACAAGCTTTTCATTAAACTTGGCTTCATCTGTGTGTACACTTCGAGGTGATTTCACTGCTATACAGGAGCCTCTATTTATCTGTTTTTAAAGAAGAACTCCACTGGGCACTGTTTGCATCTCAAATGACCTTTGGCCATAAAACAACTCAATAAACTTTTAAGTGGGGCCTTGTGGCTGGCTGGTTTTGGCACCAAGAGCACAAGTCTCTACCCCCACTCCAGCCCTGCTAGAACACTATGCATCTTGCTAAGGCCGAACACTCAGCCATCTTGTGCTCTGCTCATTGCTAGGCCTCCACACTACATTTCCATTCATAGACCTTTGTATCCCAAAGGAAAAAATGTCCACATAAGAAGTAATTTTGCTGCACTTTACTGGTGGTACTCATAAAACAGCATTACAGTCACATCACAAGGACATTCATTCTGAAAGCACTTGACATACACAGTCAATCACATTTAGTGGACGGTCAACAGTAGTCACAAGTGAAAGCATGTGCAACCCCTCAGTAACCATCTCCCTTACAGTCTCTCCTATAGCCCTGGTCATTAGTAGTCACAGGACTGTGCTCTCTGAAGTCCCCTCCTTGCTAGGTACATTTCTTCCAGGAACCCTCCAGGGAAGCAGCCTCACATAGGGATCGCCTGACCTAAATAGTCTTCTGTAATCTACCATAGTCCCAACTCCACAAAGGATCAAAAGACTACAGCTGGCTCCTCTTGTGTATAGGTCCATTTCAGCCAGCCTCCTGCCCTGCCCATGGTCTACGTGTGCTGGCTACATGTTCATAGATGTGGGTTGTTTAGCTCTCATGCACCAAGTGCTGCTAGGGCTCCTCGCAACCTGGTTCATAACAGGGCACCGACTCACCCATGACATCACTGCGGGATGGCTCTACCTAAATGGGGCCTAGCACCTGGTAATACCACCTACTGTAACCAGACACTAATCTGGTACAGAGCCACCATGTGGCCAAGTAGATATCTGCACATTCCTACAAACTTCCAGAAAAGCAACATCCTTTAATGGATCCCTAAGTGCCGGTTCACACTGTTCCTACTTGTCAGGGGACTTGGTCGCCTGACAAGTAGCGGACCGTGCTGTGCAATTGGAACCATTCTAATAGAAGCGACTCAAGTCGCTCTGACTTAGAAAAAGGTTCCTGCACTGCTTTGGGGCGACATCGAAGTGACTTGCATTGACTTCCATTATGTGAAGTCGTTGCAAACGACGGCATAACTCGCCCAAAGTCGTGTCGCCCTAGTGTGAACCGACACTAATAGTGATAAACTTGGGTTCACCTGAACCTGAAAGGTTAGTATAATTTGTGAGCCAATGAGCTGTGGCTGGGACATTCCCCTCCCTGCAGTTGCACATACACAAAAGGACAGGAATGCTCATGACATTGACCAACTATGGCCACAAATGAAAAGGATAACACATTACCTTGCATTTTCTACAGGGAAGGAGAAAATATACTTTAAAGCATGTCTGTAAGGTGGAAAATTATTTGGTCCCCAGTTTAGGGTTCAGTCCAAACACAGAAGTTAGCTGTCTTTGCTGGGCCAATGCGGGTGCTGCGGGTGGGAGATTCCCCGGGCTGCAGCTGACATATACAAAGGGGCAGGGATGCTCATGATATCATTGACCTAAAATCGCTACTTGGCCATATTAGGTCAGTGATGACATTGATGTTATAATAACATTGATTTGATAGGGCCGTGTTCCCAAGTTTGGTCAGTGATGACATTCACGTAATGATGACATTGACCTCATATGGCCATGCGCCCACAATAGGTCAATGATGACGCTAACGTAATGATGACATTGACCTTATATGGCCATGTGCCCATAATAGGTCAATGATTATATTAATTTAATGATGACATTGACTTAAATAGGGCCATGTGTCCAAATTTGGTCAGAGATGACATTGAGGCTGTGAGGGCATTGACTTCATATGGCCACGTGCCCATAATAGGTCAATGATGACATTGATGTATCAATGACATATATCTAATCTGGCCATCATTGACCTAATGATGACTTTGCCTAATATGGCCATGTGTTCATATTAGAACAACGATCTCACAAGCATCCCCACCCTTTAGTTATACGCAGTGGTGGGGAATGTTCTGACCCAAGCTTATTGGACAAGGAATGACAGCTGCTCTCTGACTTCGACTCAACATGGGTTTAGTCCAAACCCAATCTCATCCTTAATCACCAAAACTCAGATGCATGTGGAAGAATTCAAAAAAGAACCATACATGGTCACCCCTTATAGCAGAGCAAGTCCAAATTATTAAATAAAATAGATCTTCTCCCAATATGCAGAAGAGGTTTCCCATATTCTGCTGTATGGAAATATAGTGGAAGGGTCAGTCACAGACACAGCATTTTTAATGGTACCAGGTTTTACCCTTCATAGCATCTTTTCTTTTAATATATATAAAAAAATGTTATTTGGTTATGATTGGTTGGTTAGTTTATGTAGTATTTTTTAACCAGTCTTCCCTAGTCGGCAGTGGAGAAGCTGATGCACGGGTAAGGCGGCTCTGATTGCCGCCTGACACCCACAATCATTCCCCGCTGAGAGAGAAGAACGGTCAGCAGTTGTAAACACAGCCGATCGTTATTCTCCCTGGAATGATCATAGAGCCCCTGTGATCCTTCTATATAGGATCACAGGTCTCTATGGTCATTTCAAAAGCCACGCTCCGCAACAGTTAGAACCACTCCCCTAGGCTCACACTTAACCCCTTGATCACCCACAATGTTAACCCTTCCCTGCCAGTGTCATTATTACAGTAACAGTGCATATTTTTAGCACTGATTACTGTAGTAATGCCACTGGTCCCCCCAAAAGTGTCAAAATGTCAGTTAGAGGTCCAATATGTCCGCCGCAATGTCGCAGTCCCGCTAAAAATCGCAGATTGCCACAATTACTAGTAAAAAAAAACAATAAAAATGATATACATCTTTCCCGTAGTTAGTAGTTGCGATAACTTTTGCGCAAACCAAACAAAATATGTGTATTGTGATTTGTAGCAGAAAACAAATTGGCCTAAAATGTTAAAAAATATATATTTTTTATTTTTTTGAGAATGTTTTTTTTCAGAATTGTCGTTCTTCTTTTGTTTATAGTGCAAAAAATAAAAATCGTAACGGTGATCAAATACCACCAAAAGAAAGCTCTATTTGTGGGGAAAAAAGGACATCAATTTTATTTAAGTACAGTGTCACACAACCGCGCAATTGTCCATTAAAGTAACGCAGTGGCAATTATCCCTGGCGGTATGATTCTTTCCGATTTTAGGTGCTGAAAGTGGTACCATTATTTTGCTTGTAATTCTTAAGAACGAGCAGCCCAAACCAACTATTTACATATAAATTTTTTTTCTGTGCATTCTTCATCAATTTTAATTAAGTATAGTGTGACGAGACCCTTGCTCGCTCGCTTCCGCTCTCCCGACACTCCTCTGCTTCTAGTGAGTCAGCTTGCAGATCGCAACGTCTGATGGTTCGGTCAACCAAGGCTCCGGGGTCCGAACTACAGCTATGTGCCGTTCGGAATCCATTAGAACAAACACCAGGCAGGCTGTATGTAAGTTCAAACAGGAAGACAATTTATTGGAAGTACACAACACATTTATATACAGAATTTGGAACATCCTGCCCCCAACAACCGCTTTCCCATTGGTCAATCTTTAGTGGACAGGATCGGATTGGATCGGATGGCGGCGGGTGTCAGGGCACACATATCCATAGAGAGCAATGGATGGTCCCATTGGGTCCACCTGAAAAACTGACAGCCAGACCTGATTGGTCCGTCAGTATGAAAGGGAGAAAGTGATTACCGAGGTTCTCCTGATCTCTCAGGAGCACAAAATAAACCTGTGCTTCCGTCTGATCAGTTTGATACAATCCATTTATGTGTGGGATCAATTGAAATTTGCAGTACACATATATGGTACAAGTACATGGATTGAATTACGTTTGCTGTGTAATCAATTTTTAGCTTGATTTCTGAAATTGATTGGTTTAAAGCGATCGTTTTGTAGCACAGTGTATGGCCACTATGAAACAAGCTGATGAACAAAGAATATAAAAAAAGAAAGACTCTCCATTAGCTCACACAGCGAAGATTCACACCATGAGTCATTTACATTGGGGAACATCTGATTAGGCTGAAGTGTATTTGCGTTTTTCAGTGACACCGTCCTCGTGTCTGTTATTTTATATTATTGTTGTTTCTATGGAAAGCAATTATAATGTATGCTTCCACGCTAACATCCAGGCCGGCAAGGACAATGGTAATTGCTCCTCTTCCCAGAAGCTTTTACCCCCCTCAGAAAAATAAAACAGGGATAACAAAGCACTTGATTACTTTCCTGGAAGAGTCTCTTTGTTATTCTCCTCTCTGGCTCACAGGCCAATACATTAGGGGGTTCCGCACTTTAAATTTAAGCCTTGGCTGTATATTAATTGGATCCTGTATTGCTGCTTTATCATAGACTGTTCATAATGACATTGATACATCGGACGCCTCCCGCCGACTATTCGCCATTTTGTCTCCAAATTACCATGTAATGTAAAACTATTGTGTGCTGAATACACAGAGCCGTGTTATTTCACTCTGACATTTACAAAGTGTGCTTAATAACGTTCAGAGAATAATCCGCTGATGGCAGGAAGAGCTCTGAGTGTATATATATATATATACTGTATATCTTCTAGATATTCACCTATATTGTATGAATAGATTTAGATAGAAATAAAGGATATATAGATATAGTTAAACAGATGGATAGATACTGATATATCTGTCTATCAATCTATCTATCTGTATGTTTATCTATCTATCTATCTATCTATCTATCTATCTATCTATCTATCTATCTATCTATCTATCTATCTATCTATCTATCTATCTATCTATCTATCTATCTATCTATCTATCTTTCTTTCCTATATATCCTATTTTCTTAACTATATTAGTCACTATATATTATCTATCTAGCTATCTCCATCTATTTAACTATAACTATATATACTATATTTCTCTCTAAATCTATTCATATTGTATCTATCTGTCTGTCTATCAATCTATCTGTATGTCTGTCTGTCTTTCTATTTATCTATCTAACTATTTGCTATATGCTATATGTCTATCTATCTACCTATCTACTGTATATATTTTTTGTCCCTCTCAAATTCTTTCTTTCTTTCTTTCTTTCTTTCTTTCTTTCTTTCTTTCTTTCTTTCTTTCTTTCTTTCTTTCTTTCTTTCTTTCTTTCTTTCTTTCTTTCTTTCGCTATATATCCTGTTTTTTATAACTATATTAGTCACTATAAATTATCTATCAAGCTTTCTCTATCTATTTAACTATATCTATATATCCTATATTTCTCTCTATCTATTTATATTGTATCTATCTATCTATCTATCTATCTATCTATCTATCTATCTATCTATCTATCTATCTATCTATCTGTCTGTCTGTCTGTCTGTCTGTCTGTCTGTCTGTCTATCTATCTATCTATCTATCTATCTATCTATCTATCTATCTATCTATCTATCTATCTGTCTATCTGTCTATCTGTCTATCTGTCTGTCTGTCTGTCTGTCTGTCTGTCTGTCTGTCTGTCTATCTATCCATCTCACTTTTACTACTGTATATTGTATAATGTCTCTCTCAAATTCTTTCTTTCTCTCTTTCTTTCTTTCTTAGCTATATACACTATTTTCCTAACTGTATTAGTCACTTTATATTATCTATCTAGCTATCTATTTAACTATATCTATATATACTATATTTCTTTTTAAATCTATTCATATTGTATATATCTGTCTAACAATCTATCTGTATGTATGTCTGTCTATCTATCTATCTACTGTATATATTTTATGTCCCTCTCAAATTCTTTACTTCTTTCTTTCTTTCTTTCTTATTCACTGTATTCTTTCTTCACTATATATTATCTACCTATCTTTCTCCATCTATTTAACTATAACTATATATCCTAAATTTCTCCCTAAATCTATCTATCTATCTATCTATCTATCTATCTATCTATCTATCTATCTATCTATCTATCTATCTATCTATCTATCTATCTATCTATCTATCTATCTATCTATCTATCTATCTATCTATCTATCTATCTATCTATCTATCTATCTATCTATCTATCTTTTCTCTATTCCATGTATACAGTATATGCAGCATTGGATGCTGAGCCTGGCAGTCATTCCTCAGGCCTAATGAGCGCTCCCTAAAGCCCAGACTTAGCACTAATTTTAGCACCTTGTAATTAACATTTTCTCTATCAAGGACAGTGGCGATGGGACCGGGCCCTGCTTGGGGAGTGCAGTATTCCTCAGTTAGCGGCGGTTGTACTGTATAGGAACATTAGATCTTACATTTGTTTTTAATTGTAATTAATCATAAAAGGGTAACACGTGACACGGATGGTTTAGACTGAGTTCATTGTGTTTATATACATACATGTTTTTTCAATTATCTCTTATTTTTTGTATTTATAGAGCTGATTTGGGGTTTTATTATCATGTGAGTATAATTAATATAAACTAGAAAAAGCCTGCAGCAGGGAAGAGGTAATGGGGGTGTAACAAAATCCCAGATCCATGTAAAGAGGAATATTATTTTTAAAGTGGCTCTAAACTCTGGTTTATGTTATATTCAAGTGTGTATTGTTAACTTATAAAAATCCTTTCTATAGCTCTCAGCCTCCTCCAAATCTCTAAATTACTTCTTTTTTTTTTTGCTTTAACATTTTTAGGTCTCTTTTCCACCCATAGCCAGTGACTGGACAGTGAATGGAGAAGCAGTAGACTGAGGCGCTCATCTCTCGGTCACTCTGCTCTCTCCTTCTAACAGCATGCTTCTTGTACTTCAGCACTGCTTCTCTCTCCCCCAGTCTGAGTTCCGCTGTACAGTGAACTGCAATTAAATTTAGCTACTTTTACTGCTTGCATTTTAGAAATAATGTACAAAGATGTATTAATGAATACAGAGCTGCACTAATGTGTTTTTTTTTTTTTTTTTTGGTTCTGCTTTAACCCTTTCACCATACATTGGCAGCAATGGAAGGGAGATTTACACACACACACTACATGTTTACAGCAGATGGGAGTGCATGCAAATTTGACAGGCTGATTGCAATTGGGTGACTGTACAGACTCCTGACCATTTCCACAGACCCCCCCCCCCCCGGACTGCTGTCCCTTTCTGTGCAATCTCCCCCCTCCATACCGGGTGCCACTGGGTAGAGGGGAGGGAGGGGGGCCAGTGCATGACTGTTTGCTGATCCCTCCTTGCTAGCATGAACCCGGAAGCATTCTGTAATATGTCACTTCCGGGTTCAGTTGTCACTTCCCAAGCCACTGTGGCACAATCTGCACTCCTTTATTTCAGTGGAAGTCAGGTGATCTAATACACCCCCGATGTCTCAATAAAGGGAACCTGTCACAACAAAATGCTATTACACATACATATACAAAAGTGTAAAAAAATTAAAGTTATACCCAAGCACTTAAAGTGCAAGTCCAGGCAAAAACGAACGAACGAACTAACGAACTAACTAACTAACTAACTAACTAACACTAAACCTGCTCTCTGCCACATTCTAATCCTAATCTATTTAACCCTGTAAATCAAAAATGTCTCTACTTACCTATTCTTCAGCCAATCCGGTCGGGTCTCCAATTGGAGAAGCTGTGTGCAGGAGAGGAATGACAACGGCTGTGAAATGCCTGGGAAGTGACATCACCCATAGACTTACTATAGGTCTTTCGCTGTCGGCTGCCTCTCCTGCACCGGCCTCCATGCTGAAGCCACCGCTGGCAGCTGATGGTGGGACTGGACCGGATTGGCTGCAAAATAGGAAAGCATAGCAATTTTTGCTATAAAATGTTAGATAGATTAGGTTTAGAATGTGGCAGAAAGCAGGTTTAGCTTTAGGTTTTGCCTGAACTTCTACTTTAAACCTGCCCCCCCCCCCCCCTCCAAATACATGCACATGAGAGCGCAAACAGGCATTGGTGATTCCTACGTTTGAAACTACTGATTGCACTACACATTTTATATACTGATTTTATAAACTGATCACCTGCAGGGACCTTTAAAGAGGAAGTAAACTCTCCCCCCCCCCCCGCAAAGTAAATGCATAATGTGCTAGTATGCATTGCATACTAGCACATTATGTGACACTTACCTGCAACGAAGCCCGCGTTGTCCCTGCTGCTGGCCGCATCCATCTTCACCCGTCTTCCTTCCCAGTCTGTGGACTCCGGCTGTAATACGTCACACATGCGCATGCGCGGGGGAGCCGCCAGTCACAGCACAGGGCTCTGAAGAAACGGCACAGGCGGCGATGACGTCATTTACATGCAATGTAAATATCTCCTAAACGGTGCAAGTTTAGGAGATATTTACAGCACCTATAGGTAAGCTTTATTATAGGATTACCTATTGGTGAAAGTCATCAAAGTGGGTTTACAACCACTTAAAAAGAATCGCCTATAGAAAATGTTGGCTTCCAAATGTTATTGTCATTTCATAGGCATACGCAATTTAAAGGGATTGACATGTTTGGTATTTTTTACTCAGTCCAACCTCATCTATTATATTTTACAAAATCTCGAGTCAACTATTGCATTTTATGCATTTATGCATGCAATAACTTTAATGTGCACTTGATAAAACATTGCACTACCATCAATATAAAAGTTTATTTTTTTATTTTTATTCTCACTGCTTTCAGAAAATATATAATAAAAATATATAATATTAACTATCCATTAGGCCTAAAGTGATTTATTAAACACATGTGCAAAAATGGCTCTGGCAGCAAAAGGACTAATTAGCTATTTTCTGACTTCTTTGCAGATGCAGTGTTATTGAGACTTTGCCTTTTGTTGATCCACCAAGTTCAAAGATTGAAACTTGTTTCTCTACACTGTATAACTCTATTTCTTCAGGTAGCACTACACCCGTAAGAGCCGCTGATTTTAACTGGTTCTTTCCCAGACAGTGCAAAGGCCACCAGTCACACAAGCCATTCACTCTGGCTCCAATAAACAGGGGATGACTTTTTATGATTAAATGGTTGTAGAATTTGTAACTGGAAAGGGATAGTGGGATAAGTATGGAGTATTCTAAAACATTTAGGCAGATTTAGCAGAGGACACTGTTCTCTTAGAAAAAGTATCACTGTCTATCTCTCACAATTGGGGACCATGAGATAGTTTGCAGACAGTCTATTTGCTCATGCCTGGGGACCATGGGTTAGTTTGCAGAATAGTTGAAGTTAGTGGCGGCTGGTGCTCAAAATTTTTGGGATGGCGCAAACAGAAAAATGTAATAGGCATTGCTTTTTGGCAAAAAACGCTGTAAAAAAAATTGCGTGACTTTGAGGTCATAAAAGTGTGAAAGGGGCCTTCAGTAATTAAGGTATAGCGTGCCCCCTTTCAATGCAGAGAGACCAGCATGCCCCCTTTCAATGCAAAGAGACCAGCGTGCCCCCTTTCAATGCACAGAGACCAGCGTGCCCCCTTTCAATGCACAGACACCAGCGTGCCCCCTTTCAATGCACAGAGATCAGCGTGCCCCCTTTCAATGCACAGAGACCAGTGTGCCCCCTTTCAATGCACAGAGATCAGCGTGCCCCCTTTCAATGCACAGAGACCAGCGTGCCCCCTTTCAATGCAGAGAGACCAGCATGCCCCCTTCAATGCAGAGATCATCGTACCCCCTTTCAATGCAGAGATGCTAGCGTGCCCCCTTTCAATGCAGAGATACCAGCATGCCCCCTTCAATGCAGAGATCAGCGTGCCCCCTTTCAATGCACAGAGACCAGCGTGCCCCCTTTCAATGCACAGAAATCAGCATGCTCCCTTTCAATGCACAGAAACCAGCGTGCCCCCTTTCAATGCACAGAGACCAGCGTGCCCCCTTTCAATGCACAGAGATCAGCGTGCCCCCTTTCAATGCACAGAGACCAGCATGCCCCCTTTCAATGCACAGAGATCAGCATGCCCCATTTAAATGCACAGAGATCAGCGTGCCCCCTTTCAATGCAGAGAGACCAGCGTGCCCCCTTTCGATGCAGAGAGACCAGCGTGCCCCCTTTGCATTGAAAGGGGGCATGCTGGCATCTCTGCATTGAAAGGGGGCACAATGATCTCTGCATTGAAGGGGGCATGCTGGTCTTTCTGCATTGAAAGGGGGCACGCTGGTATCTCTACATTGAAAGGGGGCACGCTGCCATTTCTGCATTGAGAGATACCAGCGTGCCCCCTTCAATGCAGAGATCATCGTGCCCCCTTTCAATGCAGAGATGCCAGCGTGCCCCCTTTCAATGCACAGTGACCAGCTTGCCCCCTTTCAATGCACAGAGACCAGCATGCCCCCTTTAAATGCAGTGACCAGCGTGCCCCCTTTCAATGCAGATATCATCGTGCCCCCTTTCGATGCAGAGATGCCAGCGTGCCCCCTTTCAATGCAGAGATGCCAGCGTGCCCCTTTCAATGCAGAGATGCCAGTGTGCCCACTTTCAATGCAAAGACCAGCATGCCCCCTTTCAATGCAGAGATGCCAGCGTGCCCCCTTTCAATGCAGAGATACCAGCGTGCCCCCTTTTAATGCAGAGATGCCAGCGTGGCCCCCTTTCAATGCAGAGATGCCAGCGTGCCCCCTTTCAATAGAGAGATGCCATCGTGCCCCCATTCAATGCAGAGACCAGCGTGCCCCCTTTCAATGCAGAGATGCCATCATGCCCCCTTTCAATGCAGAGATCATCGTGCCCCCTTTCAATGCAGAGACCATTGTGCTCCCTTTCAATGCAGAGAAGACCAGCGTAAGCATGCCCCCTCGCGAGACCAGTGCACTTACCTCAGGCAGCGGCGGCTTCTCTTCAGTCCCCCGGCCTCTCCTCGAGTCCTCAGTCCTCTCGCCTCCTCCTCCGCCAATGGCATGGGGTTTGCCTTTCAGCCAATCAGGAAGCGGGAGAACCCGCTTCCTGATTGGCCAGGAGGAGGATCCGTGTGACATAGCAAATTTTCATTCGCTATTGTCACACAATGGGTGGACTCGGGGCGCACTGCTCTGCGCCCCGGGTCCACCCTTTGCTGAAGCCTATTAGAGCCTCTGGCTCTAATTAGGTGATTTAAAAAAAAGCCCCATTGAACTCCATGCGTCCGGCGCCCCGCATGTAAATTAGGGGGCCGGATGCATGGATAGGGGGGCGGCGCCCCTGCGCTCCCAAGGCACCGGCCGCCACTGGTTGAAGTTTTACTGCTGGAGGCCATAAAACAAATTGCAGGATAGTCTATTGGCTCATGGCTGGGGACCATGAGGTAGTTTGCAGCATAATTAAAGTCTCTACTCACAAATACTAGAGCTGATACATCCACAGGTTTGATCCCTTGATAGAGAAGATAAGCAATCAGTCCAGAGATGCCTCAGGGGCAAGCAGCCCTCTGAAGATCACTGATCCATCCCTCGTGGGGAAAAAGACAGCCTGCTCTGGGCTGAATTTACTGCCCTAAGCTTTGGAAGCTTCTCCCAGAGGCAGGGGTGGAAAATCAAACTCCCAGCCTGTGAAACCACAAACTGACCAAAGCAAAAGTTCACTGCTCCTCCGATTACAGAGCAAGCAAAAAGCAAGATTTACCTTGCATCCTATACTAGGAGAGTGCTACATCTTAATTGCTTTTATAGCAAGGAAAATAATAATACAGCTGCTGTTTTTGAATATAGCAAAAAAATAGCAATTCCCTTTCCAAATGTTTGTTCTTGTATGGTCTGCAGGTCGTGGATGAAACATTATGAAGGAAGCAACATAAACAATCCCTACCTAAGGTATTAGTCTAGATACGCATGATCAAAACAATATTTTCTTCATTAAATTGCAGCAACCAAGTCTACCAACTTCCCACCCTGGGCTGCCGTTCATGGTACATTAGCACGAGTGATTCATTAAAATGGATTGCAAACATTCCCACACAATATATAGACAGGTAATAGTTCCAATAGGAAACATTTCTGCAATATATATTGTAGAAATCTGTAAATATTTAAACTGACCCAAGCCCTAACTTGAAAAGAGAAATATGAAACAAAGATGAAAATTAATGTGTTGGATTTCAACCATATACAGTATAAAGGCTTAGTGTGTTTTATGTTAGCCTTTCCTCATCCAGCTAAATAGCCTGAGTTGTAGTAACAGCACACAATGATATGTGCGTCATCCAATCGTACATTATTGTCTTAGAATATTTTCACAGACCCTTGAAGTGGAAATTCACCCTAAAACTAAAATCTCTAAACCTACTCGCATCCACAATTTAAAAGGAACCTATCTAGCCCTGTAAAGCAAAAATCGCTATACATGCAGTATATCACAAAAGTGAGTACACCCCTCATATTCTTGCAAATATTTTATTCTATCTTTTCATGTGACAACACTGAAGAAATGACACTTTGCTATAATGAAAAGTAGTGAGTGTACAGCTTGTATAACAGTGTAAAATTTGCTGTCCCCTCAAAATAATTCAAAACACAGCCAATAATGTCTACACTGCTGGCAACAAAAGTGAGTACACCCCCTAAATGAAACTATCCAAATTGGGCCCAAAGTGTCAATATTTTGTGTGACCACCATTATTTTTCAGCACTGCCTTAACCCCCTTGGGCATGGAGTTCACCAAAGCTTCAGCGGTATGCCACTGGAGCCCTCTGCCACTCCTCCATGAGGACATCATTGAGCTGGTGGATGTTAGAGACCTTACGCTCCTCCACCTTCTGTTTGATGCTCAATAGGGTTTAGGTCTGGAGACATGCTTGGGCAGTCCATCACCTTTACCCTCAGCTTCTTTAGCAAGGCAGTAGTCGTCTTGGAGGTGTGTTTGGGGTCGTTATCATGTTGGAATACTTCCCTGCGGCCCAGTCTCCAAAGGGAGAGGATCATGGTCTGCTTCAGTATGTCACAGTACATGTTGGCATTCATGGTTCCCTCGATGAACCGTAGCTCCCCAATGCCGTCAGCACTCATTCAGCCCCAGACCATGACAATCCCACCACCATGCTTCACTGTGGGCAAGACACACTTGTCTTTGTACTCCTCCTCACCTGGTTGTAACCACACACGCTTGAAACCATCGGAACCAAATACGTTTATCTTGGTCTCATCAGACCACAAGACATGGTTCCAGTAATCCATGTCCTTAGTCTGTTTGTCTTCAGCAAACCGTTTGCAAGCTTTCTTGTGCATCATCTTTAGAAGAGGCTTCCTTCTGGGATGACAGCTATGCAGTGCAATTTGATGCAGTGTGCGACATTTGGTCTGAGCACTGATAGGCTGACTCCCTCACCCCTTCAACCTCTGCAGCAATGCTGGCAGCACTCATACGTCTATTTCGCAAAGACAACCTCTGAATATGACGCTGAGCACATGCACTCAACTTCTTTGGTCAACAATGGCGATGTCTGTTCTGAGTGCAACCTGTCCTATTAAACCACTGTATCGTCCTGGACACCGTGCTGCAGCTCAGTTTCAGGGTCTTGGCAATCTTATAGCCTAGGCCATCTTTATGTAGAGCAACAATTATTTATTTCAGATCCTCAAAGAGTTCTTTGCCATGAGGTGCTATGTTGAACCTCCAGTGACCAGTATGAGAGAGTGAGAGCGATAACACCAAACTTAACACACCTGCTCCCCATTCACACCTGAGACCTTGTAACACTACTGAGTCACATGACACCGGGGAGGGAAAATTGCTAATTGGGCCCAATATGGACATTTCCACATAGGGGTATACTCACTTTTGTTGCCAGTGGTTTAGACATTATTGGCTGTGTGTTGATTTATTTTGGGGGACAGCACATTTACACTGTTATACAAGCTGTGCACTCACTACTTTACAGTGTAGGAAAGTTTCATTTTTTTCAGTGTTGTCACCAGTGGCGGCTGGTGAAGTTTTAAGATGGTGGGGCACATGACCCCACCCTTCCATTTTGACCCCTCCCATTTCTCAGAAGCCCCACCCCTTATAGACTCCACCCATTCTGACTGAAGTGGCAAAAAACCAAACAGTACAGACCCCCTAGCACAAACCCCTCAAGCACAAACCCCACACAAACCCCTCAAGCACAAACCCCCTAGAACAAACCCCACAGTACAGGCCCCCTAGCACAAACCCCACAGTACAGGCCCCCTAGCACAAACCCCACAGTACAGGCCCCCTAGCACAAATCCCACAGTACAGACCCCCTAGCACTAATCCCACAGTACAGGCCCCCTAGCACAAACCCCACAGTACAGGCCCCCTTTCAATGCAGTGACCAGCGTACATGCCCCCTTCAATGTAGTGACCAGTATTTATGCCCCCTTTCAATGTAGTGACCAGTATACATGCCCCCTTTCAATGTAGTGACCAGTATACATGCCTCCTTTCAATGTAGTGACCAGTATACGTGCCCCCTTTCAATGTAGTGACCAGTATACATGCCCCCTTTCAATATAGTGACCAGTATATATGCCCCCTTTCAATGTAGTGACCAGTATACATGCCTCCTTTCAATGTAGTGACCAGTATACATGCCCCTTTCAATGTAGTGACCAGCATACATGGCCCCAATGCAGTGACCAGCATCCATGCCCCCAATGCAGAGATCAGCGTGCGTGCCCCCTTCAATGCAGTGACCAGCATACATGCCCCCAATGCAGTGACCAGCATACATGCCCCCAATGCAGTGACCAGTGTACATATCCCCAATGCAGTGACCAGCGTACATGTCCCCAATGCAGAGATCAGCGTGCGTGCCTCCAATTCAGTGACCAGTGTACATGTCCCTAATGCAGTGACCAGTGTACATGTCCCCAATGCAGTGACCAGTGTACATGTCCCCAATGCAGAGATCAGCGTGCGTGCCTCCAATGCAGTGACCAGTGTACATGTCCCCAATGCAGTGACCAGTGTACATGTCCCCAATGCAGTGACCATTGTACATGTCCCCAATGCAGAGATCAGTGTGCGTGCCTCCAATGCAGTGACCAGTGTACATGTCCCAAATGCAGTGACCAGTGTACATGTCCCCAATGCAGTGACCAATGTACATGTCCCCAATGCAGAGATCAGCGTGCGTGCCTCCAATGCAGTGACCAGCATACATGTCCCCAATGCAGTGACCAGTGTACATGTCCCCAATGCATGCAGTGACCAGTGTACATGTCCCCAATGCAGAGATCAGCGTGCGTACCTCCAATGCAGTGACCAGTGTACATGTCTCCAATGCAGTGACCAATGTACATGTCCCCAATGCAGAGATCAGCGTGCATGCCTCCAATGCAGTGACCAGTGTACATGTCCCCAATGCAGTGACCAGTGTACATGTCCCCAATGCAGAGATCAGCGTGTGTCCCTCCAATGCAGTGACCAGCATACATGTCCCCAATGCAGTGACCAGCGTACATGTCCCCAATGCAGTGACCAGCATACATGTCCCCAATGCAGTGACCAGTGTACATGTCCCAAATGCAGAGATCAGCGTGCGTGTCTCCAATGCAGTGACCAGTGTACATGTCCCCAATGCAGTGACCAGTATACATGTTCCCAATGCAGTGACCAGTGCACATGTCCCCAATGCAGAGATCAGCATGCGTGCCTCCAATGCAGTGACCAGTATACATGCCTCCTTTCAATGTAGTGACCAGTATACATGCCCCTTTCAATGTAGTGACCAGCATACATGTCCCCAATGCAGTGACCAGCATCCATGCCCCCAATGCAGAGATCAGCGTGCGTGCCCCCTTCAATGCAGTGACCAGCATACATGCCCCCAATGCAGTGACCAGCATACATGCCCCCAATGCAGTGACCAGTGTACATATCCCCAATGCAGTGACCAGCGTACATGTCCCCAATGCAGAGATCAGCGTGCGTGCCTCCAATTCAGTGACCAGTGTACATGTCCCTAATGCAGTGACCAGTGTACATGTCCCCAATGCAGTGACCAGTGTACATGTCCCCAATGCAGAGATCAGCGTGCGTGCCTCCAATGCAGTGACCAGTGTACATGTCCCCAATGCAGTGACCAGTGTACATGTCCCCAATGCAGTGACCATTGTACATGTCCCCAATGCAGAGATCAGTGTGCGTGCCTCCAATGCAGTGACCAGTGTACATGTCCCAAATGCAGTGACCAGTGTACATGTCCCCAATGCAGTGACCAATGTACATGTCCCCAATGCAGAGATCAGCGTGCGTGCCTCCAATGCAGTGACCAGCATACATGTCCCCAATGCAGTGACCAGTGTACATGTCCCCAATGCATGCAGTGACCAGTGTACATGTCCCCAATGCAGAGATCAGCGTGCGTACCTCCAATGCAGTGACCAGTGTACATGTCTCCAATGCAGTGACCAGTGTACATGTCCCCAATGCAGAGATCAGCGTGCATGCCTCCAATGCAGTGACCAGTGTACATGTCCCCAATGCAGTGACCAGTGTACATGTCCCCAATGCAGAGATCAGCGTGTGTCCCTCCAATGCAGTGACCAGCATACATGTCCCCAATGCAGTGACCAGCGTACATGTCCCCAATGCAGTGACCAGCATACATGTCCCCAATGCAGTGACCAGTGTACATGTCCCAAATGCAGAGATCAGCGTGCGTGTCTCCAATGCAGTGACCAGTGTACATGTCCCCAATGCAGTGACCAGTATACATGTTCCCAATGCAGTGACCAGTGCACATGTCCCCAATGCAGAGATCAGCATGCGTGCCTCCAATGCAGTGACCAGTGTACATGTCCCCAATGCAGTGACCAGCATACATGCCTCCAATGCAGTGACCAGTGTACATGTCCCCAATGCAGAGATCAGCTTACGTGCCTCCAATGCAGTGACCAGCATACATGCCCCCAATGCAGAGATCAGCGTGTGTGCCTCCAATGCAGTGACCAGTGTACATGTTCCCAATGCAGAGATCAGCGTGCGTGCCCCCTTCAAAGCAGACAGTGTCAGAACACTTACCTCACTAGTCACGGACGGCGCGCTGCTCTGAGTCGGCCCGGGGCGGCGGCGGGACTACACTGTCTCTCTGCGGATGCGATGCGGTGGTGACGGTGTGGAGACGAACTGGACAGTCTCTCTTCTTCCTCACGCACGGCGGCGGCTCTCCTGTCTCCTCTCTTCTCCGACGTCGGGCGGGAACTGAAGGTGAACGTGACGCCTGGGTGGTGCACCACCCCCAGGCGTCACGTCACCAGGTCCAATGTCCTCCTGTGATTGGTCCAGGCTGGACTCTGGATCAATCACAGCCCGGACATCGTTAAAGTGGGGTGTGTCGGGGCACAATGCTCTGCACCCCGATGACCCCCAGAAGAGCACCAATTGGCGCCTCTGCCAGGTGAGGGTGGGGTCAAAAACCCCACCCCCCCACACCCAGCACTAAGTCCGGCGCCCCTAGTGGGCGAAAAATTTACTTTTTTTATTTATTTTTTTTATTTTTTCATTTATTCTTTTTTTTTCTGCTTGTGTTTGGGGGGGGCCCTGCGCCCTCTATGGGTGGGCCGCCACTGGTTGTCACATGAAAAGATATAATAAAAATTTTACAAAAATGTGAGGGGTGTACTCACTTTTGTGAGATAATGTAAATACACGAGCTCTATGGGAAATCTTGGTCAGCTTGACATGGTACAGCTACCGATTTTAAATGTTTAACATTGGTGTCTATGAGAAATATTGGTCAAATTTACATGACACTGTTCCTGAACCTACACAGGTTGAACTGGATGGACTATTGTATTTATTCAACCTCACCTACTATGTAACTATGTAATTAGTGACAGGGACACCAAACTTGGGGAGCTTGTTAAGAGGACCTAGGATTACAATATGGTAGATTACCTAGGCAAGCTAAATAACCTCAAAATCTGATATGCTGTAGTCCTGGGTCCCCTCTCGGTGCTCTCTAAGTTATGTGTCCCTGTCACTTATGGTTCGGGAGCAGTGCCATATCAAGCTGACCAAGATTTCCCACAGACGGTAATATTGAAAACCGGGAATTAGTGCCATGTCAAGATGACCAGGATTTCCCATGGGTATGGCTGTATATAGCAATTTTTGCTTTACAGGGCTAGATAGGTTAGTCTTAGATTGTGGATGCAAGTAGATTTAGAGATTTTAGTTTTAGCCTGAATTTCTACTTCTACTTCTAAGGTAGAGGTTCACCCTAGAAATACTCCATGGGAAATAAATAGCCATAGAACAAAAGCAATGTAGTGTAGCAGAGGAGCTCAACCACTCTTTACCCTGTTCCTGTCTGGACCCAGGGGTAGTAGCCTTGTCTTAACAGTGTACCATGGGCATTAAGGCTTCCAAGGAAACTCTTTCTTGTGTGTGGGGATACCTGTGGGACAACCCATCTTGGCATAATCAGTACCTGTTGACAGTCGTCTGCCATCTGCTTCATCCGATACTCCAACAGACTCTGCTTTGCCTTTGAGCACAAGTTTAGTTTCCAGGAGACATCCCCATATGGAGGTTAGGAGAAGAATGAGTCCACATCAGGAATTCCTTTTTTTCTTGATTTACTGAACCAATATAAGCAAGGATATTTACGTAGTTGAGCCATCCGGCGACATTAAACAATGATTTTGAAAATTAACTTCTATTCAAGTATAAATTCTTAACTCAGAACTTGAAGTCCCTTCCTTTGCTCTCATCTTTAAATCTCCGAATTTCCCTTTCTTTGCTGCTGTGATCGGACTTCCTGTTAGAGGGTGGCTACATTTATTCTGCATGGTCCCACTGTATGTAGGAACTTAACCACCCTTTCTTGCTCATTTTCGAGAAACTTTCAACACAAGGGACATAACTTACCATCAGCAGGATGTGCCCCTTGTGCTGATGCCTCTTCTTTTAGTTGAAATTCTCCTCTGTCTATTCTCCTCCCCACTACCTACGCCCTAATCTTCCAGTGTGATGGGGGTTAATAGAACTAAGGGACTGTCAAAGGCTCTCATTAAGAGTGCCCAACTATGCTCACTCTTTCAAGCAAGCTACCCCTTTCATAGAAGTCATATTACAGCTTCTATAAATGAAATGTGATCTATGAATGGAAGACAGGCAAATGATTGATAGCTCCTTCCCCTTCATTCATAGTCCTTGCTTCATTCATAGAAGCTGTAGTACGCTTCTATGAATTAAGCAGTTGGGTGAAAAAGGCAGGTATAGTCCGGCTCTCTTGATGAGAGCCTGTGACAGTCCCTTCAATTAATTCTGATTGTGATTTGGAAGCAGAGACTTTAATTAGGTAACTGATGAAATCCTAGTCCTAAATATGGCCATGCCCACCTCAAATTTTGAGTAATTCCTGCCTAATTAGCTGATATTTGACCCGTAGGTGTCCCCATGAGGCACCACCCGGCTCAATAAACTTCAACTGAAAAATCAAAGTACCTGGGTGGAACATTTTCTATCACACAGTGACAGCATTCACATACCTCCCAACTTTTTGAGATGGGAATGAGGGACACCTATTAGCAAAAGTATGTAGGCATAGGACACACCCCCTGTCACACCCCCTTAAAAGAGAATTATGCAAAAAAAATGAGTTAAACCCAAAAGTGCTTTTTTATCACTATTATTCCTTTATACTGGCTTTTGACATTTACAAAGGCAGCAATTTAGAAATTGGATGTAATGTTTAGCACTTGAAAACACTTTTTGAAAGATAAAAAATGCATTTTATATACAACTATATAGATCAGACCAAAATGAGGGACAAATGAGGAGGAAAGAGGGACAGAGGAACTTTGTTCCAAATCAGGGACAGTCCCTCGAAATCAGAGACAGTTGGGAGCTATACTTCAATTAAACGCAGTCAATGTTCAAGTTTTATTGTCACTCCATCAAAGGAAGCACCCCCCACTGGCAGAATTGCCAGACTATTTTTAAAAGACTAATGACTGTTTTTAAATGTGAATTTATATTCATAGAAACAGTATGTATAACACACAATTATTATTATTATTATTATTTAATGATAAACATGATTTTTAAAAATAAAATGTGACCCGAACATTAGAAATCAAAAGTCTCCATTTTGAAGGCTTACATGCAAGTTATTGGCCATAAAAAGGGTATGGGGGCCTTGGTACTGCCCTGGGGGACATGTATCAATGGAAAAAAAAGTTTTGGAAAAGATTGTTTTTAAAGGAGCATTGATTTTAATGATGCTTAAAGTGAAACAATAAAAATTTAAAAAAATTGCTTTAAATATAGTGCCTGGGAAGTCTCCTTAGCCTGCCTGTAAAGTGGCACATCTGTACCTTGTATAAAAGCTGCTGTAGCATAACTGACATTAATAAAGAAAGAAATGCATTTAAATGTACTTCGTGGCTACAAGCTATTGTGACCAGGCAATACAAAAAAATAAAAATGGAAAAAAATGGCCTTGGGTCCCCCCTCCCCCCAGTACATACCAGGCCCTTTGGGTCTGGTGTGGATTTAAAGGGGAACCCCTTGCCAACATTAAAAAAAAAAATGCATGGGATCCCCCTAAAATCCATACTAGACCCTTATCCGAGCATGCAGCCCAACAGGTCAGGAAAGGGGGGGGATGAGCAAGCACCCCCCCTCCTGAACCATACAAGGCCACAAGACCTCAACATGGGGGGGTGCACCCTAAAGCACCTTGTCCCCATGTTAATGGAGACAAGAGCCTCTTCCCGGCAACACTGGGCTGCGGTTGTGGGGGTCTGCGGTGGGGGGCTTATCGGAATTTGGAAGACCTCTTTACCAAGGGGGTTCTAAGACCCTAGCCCACCATGTGAATGAGTAGGTATATCGCCCATTTGTGATGTCACTGACCCAGAATGCCCTTGAAGGTTTGATATAAATTGGGGGGACCCCATGCTGTTTTTTTTTTTTAATTTTTCTATTGCCGACAATTGACAGCTGATGACTCATCTGTTGGTAAAGACACAGCGGCCGACATCCCGACCGCTCCTAAACAACAGCTATTCACTGTGCCCTGATTGGCAACGCTTTGCCAAAGCAGGGCTAAGAATGCACTGTGCAGCACGCAGTGCATTGTGGGGCGCTTGGCGGGTGAACATCCCGCCAAGCGCCCTGCAAATACGGGTGTTCGCTGAACGGGCAAACAGGCAAGGTTCGGGCCGAACTTTTGCTTGGCTCAAACAGTCCGTCCATCTCTACTCCTAATCCAGTTGGTCCCATCTCTGCTAGGAGAGAGGAAGAGGCTGCATCCCCACTGTGTGCCTGACTCTGCAGACTGTGTAATCTGATCTTCAGATTGTTCCAGTCTTTTCCAAAGTGTTTTTCGAGCCTTCATAAAATTTTTTCCTTTGGAGCTCTTCAATTGCTTTTAAACATAAAATATTCCATAGCTGTAAACTATTTTGCCAAAATATTTACCTGATTTGTGCAAAATAAGAAACATCCAAAGATTTTTGTTGTATCCATGAGCACAAAAAAAAATGAATTCTGTTTAATTCATTATGTGTAAAATAAACTTTTGCACTTGTCCTGATGAAACTTTACTAACATTTGTGTTCCAATTTATGCTACTTAAATACATTTCTTGTCATATTTTGATAATATTTATTTTCACAGTTTAATCTTAAATGAAACATTGTATCTTTTGGTGTTGTTACACTGTATTTATTCACATCAGAGGTGGATTTTGTATTATGCAAACAGAAGGAGCAGTGCTACTACCCCATACAGCTCACCGATAAAATATTTCTGAATATTGTATTATACACTGGAGGAAAAAAGTGTGCTTGAAAAATAT
Source organism: Pelophylax lessonae (assembly GCF_965119305.1). Lineage (NCBI taxonomy): Eukaryota > Metazoa > Chordata > Amphibia > Anura > Ranidae > Pelophylax > Pelophylax lessonae. Next base: position 257,076,639 of record NC_138775.1, on the reverse strand, counting down.
TGGAACAAATTAATTTCATATCAGTTAGAAGATGTTTTTTTTTTTTTTTTTTTTATTATTTCTTTATTCATTTCTAATACACAGAATTGAAAAGAAAAAGAAAACTGTAAGTATTGTAACAATTTTCCAACCCCCCCCCCCCCAAATTCACTCTTCTCTCTTTTAAATCCATTCCCTCTCCTTCTCCCCGCCTCCCCCCTTCCTACCCTCCCACAATTTCGGTATATCTCCTGGTTTTCTTAAATTCTGTCCATCTTTCCCACATGTTTATACATTTTTCAATCTCATCTTCCCCACTGCATCATATATATTCCATATTATATGTATTTTCCACATTTTTGATCCAGTCTCTTATTGTAGGAGTTTCTATTTCTTGCCAGTGTAGTGGTATTAAACATTTAGCTATAATAATCAGGCGGGGTGTCACAGTTCTCCTATACTGTTTTACTGAGCCATTTACACCATGAAAAATACATTGCCAAGGGTCTTCCAGTATCTCTATATTTGTACTCTCCTTTATTTGTCCTAACACCTCCATCCAATACTTTTTTATTTTGGGGCATTCCCACCATATATGGGTCATAGTTCCCACTTCTTTACATCCTCACCAACAATATGGTGTTTTCCCTGTTTGATATCTATGCACTTTATCGGGTGTTATATACCAGTTGGACAAACATTTTTAATTCATTTCTACTGTCAGTTAGAAGATATAAACCTTTTCCTTTTTTTTGTTTACTAAATGAAACATGTTTTCACAATCTTCTCCCAGTTAAAATTACTCTCAAAACTTTTATCCTGTGTAAATATTACATCACCAAAATCACAAATTAAATTAGGAAAATAAGTTCTGTAACACAATTTTGTTGGCATGATCTGATATCTGTCAGCAATTCTGTGAAATAAAACTAATAGGAGTTAATTTTCAAGCAAGGGTATATCGAATTCTACTTTAATCGTATAAAACATTGATTACAGTGGAACAGTGCCAAAACTAGTTCAATTAAATAAGAGTAGGAGTCCATGAATCCACGAATTGAGGGGAGATAAATAAAGACGCAAACAGAGTTGGATTAAGTTTTTTAAGGACGTGATCTTTGTGGTTGGTGTAAATCCCGATGGAGGTGTAACCAAATCTTTGGATAAAGAAAGCTGTCTTATTTTTGGTATATCCTTACAGTAAATCCCTTTTCATGTGAAAATTTCTAAACATGTCGAAGAGGAATGAAAAATAAATTAGAAAATGATTTTGGGTCAGGACTCGGAACGAGTGTTTCAAGGCAGAGCCAACTGTCTTTGACGTAAAGCTGGCTGAAAGAGAAAGATTTAGGGAGGTGGCCATTGGAACAGATGGAACACAGCTCTTTGCCGAGTGTGCTCTGTACTTTCATCTCACATAGATATGTCAAGCTGGTGTTTTTGGGCAACATGCTGCATTCTTAGGTCTAACTTGTCTCACACCAGTCAGTTTAATAATTTAAAGAGTACCTGACTTGTGGAAGATGTTTTCATACAAGACAATCAAAGGCAATCAAAGGACAAAGGATGTACAGAGGTACTTTAAAGGAGCAGGAAGAAAGGAAGACAAAAAGGAATAAAACTGTCATGGACTTGCAATAGGTTGGCGAGCTTACCTGTCCCATCATGTCTGTATTAGAGGTCAGACTGCATTTCTGTTTCCTTTTTATCACCTCTACTTCCTGTTCCTACCCCGCCCAGGTCATCACAGGAAGTCTATATTAACCAGTGCACTGCAGGTCTGCTTTGCTGTTCAACAGTGCTAGTTTCCTGTTTGCCGTGTGCTTGATCTACTGTTCTGTGTACTGACTTTGGCTTGTCTCTGACTATTCCTGTTTGCCTGTTACCCTGACCTTTGGCCTGTCCCTTGGTTACCCTTGTCTGCCTGTTACCCCAACCTCGGCTTACCCTTCACCATTCCGTGTGTCCTGAGTGGCTGCTTCCCTTCTCTCCCTACGGAGCGTGACCTGGGGGACCCCAGGGGCCGTGACCTGGGCCCAGCTGCAGCCAAGTCCATCCTCACCACTAGAGGCTCTGGTGACCACCTGCTGGGTCTTAGACTCCGTGCCCTGGAGAATCTTGGGTTCACGTTCCGGTCCATCTGCAGCAGTCTGCTATAGGGTTCACTACCTTGCGCTGCGCCCCTGCCTCCAACAGGGTGCAGTTGTCACCTGGCCACAGGTGACCTGACAAAAACAACACGATTAAGATCTGTTTAGGTGTAGTAGTTAATTAAAAAAAAAAGTGTGGGGGTTCTTAGAGCAACAGAATAACTTAAATAATATACCATTCTGTTATTCCAGCCAGCCAGCAACAATATTTGCAGGTCAGGTTGAATACTGGGTCTTCAGACACATCAAGGACTACAACAAAATGGCACCCATCTGCATACTGCCTTGGCATATAGTGAGCTCCTCTTAGTAAAAAAATAGCTTCAGCTTTGTCTCCTACCCATGAGAGAACTTTCTCTATCATGTTTCTCCCAATAGGGACTTAATTGTAGAGGCCTCTATATACTATATACCAAGGCAGTGTGCGGACAGGCACCATTTTGCTGTAGAATAACTTGATATGCGTATAGTCACATCTGTAAGTTGCCTAGATACTCATCCCAGGGTCAAGTAACCTGATTAAGAGTTTGTGGAGAATGTCACTCACAGAATGGTGAGTGCTTGTGCTTGATGTTTGTGGGGTTTTTGAAATATTTACTGTTTTTGGATCCCACTGCTCAATGGTATAGAAAATGAAGCCCCAATAAAACTAGTGGTAAGGTCAGTAGAGGTGCTTGTATGACAAAAGATCCTTCTAAGTGTATTCTTCAAAATGGTAGTATGTATTTGTCATAAAAAAGGTAAAAGTCACCATCAATACATTTCTTGGATCTTTGCCTCGTTGTCAGGATAACTTGAAAATATATAAAGTATGTTCGGGTGAGAGGAATAGGTTTTAGCACCACATCCCTTGAATATTCTAGTACAAACTTAACATTGGATAGAAGTGGGATTTTAAAGGTGCTACATCCACTGACCAAATATAACAGTTAAAATCCAGTAACATTTATTACAAATCCATTTTATAACCAATAGAAAATTTTACAAGAATGGTATTTGTTGGTATCCCTTGTGTATACTGTAGGGTATTGACAGAGTCCTCTATGCATTTTTCTTCTACATGTTTTGGAATATGGCTTCTCCTGAAGAAGCCATACAGTGAAACATGTAGAAGAAAAATGCATAGAGGTCTCTGTCGCTACTCTACAGCACAGGTGTCAAACTGGCGGCCCTCCAGCTGTTGCGGAACTACAAGTCCCATGAGGCATTGCAAGGCTGACAGTTACAAGCATGACTCCCACAGGCAGAGGCATGATGGGGCTTGTAGCTCCACAACAGCTGTAGCACCTCTAAAATCCCACTCCTATCCAATATTAATTTTGTCAGGATAAGGTGTACAGCACCTTCAGCAGTCAGGAGTGCATGTGCTCCTTCAAAAGGCAGTGCACTCAGTTGTCCCAGCTAGAGAAATGCATGCACTCCTGCACACTAAAAATATGCTGTATATCTTTTCCTGATGAAGTGGCCACTAGTGATGATCTAAGATTCAGGCCAAACTTTTCTTGAATACGTAGCCACTAATGATGAGTTAAGGTTTGGGCCAAACCTTTCTTTATAAAGTGGCCACTGGTAATGAGTTAAGGATTGGGTCCCAACCCACAAGAAGCTGTCACATATCAATAGATAGTTGTGGCCAGGAAATCCCCCCCCCCACAGTTGCACGTAACAAGGTTGCTGGTTACATCATTGACCTAATATGGCCACATAGCAATGATGTTATCCAAATATGGCCATATGGCCAGGTAAATCAGTGATGTCACCAGCATCCCTGCCCCTTTGCTATGTGCAACTGAGGGCCAGGAAATTCCTCATCTGTAGCTGATTGGGCTGGCAGCATTCTACCATATCTTCCCATTTGGCCCAAACCTTAGTTGATCACTAGTGGCCACCAACAAACCACAAAATGTGGAAATTGTGTGTTTTACTTGTTTTTTGACCAATAAATACCTACCTTTTTGAAGAATACACTTAGAATGATTTTCTTGTCCTATGGGCACCTCTACTGACCTTACTTCTAGTTCTGTTTTTGGGGTATGTATACAAGAAAGGATAGTCATTAGCAATGCCTGCTGTTTCCCTGCAACTGATCTCTTCTCGTTACTGAACCACCATACTGCCTTCCAGTGTGGAAGTGACCACCATAGTAGAGTAGCAGGGTTTTGCTTTTTCATGTCAGAGATGCCCCCTCAAAATGGGTGATCTGATGGCCGTTGGATAAATATTCAAGGGTGAACAGAAGAGGTGTAGAAAGCACAGATCCCTAGAATGAAGTATAAGCAGGAAGATCTTTGTACTGCAAGGCTTTATGTACAGCTTCCTCTCCAGCAAGGTGAACAGTGAGCAGCACAGAAGTGACATCACTAAATCTCATTCGAAATCTGGTGAGACTAGCATTCAGATGTAGCACTGCCTTAGATGATCTCATGCTGCATATATGAAGCTCAAGGCATAGAATTGCTTAGGCACAGGAAGTTCAGGTATTTTTCAGGAGAAATTGAAGACAAAGTCTTTCAGGGTACTGCTTAGGCAAAATAACATTTCTATATTACAAATGTACCATATAATATAACAATCTTCCGGGTTCCTTTTACATTGAATGACATCCAATCTTTGTTATAACTTATTAATGAAAATATATGGATAAAAAAACATTTATAAATGTCACTTACTTTGCATACCAGGTACCTCCAGGTTACCCTCTATGTTGGGAGCTGTGTGTGGCCTGGTCCCCTTCCCCATGACCAATGCAAAGTTATGTCTGCAAAACTATCTCTGCATATAAAGCCATATATGCTGAAATTAGCATTTAGCATTAACAGCATGTATATCCCAAAACATGAGGTGATTTTCAGGGCAAAAACAAACTGACCAACTGTTTGGGGAAAATTAGATTGAAACTGGATAAAACATATAAAGAATACAAGCATTATGCAGATAATGTCTTGGGGGAAATTACATCCAGGACCCCAGCATGAAAAGGCCATGGATTTAACTATCAATTACCAGGCTGCCCACGAAATACTTCTGTCGCCCTAACTCCAGGACAATAAGTGAATGGGACATGGACATGATAAAGATTCATACCCTTGTTCACTTAATTCTTTTTTTAAATAGCTAGCATTTGGCTACAAAAACAAGAATCTTCATGTCCTTTTCAAAACTTGCCCTACAAAACAACAAAAACTGCCTGTAGGAAGCTATTTTTGTTACTATAGACCAGGGGTCTCCAATTCACTGTTGTTGTGGAATTTTTCTTCAGGTACAAAATACCTGTTACCTGTTAGTCAGTGATACCAAATCAGACAATATATAGCTATATATATATAATGAGATCAGACAAGACTCAAGATGGCTGAATCATAGTGACCTGATTTATTACAACATTGCTGGAGTTTATATATACTCAAATATGGGTTTGTCATTACAATCTGACGTACAGAAATGGGTTGTTATTAACATCTTTTATCCAATCAAAGTTAACAACTAATTATAGTAAGCATTATGTCAATCTAGATCGTGATTCTCTGTCATAAAGGGAAATTTCTTGGTGACACACAATAAAAGTTCCAAAGGGGCTTTTAGAAGATATTATTGGCTTTGTGGTCAGCTGTCCAGACAGAGTTGATATTCTGAGAGATAGGGAATTTCCACTGTTTCGTTCATCTGATATATTCTTAGCCTTTGCAAGCTCAGTGACACATGTAAGGAAATCAAAGTAAAATGAGATTAACTCGAAATACATTTTGTTTAAGATAACCATTCTAAATGCCAGTCAAGGCATCCTGTAAAGGCCAATAAGGTATCCAGAAAATGGGAGATAGGTATGCCACGACACTGTCCTTCAGGCTTTATGGGGGGGGGGGGGGGCTGTGGATTGTGGGTGTATAAAATTACCCAGCATCAGTGCTCCATCATTGGTTTTAATGGGAGAAATAGTAGTCCATTGAATGGGTCAGTAGGGAATATGGTGCCCCACCTTTGGTGTCAGCTGGTGGAATAGTGCATCAAGGGGCAGATAAAGGCAAACAAAGGGAAATTAAGTCCTAAAAGTCACACATCACATCAAAACCTTGTAAGGAGGTGTATGATAGCCTCAGCCGGAGCTCCACGTCTCCCAATGGGCTTTACTCCACCCCTGGAGCTTAGTCATGGTTAAGGTCCAGGGATGGAGTGAAATGTGTTGGGGGGGGGAGGTCTGGTTGGAGCCCGGGCTGAGGCAGTCATACACTCCTTACTGGGTTTGCTGTGACATGTGACTTTTAGGACTTCCTTTCCCATCATCAGTGCTCCATCATTGGTTTTAATGGGAGAATTTATGCTCCATTGAATGGGTCAGTAGGGAATATGGTGCCCCACCTTTAGTGTCAGCTGGTGGAATAGTGCACCAAGGGCCAGATAAAGGCAAGCAAATGTTGCACATCACATCAAAACCTTGTAAGGAGGTGTGTGATAGCCTCAGCCGGAGCTCCATGTCCCCCAGTGCGTTTTACTCCACCCCTGGAGCTTAATCATGGATAAGCTCCAGGGATGGAGTGAAATGTGTTAGGGGGGACGAGGCCTGGTTGGTGCCCGGCTGAGGTAGTCATGCACCTCCTTACAGCGTTTGCTGGGACGTGTGACTTTTAGGACTTCCTTTCCCACCATCAGTACTCCATCATTGGTTTTAATGGGAGAATTTATGCTCCATTGAATGGGTCAGTAGGGAATATGGTGCCCCATGAAGTCCTAATGAAGTCCTAAAAGTCCCACATCCCATCAAAACCGTGTGAGGAGGTGTATGATAGCCTCAGCCGGGGCTCCATGTCCCCAAATGGGCTTTACTCCAACCCTGGAGCTTAATCATCGTTAAGCTCCATGGGTTGAGTGAAATGTGTTGGGGGGGGGGGGGGGCGAGGCCTAGTTGGAGCCCGGGCTGAGGCAGTCATACACCTTCTTACAGGGTTTGCTGTGATGTGCGACTTTTAGGACTTCCTTTCCCTACTAGATGTTTTGACCTGGGATGAGTTCTGTTCTTGTCATTCAAGAGGACCAGGTGGAGCCCTGAGTGGCACCTGTCATTTTTGTTAAGGGCAAGCAAAGGGCTACATCTGACCCCTGGGCCACAGTTTAGAGACTGCTGCTATAAACAAAAACACACTTTCTGTTTCGACAAGTTGACAAATGAAAACCAATGTAAAGCGTTGTGTAAATTGTTGGCACTATATAACTACCTGTAATAAATAAATAAAAATTAAAAAATGTACGATGCAAAAATAGTGCTGAAGCTGTGGTAACAGGTTCTCTTTATAGGAAAAAATACCACAAAGCAAAATGCTTATGGAACACAAACCTCAGATAGAAGCTGCTGAACCCTTACTCCTGGATCACATGCCAGTTCTGGGACAGTTGAGCTGAGTGTGCTGAACTGAACACCTATTTTCCGGACCTAGTATTCAGTTGGGAAGTAAGCTTCCATCGGAGACATGTCACACAGTTAATTTGGACCCTTTGGGACATATTCCTTTAATAATGCATAACTCAGATTGACAGTTGTGGGGATAAAAGCTGATGAGTCATTAGCTGCCAGGTAAACGTCTCATTTTTGTTGTGTTTTTTTGTTCTTTGGCGGTATGTTACAATTATATTCGTGCTTCTTTGTTGGAGCCTATCCGCTTGTTCCATACCAGTAGAACAGGGTCACCTCAGGTAAGAAAACAGACAAAACCTTTATAAAGCATTGCACACATAAATAAATGATTATTGTGTGGCTCTACAATCTGACTGACACTGAGCACGTCAATCTAAAAGTTACAATGCAAAGAAAAGTTTATAAACTACCATAGCAACTCATAATAATATTTTTCCTTCTTATATGTATCATTTATTTCAATGATTTATTTACAATTTATTTAAATTTACCAGCTGCTCTCAATATCTTTGGCCATGTGGAATGGCATTTCATTTTTTAACAGGAAGGAAAGATAATCCGGAAACACCTTGTTATTAAAAAAATTATAAATATAAATATCTATGTAAAGCTTCATGTATCTTGATAGTCTACAGTTCACATTGTATTTGCTGTACAGCGGAGCGCACCCTGCTGGTAGACATTTCAGGCTCTGCAGTGTCCCCGGAGGTGCTTTGATGTCTGACCAATGGATCTCCTGCTGAAATATAGGAACAATTGGCCAATATATGAAAAAAATTCTGACATTATTATTATTATTATTATTATATAGGATTTATATAGCGCCAACAGTTTGCGCAGCGCTTTACAATGTGAAGGAAGACAATACAGTTTCAATACAGTTCAAAACAGGAGGAACTAGAGGGCCCTGCTCGTTAGAGCTTACAATCTAGAAGGGAGGGTCAATTGAAACAAAAGACAATAACTGTGGGGGATGGGTTGATGGAGAAAAGGAGGTACATTTGTTAGGTGTTGGTAGGATAGGCTTCTCTGAAGAGGAGGGTTTTCAGAGATCGCCTAAAAGCTAATAGAGTGGGAGATAATCGGACAGATAAGGGTAAGGAGTTCCATAGGATTGGAGAGGCTCTGGAAAAGTCCTGGAGGCGAGCATGGGAGGAGGTGATGAGTGAGCTAGAGAGCACGAGGTTTTGAGAGGAATGAAGAGAGCGATTAGGTTGGTATTTTGAGATTAGGCTAGTGATGTAGCTGGGGGCTAGGCTGTGGATTGCTTTGTAAGATATTGTAAGTATTTTGAATTTAATTTGTTGGGTAAGCGGAAGCCAGTGGAGGGCTTGACAGAGCGGAATAGGGGACACTGAGCGATTGGTGAGGTGGATGAGTCTGGCGGCAGCATTCATGATGGATTGAAGGGTGGATAGCCTGTGTAGAGGTATGCCAATGAGAAGGGAATTGGAGTAGTCGAGGCACGAGATGACCAGGGAGTGAACTAAGAGCTTTGTTGTGTCTTTGGTTAGAAAGGGGCGTATTTTGGAGATGTTGCGGAAGCTAAGGTGGCAAGATTTGGACAGCGATTGGATGTGGGGTTTGAAGGAGAGTTCAGAGTCCAGGACAACACCTAAGACCTTGGCATGTGGGGATGGGCTGATGGTAATGTCATCGATATTGACGGAGAAGTCAGGGGAAGGGGCACGTGGTGGAGGAAAAATTATAAGCTCGGTTTTGGATGGATTGAGTTTGAGGAAGTGGTGAGACATCCAGACCGATATATCTGATAGTAAATTAGTGATACGTGACATCAAATCTTTTGATGTTGACTAGTGATGAGATTGGGTTCAGGTTTCGGCTTGGTCTGAACTAGATTTTGGTCAAATTTTGAAGTTATCTGTCATTGGTGGGCCAATAAACTGAAGCCAGGATATTCCCCACCATGCAGCTGAAGTGATCAGGGTCAGGGATAATCGTCACATCATTGAACTAAAAGGGCATGTAATAATAGATAGATAGATAGATAGATAGATAGATAGATAGATAGATAGATAGATAGATAGATAGATAGATAGATAGATAGATAGATAGATAGATAGATAGATAGATAGATAGATAGATAGATAGATAGATAGATAGATAGATAGATAGATAGATAGATAGATAGATAGATAGATTGACAGATAGACAAATTGACAGATAGGCAGATTAATAGATAGATAGATAGATAGATAGATAGATAGATAGATAGATAGATAGATAGATAGATAGATAGATAGATAGATAGATAGATAGATAGATAGAAGACAGATAGATAGATAGATAGATAGATAGATAGATAGATAGATAGATAGATAGATAGATAGATAGATAGATAGGAGACAGACAGATAGATAGATAGATAGATAGATAGATAGATAGATAGATAGATAGATAGATAGATAGATAGATAGATAGATAGAGTAGCTATCTAATAGATGTGTAATAAATGTATAACAGATGGATAGGCAGGCGGAATTCACAATCTGGTGGTAATAAATGTATTTTTCCAGTGACCAGACTGGGGTCAGGGTGGATGATTGAGATGGTAATGGGAGATTCTTCTTCCTGTTGTAGAACACATCATTCCAGCCGTACACAATAGAAATGTATGTGCGGAATGCCGGGGAAGGATCTCTGTCCGGAATGATGGTTTTCATTTATGATGAGAATAATTCCTCTAACTAACTCTTCAGGAAGAGCTAATCCCCTCCAGTGCGCCTTATTAAATGCTGTGTGATTTGGCTCACTGCATAGAAAATGTTAATATGTGACATCAGGCCGATAAATGATGTGAGCGGAGATTTGATTTGGCAGGATCAGCGGTGGCTCTGTGTTCATCCCTCTCCGGAGGGACGGGGAACGCTCTACCTGCAGTGACGCTGCCTAATGACAGTATTATGTATGTGTCATCATTTACTGGAAGATTCTTTCCTCTACCTGCAGACACGGCTACTGTCATCGCCGCTCACACACCCGTTATAGGGGCCTCTTGCAGATTCCGAGGTTGTCAGAGTTTTGGGTTTTTAGCTAGTTATTGGTGACTAAAGGGAACCAGTCATAACTGGGCCCATACCAGAATATGAAGAATCACTCTCTAATGTTTTTCATTTTATAGGCTGACTTACAGAAACTTTATATCTGACCCTCACTCATATTTTCTTTGCCTGAATCTGACTCTAAAAACAGACCATACACTATACAATTATAGTTGTACAATCTCCTTCGATATTAATATCAGATTAATGTGTGATTTGCTCAAAACGATTAAATTGGCAAACAATCGAATCAGCATAACTTTCCTTCTGACGGCATAACTTTTCTTCTGACCGATTTCGACTCAATCTAGTCGATCAGCCAGGGTGGAAAATGATCAATTGTTTTGCATCGATCAGCAACACTGAGATACTTTGTGAATACGATTGTATTTCGATCGAGCAGATTATGAAATTACATGGTGGAAACAGAAATGCGAACAATAACCTATGGTGGCCACACATGCTTTGATTTTTTTTTTTTTTTATCCAGTCGATGTGCAATTTGATCATAACGAATAAATCTACAAACAATCAAATAGCCACAGCTTCTGTTATGATTGATTTAGACTGAACTTTGATCGGATTCATTGTGCATCAATTGGCAGAAACAAGGTATTTTGTTCATGAATACATATTTCAATTGATCAGATTATGAGATTTCATGGAGATATGATTGTATCCATGGGCATCCGCAGGTAGGGGCAGGGGGGGGGGGTCAAATGCCCCTCCCTGGAATCTCAACTTTCCCTTTAAGTGGTTGTTAAGCCACTTTATACCATCCTGTCAGGTCTGTTTAATAATCCTGTTTGCCTGGGTGTCTGTGTTTTTTTAAAAAAAGCCATTCTTTAGCACTTTTCAGAGGGCCTAGCACCGCTCACGTGACCCGTCGGTTCTCTCCTCTCCCCGTCTGACAGCTGCCTGCAGGGGGTGGGGCCGAGGATTCCTCACTGATGTCAGTCAGGAGGGGAGGAGGAGGGCAGGGGGGAGAGAGGCGGAGGGTCACGTGAGCGACAAGTGGTGCTCTGAAACTTGTTTCTGGCTTATTTTTATAAAACACAGACACAGGAGCACACAGGATTAATAAACAGACTGTAGACAGGATATTAAACTTTAAATGAAACTACAGCAGCAGGAGGATTTGGGGGGGGGGGGGGGGGTGGTAACTGACACAGGAGCAGACAGGCCGAGAGGGAGGAGAAAGGACAGAGGAGGACAAGAGAGCTGCAGGTGACAGAGGCACATAAGCTGACCACAGTGTCAGGGCTCAGCAGCCATGATATACCGTGGTCAGTTTACAGAGGGGAGGACATAGCCAGGCAGGATCAGCCAGGTATTTTTAGGTGATATAAGGGGCCAAATTACACAGCACAAGCCCTGTGCTGTATAACATGCTTTAATGGAACAGGATCTTTTTTTTTTTTTTTTAGGTTAACAAATGCTTTAAAAATAAATTCTGCTGTTTGCTCTTTAAAAATAAATACTCAACATAAGTATAATAACTAAGCCCCTCCCCTTCCTGACATTGTTGAAAAGGGGGCGGAGCATGGATTACCTTAAAATTATGCCCTCCCCTGAAAAAAGTTCTGCGGACGCCCATGATTGTATCCTAACTATCTTTCGAAAATCCACTTTCCTATGTGTGGCATATCAATCTAATAGGTTGTTGGCAATAGATTGATTATTCTTATCGGAAGAGATGGTTCAGAAAAGAGATTGATCATTGATCAAATGTGTGTGTTGCCATCTTTATAATCATACATTAATATATATATAATCATACATTATGATCATATCTTAACTATCAACCAAAATCTTCTTCTCGGTGTGTGGCATATCATTCAAATGGGTTATTGATTACCAATCAATTATTTTGATAAAAAAAGCTTGATTGGAAAAAAATATAATCATTTATTGAAGCGAGTATGGCGACGAGTAGATCTACCAACAACTATGTAATGTAAACTCCAGTCAATGGAGTCAGCTGAATGCAGAGATGTAATACATACACGGGAGCTGTTTTACCTGGCAACAGATTTGTATTTCTGTCCATCCAGTCCTGAGATTTATACATATCTGTCCCATGGCACAGCCTTCTCTAGCCAGGACAGAGACCTGATCTTTCTTTGCTGCAGTTTCACTTTTACTTGCATGTCCCCTCCCCTTTGGGCCTGTGACTGGACAGTGAAAGAACAAGCAGCACACTGATGAAGTCCTCTCTCTGTCACTCTGCTCTCTCCTCTCTTGCTGCACTGCAACGCTCCTAATAGAATTCTTGTGCTGCTTCTCTGTCCTTTCTAAACTCTGCTGCACAGATGGTAAAAGCACTGTGTAAAGCTGATACCAGGTCAGATTGAAGTATTTACACTGCTCACGTTAAAAATTAATTTAATGATGTATTACTAATTACAGAGCTGCATTAATTTGTGGCTTTTATATCTGCCTGGAGTTCAGCTTTGAATTGGCCGAGGGCCACAACCTGACAAGGCTTTAACCATTCATTACTATAAAAAAAGTTTTGGCTGTAGATGTGTTCTAATACTATATGTTACAGTTTATATGACTTTTTAGTTGGTTTAGATTTGCTTTACTTCCTGTGAGATAATGGATAATAGTGCTTGTTATCTTTAAAATAGAAATTTACTCTCTCAGCCAACATTAATTATTTTTAATCCTCATTCTGCCAGCATTAGTCAATAGATAGGAAAATATATTATATTTACTTGTTTTGACCTTTTTTTTTTACATTTCTTCAGTTACTTCCTGGTTTCTGGCCTAGGAAAATGATGTCATACATCCCAGGTGTATTCATGAGGGCAGGAGGGTCTCTCTCCGCTAAGCACATCCTCCTGTCTGCAAGCCTGAGCTAGGGATAGATGGATTCCAGGAAGTAAATGTCACATGAATCATCTGCTTTTATTTAAGATGGCCACGACCAGAAATGCTACAGGGGGGTGTCAAAGTGATCTCTTGGCAAAATTGTCAAAATAAAGCATAGAGACATGACTGGGGGTTTGCTTTGAATATTAAATTATTAAATAGTGTTTTTGGTTTGCGGTGCTCAGATCCCGTGTAGTTCAGCTTTAAGGCTTGGTTCACATCTATGCATGCACGGTTGTCCTACTCATGAGAAGTGCATTTGAAAGGGTCCCCAAACCTTTTGTAAAATCATGCTGCATTGAATAGCATGATTTTGCGCCACGATGTGGTTGGTTTGGTGTGAGTGAAAATGTCCGCTGTTGCCGATACGTGGGGGTGCCATTAAGAAATAAGCGTCTGCTAAAGAGCAATGCATTTCTGTGCATATTGGGAAAACATACAATTTTGTGCACATTCCTGCCATGCATATATGTAAACCAAGTCCCTATTCACACCTATATGATTTGTTTCACTTTCTGTGCATTTGGGACCCGTACAGATGTCAAATTAGGAACAGCCACTGTGTCTGTGCAGCTGCTGCATCCCAGTTGACATGAATGGAACTGCCTGCACAGGGATGCATGGGACACCTTTACGGGTAATCACAGCCCTTGCCAGTCACTATGGGGGTGCAGGGAGAGAGGAACACATCCAGGTGACACCTGCTAAATGGTGACACCTTCAATCCCAAAACTAGCCTACCCACCGCCCTGCAGTGCACTGTGGCAGGCTAGACAGGAGAAAGTCTGATGCGCTAGCCTGCCCAGTGTCTACTGCTTTGTCTTGCTCCTGCTGTCACTCCACAGCGTTAGGACAGGGTACTGTGGCAGGCTAGGGGGGAAGAGCCACATCGGCACAGTAAAAGATGGTGACACCAAACCTAATGATGCCGCTAACCCTCAGGTGTATGCCGTAGTCCCTGAAAATGAGGCTTAACTCTGCCGATTTCCCCCACTGCTTATAGCAGCATAGTTGCCAACAGTCCCAATTTGCAGAATCCCGGAAAATCTCCCTCCCTCCATCCCTCTTTCTTCCCTTCTCTCTCCCCCCTCCTTCTATCTTTCTCTCATTCTCTCTCCCCCTCCATCCCTCTTTCTTTCCTTCTTTCTTCACTTCTCTCTCCCCCCTCCATCCCTCTTCCATTCTCTCTCCCTCCCTCCATCCCTCTTTCTTCCCCTCTCTCTCCATCCCTCCATCCTCTTTATTTCCTTCTTTCTCTCCTTCTCTCTCCCCCCTCCATCCCTCATCCCTTTTCTCTCCCTCCCTCCCTCCCTCCCTCCCTCCCTCCCTCCCTCCCTCCCTCCCTCACTCCATCCCTCTTTCTTCTCATCTCCCTCCCTCCCTCCATCCTTCTTTCTTCCCTTCTCTCTCCCTCCCTCCATCCTTCTTTCTTCTCTTCTCTACCCCCTCCATCCCTCTTTCTTCCCTTCTCTCTCCCTCCTTCCATCCCTCTTTCTTCCCTTCTCTCTCCCTCCTTTCATCCCTCTTCTTCCCTTCTCTGTCCTTCCCCCTATCCCTCTTTCTTCCCTTCTCTCTCTCTACCTCCCTCCATTCCTCTTACTTTACTTCTCTCTCCCTCCTTCCATCCCTCTTTCTTCCCTTCTCTCTCCCTCCCTCCCTCCATCCTTCTTTCTTTCCTTCTCTCTCCCTCCCACCATTCCTCTTTATTTACTTCTCTCTCCCTCATTCCATCTCTCTTTCTTCCCATTTCTCTCCCTCCCTCCATCCCTCTTTCTTTCCTTCTCTCTCCTCCCCATCCATCTTTCTTTCCTTCTTTCTCCCTCCCTCCATCCCTCTTTCTATCCTTTTTTTCCTTTCTTTTCTCTCTCTCCCTTCTTGCTTCCCTCTTTCTTTCCATCTCTCTCCCTCCACCCCTCTTTCTATCCTTTTTTATTTCTTTCTCCCTCCCTCCTCCTTCTTTCTTTCCTTCTTGCTTCGCACACCGCATTTTCTTCACTCCTACTAGGCAATGCCTACAAATGAATGCCCCACCCCTAATTAAAATAATACTACACTTACAGAAAAAAAAGTGTCCATATTTTTTTTTTTTGCCAAGTATGTAGCAGGGGTGACAACAGCAGCCCTCCACTAGCTGTGCAACTACATTTCCCATAAGGCATTGCAACTGACAGTTACAAGCATGACTTCCAGAGGCAGAGGCATTATGGGACTTGTAGTTCTGTCACAGCTGGAGGACTGCAGTTATCCACCCCTGACCCATAGGCACCGAACTACTGTGGTTATTGGTAAATCCAGTCCTGGTTGCATGGGTTGCTCACATTGGCTATATCACTTGTAAATACCGAGCTATGAGCTAGACTTTCATATTTCTACTGAGCCCTTGTCACTCGCTATAGCGGAGTCTGAAGATTTCATTTAGTAATCTAATCCATGAGATACAAAAGGGGGAATTTATAATCAGTTTGTAAATGTAATCTTGGATTTGAGTCCAGAACAAATGACAGCCATTGATGCCCACAGTGACTGATAACCGATGTGACGGAGACTAGAGCGGGTAACTGTTGTGATGGCAGTTGGAGAATTGATCTCTCCATAATATTCATCTGACTCGTTGCGACATGAATACTCTCCTCCTGCGACGTGCTGTGTAATTAGAGACACGTACAAATCCCTCCTACCTTCCTCAGCCTGGGTCAATAAGTATACCCATACAACCTCCACTGAGAACGGCTGAAATTCACTTTACAAGTCAATCGACTTTTGTTGTGCTGCGTATTCTCGGTGGAATCTTGGGTTTTCATTAACATATGTCAGAAAAGACAAATTATATGGAAGACTGATCTGATGAAACAACAAGCAAATACATTCTGTTGTCTCCATACGGACGTGTCACCGTATACAGATCGGTAAAGTACAGCTTTGTCTCTTTAATCACTTGCTGGACACTTTCACCCCCTTCCTGCCCAGGCCAATTTTCAGCTTTTAGCTTTGTCAAACTTTGAATGATAGTTGCACGGTCATGCAACACTGTACCCATATGACATTTTTATAATTGTTTTCATACAAATAGAGCTTTCTTTTGGTGGTATTTAATCACCACTGGGTTTTTTATTTTTTTGCTAAACAAAAAGACCAAAAATTTTGATGAGGCTGCAGTGATGGGCACTGATAGGCACCGATGAGGTGGCACTGATAAGCATTGATGGGTGGCACTGATGGGCACTGATGAGGCAGCACTGGTGGGCACTGATGAGGAGGCACTATTTAGGCAGCACTGATGAGCACTGATATGCGGCACTGATAGGTGGCACTGATGTGCTCTGATAGGCGGCACTGAAGGGCACTGATAGGTGGCACCAATAGGCCACACTGATAGACGGCACTGATGGGCACTGATCAGCACTTATAGGCACTGGTAGATGGCACCAATGGGCACTGGTCGGCAGCACTGATATGTGACACAGATGAGAAGGCACTGATAGGTGGCACTGATGGGTTCTGATAGGGGGGCACTGAAGGGCACTGATAGGTAAAACTGATAGGCAGCACTGATAGCCACTGATGGGGCACTGCCAGGCACTGATGGGCACTGATTGGCAGCACTGGTGGGCACTGCTTGGACTGCACTAATAATCAGGGTCCTGATTATCAGTGCCAATGTCCCTTTTACACAAACTAGTTATCAGCACTCTTCTTCTCTAATCACGCTGTTAGCGTGAGGAAAGAAAAGCTGATAACCGGCCTGTGCTTACATCCGTGATCAGTTTTCATTGGACACAGCTGATCATGTGGTAAAGGGCCACTGTCATTGGTCCCTTACCCTGATCTGTAATCAGATGAGTCCTAAGGACTTAGCATTCACAGAGCGTGCCGCCCGCACAGTGCAGAGGGCACGCGGACAGAGCGATCATATGAGGACATTCATGTGCGCCCTCCCAGTAAAGTAAGCCAACACTGTAGTCATCTTTTGACTATAGTGTGGGTGGAAACTGGTTAAAGAGACCCTGTCACCACACCATTTATTAACAAAATCTGCCTGTAAGATAGATGCACATCTATGCTGCGCATACATGCAGTCAAAAGTGCATCCCACTGCATCTGATGTGAATGGGCCCTTATGCTGGCTCAATATAAGTGTGCCAAATGTATCATCCCTGGAGATCAGCTTAACAAAAAAAAACTTTCTGTCTAGTTATTGTTTGTAATTGTATATGTACACATTGGGGTTGACATATTTGAAGATGTGCCTTCTGCTTTGCAATGTCTACTGCACCTCATTTCTCTGGTATTGCGCAACATAAAAAGGGCATGTCAAATTTTTTTGAACTACCCTCCTTGAACAAGAAATAGATCATTGTACTGTCCATGAAGCTTCCTATGGTAAACCACAGGAAACAACACAGATGTGAATGGGCCATGATCATTCCAGATTTTCAAGCAGAAGCACAGCTTTGCTAATTAGGAACAGCTTAAATAACGCACATACGTTACTTTACCTGAAATGCTTAGAAAAGATCTGGAACAATCACAGAGGAACAACACCGAGAAAAAATCACTTTGGACAGTAGAATCTGCTGTAGAAAAAGAAATAATGGAATGAGACTGAGCTTCGTTGCTTTAAAACCCTGAGGTTAAAAAGGGACTCCGTGCTTCCTGGTGTGGACAGGATGGAAGCCAGGCGCATTCAAACGAGTCAAAGCTTTCCTGAGGCGTGCCAGTATTTTCAACATAGAAAAGACAGAGGTGAGTCAACAAGTCTTTAAGTTTGTCCAAATTCTACAGTCTGCCTGAAAGGAATTTGGTGTAACAAAGTGCTGGAAATACAGTATAATGAAAGTGGATTCTGCCAATGGCATGCTCAATTTCATGTTCCCATTTTTAAGTTATGTGACTTCTTACTCTGTATAATAAAACCCACTCCTGAATATTCGCTCGCTTAAAATATCTTTCCAAGAAAATCCCACGGGATGAATACAATACAATAAGATTTTTTCTCCACACCTTCTCCAAATCCCATATCTTTCGTAGATTAATAATGGATAAAGAAAAACAAACTGGGGTGATTATAGTTACAGAACGTTGCTAAACAAACAGTGGGATGGCTCAGTAATGTACTAATGCTATCCAGAAAATTCTACACCGAGCTAAAGTATGAAAGACAACATTAGTTTTCTGTTTCTTAGGATAGATTTAAGCCTCGTACACACGCACCGATTGTTGGCCGACTTTTGTCCAGTGTTGTTGTGTTGGTTGAAATGTGCTCTAGACTGCACACGAATTTTGTCAGCCAACAACAACCAACTGCAGAAGTGATGTCACGTGATGGTTTACTTTCCGTGTGTTTTTTCTTCTCTGAGCATGCCCAGTCTTGCTCGTCTGATTTTTGTCGGCCGAAATCTGTACTGACTGACGAACAATCGGCCGTTCTGTTGACGGCCAACACAAATTTTATAGCATGCACACCAGATTTTGTTCGGCCGAAAAGTCGCAGTCGGTTGTCGGAAGCATCATACTAACAAGCCGATAAACGGCCGATCGGACGTTGGCCGAAAATTTACGGCCAACAATCGGTGCGTGTGTACGAGGCTTTAGACATATTTCTAAATCTCCCTTGCCGCTGAAACCCAATTCACGTTCCGATCACTCTCAAAAGGCTACTAATCGGAGGTGAGGAAGGGATGCATTGCCTCCTCACCTCCTGTTTTAACCCCATTTTTGTTGACAAATGCGCCACAACCACATGCAGTGTATGCAGTTGCAGGGCATTTGCAGCACTTCCCCATTGCCTTAAATGTGTAGTGTTTGGTGGGCTTGCCAGCCACTGGTCACTACATGTTGAGTCAACTTTGCCATGGGAGTGAAACAAAGCATTGAGGCATGTAAATTTCCCCATCCACTGTCTATTGCGGCTTAGGAGGGGGTAGTTGGCGGATGGCAAAAACGCAGTTCAACCATGCTCTTTATACATATGGAACAATGCTTGTTAAATGCCTGTAATACATCTTTAAAACGCCTAAAAATTATTTATATACTGAATTTAGGTGTGAATGCAGGATAATGAATCAACACGCCATTTCTCATCACAACGAACATTGCATTCACATCAAACAACATTTCATAGCATGTTGCAGTAAAGGTGTAGGGTCAGCCTTAAACTTTTCTTAGGATAGGGAGTTGGCAGAGATTCGTTATCCATTTTTGGATGGTGGCAAAGAAAGGCACAGTAGCAACAGAGATGAAGGATGCTAAAATATTTATCCTATACAAAAAACCCTTGGGCAACAATATGGATTTGTCGCCATTTCTCATTTGAAGATACAACAGCCTCCACTCTTCTGGGAAGGCCAATAGAAATGCATGCCTAACTAGCCAAAAAGGCATTTGTGAGGTCAGGTACTGATGTTGGATAAAAAGACCTGGCTTGCTTTTGGCTTTTCAGTTCATCCAAAAAGTGTTGAGGTAAAGGCGCTGTGCAGGCCACTTAAGGTCTTCCCACCACACCAAACTCAGAAACCATGTCTTCATAGAGCTAGCTTGTACGTAGGATCACAGTTATGCTGGAACATAAAAGGGCCAATTTAACTGGGATGACCAAGGGCATGGCCAAAATGCAGATTTATTTGTATAGCCACTGTTCTGTCTCAGCATCGATTGTACCTGTGACCTTCTTGTAGACCCCCAGTCTGTAAGTGTGTGCAGCAGGTTGAATGATGGCTTTAACAGATAGTTTACTCAATGAATAAAGACTCCAAAGGTGTTCTCCAATGCTTCTTTATGCTTCAAGTTAGCAAAGGCATAAACATAGAGACTTTTCCATAGGTAAATTTCCAATGAAGTTACACAGCTTCCACACTCTGCAGTCTCCTCATAACAACTAAACAAAATGGGAGTTACAGCAGGAAATGGAGGATGGGAGAAACCATCTAGCCAGAAACAGCAGGGGTGCAAGGAAGGTACCAATAACATAGCATAACATAACATGTAATAACAACTGCTAGACAGTTAAAGCTGCGTGGCAGCACAGACATCTCTATATTAGGAGCTGGGAAGGTCAATATAAGGACTTTGTGCCCAGTTAGCAAAAACAGGATTTTTGAGGTCAGGTACTGTTGTTGGATGAGAAGACCTGGCTTGCTATTGGCTTTCCAATTCATCCCAAAAGTGTTCAGTAGAGGCCAGTGTTGTGTGTAGGTCACTTAAGGTCAAAGTTGAGTTGGAGGGTGGATGACCACATGTTGCTTGAGTTGGAGGGTGGATCCCCACATGCTGATTGTGTTGGTGGGTGGATCCCCACAGGTTGGTTGTGTTGGAAGGTGGATCCTCACATTCTGCTTGTGTAAGGTACAATAGCCACCTGACATCAAGAAGTTGTCCAGGAGCAGCGACGCATGCGAACCCTTCCTGCAAGAGAAAAAGAGAGTTATTTTCAACGTTTTTAGAGTTTGTGAGCTTTGTCAGTTTGGTACTGTCACAAATAAAGTTGGGTGAAAGAAAGGCAGATTTACCTATAAATCCGCCCACTTGTGAAGTAGTCTGCTCTTTGGCCTACAGATGTGAGCACATGGCTTCCTGCCGCCATGTTTGTTTGCCGCGAGCTAATGCTATTGAGTGCTGAGTTCGGTGACAATCTATTGGAGAACATCATTGACTAAGGGCTTTTTGTACAGAGAAATATGGTAAGAGCATAACCTTGGGGATTTGCACGTGGTGAGGTGGAGGCATACTACCAGCAACTGCTTTATATTTGGTTAGCTGTTTCCTTCCCATGACCCCATTGGAAGCATATTTGGTGATGGACTTTTGTCACATTGGACTCTGACACCCTATTTCGTTTTACTTACTGATGTACTGTGAGAGCTTTATTTACGTAGAGCTTTATGATTGTCATTTTATGGATTTGTAGAGCTGCTTGTGCTTATTAACTTGTTGGTACGCACCATTTTTATACATAAATACAATAAATAATAAAACAAGAAAATACATTGTCTATAGACTAGATACACTTTAAAGGGGATGACGAAACATTGACTCTTCTCTTATATGTTTGCGGCCACCTAGCCAGCTATAACTTTTGTGAAACCCGGTCAAAGAAAACAACAGCAACAATTTCATGCCATGTCAGCAGTAAATTAATTGAAGAGCTTTAGTTGAGATTCTGCTAGTAAATTATCTCTTGGTAAATGATATAGCTCCTTTTCAATGTTCTTTTATCTAGAATGCAGTTTTCCTGTGTCCTGTCTATCTCTGCAGAGTGAAATATGGCCGTCTAAGTTATTTCAAAATGACATTATGTGCCAGAGACACAATGAGCTGCAATTTCTTTAAATATTTCCAAATGGTGCCCTACAGGAATTATTTGAAAGGTAGTAATGGCGGAAGTCCAAAATAAAATGGGATTTTTGAAACTATGCAAAACTATACATGTCAAAGCAAGTTTATAACACTTGCTACGGAGAGTATAATGTATACAGTACATTAGTCGTCAAGCAAGAGTTGGAGTTTCAGACTGTTATTGTCTCCTGGGGGAAGCAGAGAAGGCAGCACATACTAGCAAAAGGTCAGGTGTTCGGTACAGTATGCTACAAAACTGTCTGGGCTCAGTAGACACTTTTAAAGCTGAACTACGGAATTAGCAAATATTGTCTAAGTACCAGAGTCATGTGTATTTTTCCTTGAATCTTGATGTACTGTGTGTATTTCTTCTCTCTGTGCAGCAATTCAGTGTGCAACTTTAGTTTGAGCTTCCTGTAATAAAGACCGCTCACTGCTGCTCTCTCTCCTTGTGCAGGGTGACTGGTCTTGTCTCCGCCACCTTTTGTAGCTTTCTGCAAGAAGCCTGTTGTGGGTGGAGCCTGCTTGGGCCCTCCCACAGCTCTGCTCCTTGCACAGACTATGAACAGCCTACTGATGATGTCACCCCAAACTTTTACAAGGTAATGAAGACATTTGATGCATATAAAGTAGACTAATATCCTTTGCGGCTGGGGTGATTCACCTTCTCTCTTTGCCCTGGTGACCACATTTAGATTTCTCCCCAGAACCAGAGGTTATGGGAAATCTGTGAGAATTGAAAAAGAAAAGAGGGCACGCTGACCTAGTGCATTATCCAACAGATTTATTAAAAGATATGAATAAAATCATAAAGATGTCTACTCACAAACATAAGTTAAAAACATGCTTGTCAGGCCACATGTGTGGCTATCTCTCATCGGTTGGTCGAATCACTGAACCAGGCAGTGGGGGTCCTGGATGGGACCCCTCAAACTGATGCGTTTTGAAGGAGTGGCCTTCTTCTTCAGAGCCTCTGATAAAAAAGAATGCTCCGAAGAGGCTCTGAAGAAGAAGGCCAGTCCTTCGAAACACATCAGCTTGAGGGGGTCTCATTCCAGGTTCAGTGATTCAAGCAACAAATGAGAGATAGCCACACATGTGGCCTGATGAGCGTGTTTTTCGAACTTATTTTTGTGAGTAGACATCTTTATGATTTTATTCAAATCTTTTAATAAATCTGTTGGATAATGCACTAGACCAGCACACCCTCTTTTCTTTTTTTATTCTCACAGCATTGTCAGGAGGACCCCAGTCCTAGAGGGCAGCAATGCATCTATGAGATTATCCACTATTTTACCAGGCACCTTTGACACTACACAGTCAGCTGACTCTAGCGCAGGGGTGGGTTGTTCTTTTATGTTGTGGGGAATCTTCCAATGGGAACATCCTTTCTGATGGCAACTGTCTAAGATACTAATTCCCGTCTCTTTGTAGAGCATTGTTCTTACTTCCTGTTGAGTTTCCTGAACAGGAAGTAAATGGAAATCTCCCCTGCAGTAAAAAAATAAATGATAAGATGTCTTCACCTTTCTCTACTCTATCCAAACATGTTGAAAATATAAAAAGTTTGGGCTAAGGAGGTTTACTTACTAAAGGCAAATTTAGTAGAACTGACATGCAAAAAAGCTGCTGAATTTTATTATAAAGACACTTACCTGTCCAAGGATCCAGCAATGTCCATACCAGAGCCCATTCTTCAATTGGCTTGAGGTGCAGGTGCCGGCATCTCAAGTAAGGGAAACCTAAAGTTTCCTACTGCACGTGCGCAAGTCATGCTGCACCTTGCGAATAGTCTCGTAGTCTTCTGGGACCTGTGATGTGTTCCAGAAGACTGCGGGGAAGTAGGGGAGCCGAGCTTCAGGCTCAGATCGTCGTGGCGATTTAAGCCGGTGGTGGGAGTGGGAACTTTTCAAAACCAGGTACCCGCTCTTCCCTCACCCCCAAAAAGTGTCAAATGTGCCAGTGGAGGGGAGGGAGAGTGCAAACAAGTGGAACTTCCCTTTTTGGGTGAAGCTCCGGTTAAAAAGAGATGTATGGGAATGGTTTTTATTTTAGATTTACACTTACCTAGGTGAATGCAGCATTGGTCCGATGCTGCATCTGTCCCCCAGCGCCTTTGCACTGAAAACCGAGCGATCGAACACTGCTGAGTAGTGATGAGCTGCGTGTTCAAGTCGAACCTAAGTTAAAATCGAACACTGCCTTTTCGCCCGTTCGCCGAATAGCTTCTTCGCTGGAACTTCGAGACCCTGTATCCTTAATTAATTTAATAGGTTTTATTTAATATCTATAATTAATATTAATCATCTGCTGGCCAGGGAATCTAACCCACAGCCTCTCATTTGCAAGCCCGTTATTCTAGCACCTACGCCACCGAGCCAGCTGTTTAACCTAAGACTCTCTCTGCCTAACAAACTTCTATCTGAGTTTTGACAGCTCCTTAGTAACAGACCAGACTTTCTATACTAGACATGAGATAGAGAGGAATAGAAGAGTGTCAGGGTTGATTTACTAAAGGCAAATAAGCTGTTCAGTTTGAAAGGGAATTTTCACTTAGCTTAGTGAATGAGGTGAAGCTCTGCTCTACTTCCACCATTCAATCACGTGCAAGCAAACATACAGTATTTTTTTTGCTAATTTTCACCACATTCTCAAAGCTAAGTGAAAATTCCCTTGCAAAGTAAACAGCCAGTTTACTTTTAGTAAATTTACCCCAGCGTGTTCAAACTACAGCAAAAAAAAAAAAAAAACTCTCCATGCCTGGCTGTTTAGACAGGGGTCTCATGATCACAAAACTAGCTGAATTAAAATACAATTCCTTTAGGAGTCAAAACAATTAATATATACTGTATGTACTTCAGCTGTGTATGAATGCGTTTGCCTGGAGTTCCAGCTTCCCTAATGGATGCTTAACTAAATACTGAAAGGTTCAGAAATGTATCATTACAGCAAGTTAAGCAACATTTGTTATTCCATTTTTAAGTTTCAGTAACCTGATTTATCATCCTATTTGTTATTTAAATAACTATATTTATATTAACATTTTTATGACTGTTAAAATATATTTGTAATCAAGCATATTCTAGAGCTTGCAACTCTGTTGTGCTCCCTAAAATATACCCGCGTATTCATGTAAAAAGATTTAATGTACAATGTGATTCATATTTTTTTATATTGCTTGATTATAGTGTAAAACAATAAAAGCATTTATTAAATGGAGCACTCACATTCCCGAATATAATAAACAGGAGCTCACAGCCAGAAAACTTGAACATTGTTCAAAGACCTTCAACACAAACAATAAGCATACAAGAACCCGCTTTTGTTCTGAAACGTGCAAAGGCACACTCCCAAGGGTTTCTCCCCACCAATCCCAAACAAGCATTTCTTTAATGAACTCATAAAGTTCACTATTATCATGTGGTGTAAAAAAATATGCCATATCAAGTCAAGTAGGAAATAGACATCCAGTTCAGTAATAATTAGGGTTAGACAATTAATTAAAAGTAAATTGGGCAATTAGGTACAGTGGGTACGGAAAGTATTCAGACCCCCTTAAATTTTTCACTCTTTGTTATATTGCAGCCATTTGCTAAAATCATTTAGGTTCATTCTTCTTCCTCATGAATGTACACATAGCACCCCATACTGACAGAAAAACACAGAATTGTTGACATTGTTGCAGATTTATTAAAAAAGAAAAACTGAAATATCACATGGTCCTAAGTATTCAGACCCTTTGCTGTGACACTCATATATTTAACTCAGGTGCTTTCCATTTCTTCTGATCATCCTTGAGATGGTTCTACACCTTCATTTGAGTCCAGCTGTGTTTGATTATACTGAATGGACTTGATTAGGAAAGCCACACACCTGTCTATATAAGACCTTCCAGATCACAATGCATGTCAGAGCAAATGAGAATCATGAGGTTAAAGGAACTGCCTGAAGAGCTCAGAGACAGAATTGTGGCAAGGCACAGATCTGGCCAAGGTTACAAAAAGATTTCTGCTGCACTTAAGGTTCCTAAGAGCACAGTGGCCTCCATAATCCTCAAATGGAAGACGTTTGGGATGACCAGAACCCTTCCTAGAGCTGGCCGTCCGGCCAAACTGAGCTATCGGGGGAGAAGAGCCTTGGTGAGAGAGGTAAAGAAGAACCCAAAGATCACTGTGGCTGAGCTCCAGAGATGCAGTCAGGAGATGGGAGAAAGTTGTAGAAAGTCAACCATCACTGCAGTCCTCCACCAGTCAGGGCTTTATGGCAGAGTGGCCCGACGGAAGCCTCTTCTCAGTGTAAGACACATGAAAGCCCGCATGGAGCGAAAAAACACCTGAAGGACTCCAAGATGGTGAGAAATGAGATTCTCTTGTCTGATGAGACCAAAATAGAACTTTTTGGCCTTAATTCTAAGCGGTATGTGTGGAGAAAACCAGGCACTGCTCATCACCTGTCCAATACAGTCCCAACAGTGAAGCATGGTGGTGGCAGCATCATGCTGTGGGGGTGTTTTTCAGCTGCAGGGACAGGACGACTGGTTGCAATCGAGGGAAAGATGAATGCGGCCAAGTACAGGGATATCCTGGACAAAAACCTTCTCCAGAGTGCTCTGGACCTCAGACTGAGCCGAAGGTTTACCTTCCAACAAGACAATGACCCTAAGTACACAGCTAAAATAACGAAGGAGTGGCTTCACAACAACTCCGTGACTGTTCTTGAATGGCCCAGCCAGAGCCCTGACTTAAACCCAATTGAGCATCTCTGGAGAGACCTAAAAATGGCTTTCCACCAACGTTTACCATCCAACCTGACAGAACTGGAGAGGATCTGCAAGGAGGATTGGCAGAGGATCCCAAAATCCAGGTGTGAAAGACTTGTTGCATCTTTCCCAAAAAGACTCCTGGCTGTATTAGATCAAAAGGGGGCTTCTACTAAATACTGAGCAAAGGTTCTGAATACTTAGGACCATGTGATATTTCAGTTTTTCTTTTTTAATAAATCTGCAACAATGTCAACAATATTGTGTTTTTCTGTCAGTATGGGGTGCTATGTGTACATTCATGAGGAAGAAGAATGAACCTAAATGATTTTAGCAAATGGCTACAATATAACAAAGAGTGAAAAATTTAAGGGGGTCTGAATACTTTCCGTACCCACTGTAATTAGGGCAGGACCAGCAATTAAAGAAGCACTGAGCTCTAGAAGCTGTACCCTAAAAAAGGCATTAGAGGAAAAAAATGAGTCCCCAGTACTGTATTGCCAGTGGTCTCCATGCAGCTGATCTTCCCCATTACTGACTTTTAATGCCTTGTTCTTCACTGTCACTGTGTGGAGGTGGTCATCTTGGTAGAGGCAGGGCTTTACTTCCTCCACCAGCAAGGAGAACGGTATTTTAGTGGATGTATTATTGAGGGTATATGGGATTGTTAAGTTTCATTTAGTGTTCTTTGTATTTCCTTTTTTGTGTATACAGTATACCTGTTATTTGTGTACTATCACATTCTTTTTTCACTGACTTTTTTTTTCATAATAAAATAAGGCTGACAAAGGGTCAGTTATGGTAGAACAGTTCGCTGATTGTTTAAATAAACTTCTGTAACCCTCAGAAGCAATTTAAGCCCCTTACACCCTTATAAACAACCAAAAAAACACCTAAACTTTGCATTTCCAATTTAGTCCAGTGGTATTCTTGGGAATTTCCCAATTTTTACCAAAATTTAGTAAAATGAAAAAACTTTCCCTTCCCTACCATGTCTTTAACCTCCCTGGCGGTATGATTCTTTTGGATTTTAGGTGCTGAAAGCGGTACCATTATTTTGCATGTAATTCTTGTGAATGAGCAGCCCAAACCAACTGTATACATTTATTATATATATATATATATAATGTATACAGTTGGTTTGGGGTGCTCATTCACAAGAATTACGTGTATATATATATATATATATATATATATATACGTGTGTATATATATATATATATATATATATATATATACATATATATGTATATACGTATATATATATATATATATATATATATATATATATATATATATATATATATATATATATATATATATATATATGTGTATATATATACGTATATATATATATATATATATATATATACATATATACGTATATATATATATATATATATATATATATATATATATACATATATACTGTATGTATATATATATATATATATATATATATATATATATATATATATATATATATACATATATTTACATAAAAAGTACAGGAAAGTGCACTGGGGGGCAATGTAATGTGATTTTATTTTATTTTGAATGGTATCAGTGTGTTTGGTGCATTTTACATTTGAATTTGCCGCCGGTTCCACCCCCCGGAGGACGTCACGTCGCC
This sequence comes from Pelophylax lessonae, assembly GCF_965119305.1. Classification (NCBI taxonomy): domain Eukaryota; kingdom Metazoa; phylum Chordata; class Amphibia; order Anura; family Ranidae; genus Pelophylax; species Pelophylax lessonae. The sequence goes on along the minus strand of NC_138775.1, from coordinate 257,048,441 downwards.
GGAGACAGAAGCCGGGGCTCGCAGACGATCGGGAGAGAGCTCCGCCGCCGCACACCGCTGGATCCAGTCTTCGCTGGATCCCGGAGAAAAGGTAAGTAAAACCTCTTCCAGCATCCAGCGATCTTCTTAGCGCTACCCCGAGTGTGACTCGGGGGTTACCGCTTTTGGCACTAAAATCTTACCCCGAGTCACACTCGGGAATACCGCTAGGAAGGTTAAAAACTTAGGCTCAACACGCCCTTTCCAATACTGAGCTATGTAGAAAAACAGGCCAGGTCAAAATGCATTGAAGGGAACTGATTAGACTCTGTCAGGACACAGGTCTGAACCTGCAACCTCTGCTGTGTTTGATGATATCTCTTCTTGCTCACCACCTGGGATACTGGACAGCAGCCTGGACAATTCCTTGAACAATCTTGCCTTAAACTTTGAACTCCTTGCACCTTTCATGAACTTCCTACTTGAGCCATGCCTTTTTACTTCCTGTTTGCCATTTTATGTGCTCTCTTCAGCCAATAAATATAAAGTACCAGCGCTTAGGATAAAAATGTATAATCAATAAATATCAACTTAATGGCTGCTGCTGATAAAAGGGGGGATGCCTTTAAAAAGAATAAAATTATGTATCAGTGCTGCTCCATGTGTTGTTTGTTAAAATTACCAATAGATATCTCAACCACATTAATTTTGATCTGTGCTAAAAAATAAAGTGATATTATAGTGATAAATTAATTCCATAAATAACAACTCTCATAAATACATATCAAAAAATACATATCAAAAAATATATATGTGCTACACAAAATAAGTGCAATATTCAATAATAAAGTGTCCAGTGCTCAAGTGGTTAAATAAATTATTAGAAGAATATAAAAATTCATATAATATTCCAAGGTGCTGAGTGCCAGTCTCTGTGCAAAAAACAAATCCTCAGAAAAAGTGCTCAGTGCTTGCTTTGCCAAGAAAATACATCCAAAGTGCCGATGTTCTCAAAGTGCAATCAGGTGCTCCCCTCTCGGTCCCCTACTCACCAGACAATAATAATATATAAGCCTTATAAGATAATCCTCACTGGTTGGGATCAAGGGAAGCCACCAAACATCGATATATACACCGGAGCACTCTCCAAAATGTTGCAGTCAATAATCAGCCTTCACATTTCCCCATGCGGGACGCAAAACAATGGCTGTGCGTTCCACCCGCATAAACCGGAAACCGGAAATTGCGTAGTACGTAAGTGAGGCGGCTTGACACGTTTCGCTCCGCCAATCAGAGCATTTTCAAAAGCTTGAATATTGCACTTATTTTGTGTAGCACATATATATTTTTTGATATGTATTTATGAGAGTTGTTATTTATGGAATTCATTTATCACTATAATATCACTTTATTTTTTAGCACAGATCAAAATTAGTGTGGTTGAGATATCTATTGGTAATTTTAACAAGCAACAACAACACACGGAGCAGCGCTGATACATAATTTTATTCTCTTCAGCCAATATCTCGCTTTTGTCTCTTCTGCTGCTGTTTGTATTTTCGCTACCACTCATTACCGACCTTTGGCTTGTTCCTCGACTACACTTCTGCTTGTTCCCAGCCTGCAACCATTTGTTACAGGCCTTTGTCATGTTACTTACTATGCTTCTCCTTGATCCTTACCTGTTTTATCTGCTATTGGACCCCAGTTTACTCACTTCCTGGTTGGGCGATCCTGAGAACCACAACGTGGTACTAAGACGCAGCAAAACCTATCTCCACCATCAGGAGTTCTCGTGAACACTGGTTAGTGCTTAGACTCTGCACCTCAGGTGAGCCCATGTTATCTGCCAGGTTGAACTGCTTCTGTACTTATCCAGCTGGTCAGTGGGAGCTTCGATACTGCTATATCTGCTGGCCTTCGAGCCTGACCATGACCGGCATGTGCATTCAGCCCCTAGACCTGAGTCATCCCTGAACTCCAGGTAGCTAAATTCACAAGAGCAGACCTAAAAATCTTGAAAACTTTGGGGAAAAAAAAGCAACAAGAAATACCCGCAGAGATAAGCTGCAGATAAATTCTTCATGGAGCGGTGGGCTCTATGTACTGTATAACTTTCAAGAGGAGCATTAACAAAATACCAATAATCATAAGTCAAGGACCATTTTTTTTTTGTCTAAAAGTCCAGTTCCCTATGTACGGTTCTGATTACTGATCAAGGTAACATATATCTCAGTATTTTTCATCTCATTCTCCCTTTTGCCCTTAAACTTCACACCCTTCTACTTAGGGTCTTAGGCTCCTTGCAGTTTTTTATCTCTTTAAACCAGCTGATAATTGTAATGGAAGGAAATATTTGAAATCTTTGCTGTTGTTTTGTATAACATGTAGATCTTAATTATTTATTTAGTCATAATGCTTACATGCTCATTATCGCTAACAGATGGAAAAACGATTAAAATTATTCATCAAAATTCAATTAAACTCTCAATGTTAGTAACATTTGTGCAAAAACCCTGTAGCACATTTTCAAAGTAAAAATTAAATCATAGCAAACATGTTCTTGTATCCTTGGTAGTTTTGTCATGTTTTTTCAATACTTTTATTGGGTGGTAAAGAGAAAGGTACCTTTGTTAACTGATAAAAATAGGTAGAAGAATTGAGTTCTGTCAATAGGGGTTAAGGTAAAGCAATGCATTCTCCAGGTGAATAATCCAGTAATTGTTATCTACAAAACAACTATTCAGCAAAGATGCTGAGTGCATTGTGTGCCCAGCAGGGGGAGCACATTTCAATGTACACAGCAGTGTTAATGAAAATAGGAGACAGCAAGCATGTGAAATAGAAAACCGCAGATACATAGGTGGTGAATATAGTGAACTTGGTGTACAGTCAAGGCCCGTACACACGTACCGATTGTCGGCCGACTGTTCGGCCGTTTTTTGTCCGGTGCTGTTTTGTTGGTTGAAAAGTGCTCAAGACTGCACACAAATTTTGTCGGCCAACAACAACCAACTGCAGAAGTGATGTCATGTTCTGGTCTACTTTTCGTGTGTTTTTTCTTCACTGAGCATGCCCAGTCTTGATCATCACATTTTTGTCGGCCGAAATCTGTACTGACTGACGAACAATCGGCCGTTCTTTGTTGGCCAACAAAAATTTTAAAGCCTGCACACCAGATTTTGTTCGGCCGAAAAGTCGTAGACGGTTGTCGGAAGCATCATACTAACAAGCCGACAATCGGCCGATCGGACGTTGGCCGAACATTTACGGCCGACAATCAGTGCGTGTTTACGGGCCATCAGTCACTTTCAGTTCATTACAGGGGACAAGAGGGCATTCTTTATGTCTGGAGGAAAGGAGATTTAACCTTCACATATGGAAAGTCTTCTTCGCAATAAGAGCTGTGAAAATGTGGAACATACTCCCTCAAGAATTAGTTCTAGCCAGTTCAGTAGATTGTTTTAAAAAAAGACATGAATGCATTTCTAAAAGCAAAAAATATAACTGGATATTAATATTTAGTTAGAATGGGCTTTACGTTCGACTCGAACATCGGGTGTTTGTGTGTTCACTGAACACAGCAACGCCCAGGGCGCTCGGCTGGAATTTCGCCCACCACGAGCCGGCAATACATTAAAGTTGACATTTTCTGACTGCCAGACTGCATGCTCGGATAAGGGTCTGGTATGGATTTTGGGGGGACCCCACGCCATCTTTTTTTTTTTAAATGTTCCCCTTAAAATCCATACTAGACCCAAAGGGCCTGGTATAGACTAGGGGGGACCCTACGCTGTTTTTTTCCATTTTTTTTTTATCTGTATTGTGGGAGCCAGCAAGTTTAAATGAAATTTTTTTCCTTTAGAAATGTCAGTATTGCTGCAGCAAGCAGTATACATCGTACAGATGCGCCACTTTGCAGGCACATTAAGGGGACCCCCCAGGCACGATATTCATTTTTATTATTTCACTTTAGGCATTATTAAAATCACTGCTCCTTTAAAAAACGATTGTTTTAAAAAAAATGTTGCATTGATACATGTCCCCCAGGGCAGTACCCAGGTCCCCGTTTTATGGCAATAACTTGCATATAAGCCTTTAAAATTAGGACTTTTGATTTTTCATGTTTGTGTCCCATAGACTTTAATAGAGTATGCATGTTCTCTAGAACTTTTTCCCTGATCGAGATGTTCTGATGTGAACTGAGCAGGGGGGTGTTCGGCCCAACACTAATATTTAGAGGTCATATCCAGAGGGGCAGTTGACCCAGTGAATATCTGATTGCTTCTTGGGGGATCAGGAAGGAAATTTTTCTCTGCTGTAGCAAATTGGATCATGCTTTAATTTTAATTTTTTTTGCCTTCCCCTGGATCAACTGTGTGTATTGGATAGTATATACGGAGGTTTTCTATTTGTGTGTGTGTTTGTTTTTCTTGCTTGAACTATTAGTGTGTCTGGATTAGTGTGTTTTTTTAACCTAACTATGTAACCATAGGTGTATGCAGCCTATTGTGTGTGCACCCCAAAGCTCAAACACACATGCGTGTGTGTGTGTGTGTATGCAGTATCTCACAAAAGTGAGTACACCCCTCACATTTTTGTAAATATTTTATCATATCTTTTCATGTGACAACACTGAAGAAATTACACTTTGCTACAATATAAAGTAGTGAGTGTACAGCTTGTATAACAGTGTAAATTTGCTGTCCCCTCAAAATAACTCAACACACAGCCATTAATGTCTAAACCGCTGGCAACAAGAGTGAGTACACCCCTACGTGAAAATGTCCAAATTGGGCCCAAAGTGTCAATATTTTTTGTGGCCACCATTATTTTCCAGCACTGCCTTAACTTTCTTGGGCATGGAGTTCACCAGAGATTCACAGGTTGCCTCTTCCACTCTTCCATGATAATATCACAGAACTGGTGGATGTTAGAGACCTCGCGCTCCTCCACTTTCTGTTTGAGGATGCCCCACAGATGCTCAATAGGATTTAGGTCTGGAGACATGCTTGGCCAATCCATCACCTTTACCCTCAGCTTCTTTAGTAAGGCAGTGGACATCTTGGAGTTGTGTTTGGGGTCGTTATCATGTTGGAAAACAAGGGTGGCCACACAAACTATTGACACTTTAGGCCCAGTTTCGACATTCTCACTTAGGGGTGTACTCACTTTTGTTGCCAGCGGTTTAGACGTTAATGGCTGTGTGTTGAGTTATTTTAAAGGGGACAGCACATTTACACTGTTATACAAGCTGTACACTCACTACTTTACATTGTAGCAAAGTGTCATTTCTTCAGTGTTGTCACATGAAAAGATATAATAAAATATTTACAAAAATGTGAGGGGTGTACTCACTTTTGTGAGACACTGTAAATATATATATATATATTTCAGGAGTGTGATGTGTACAGGGGGCAGAGTTCAGGAGTAAGCTGTGTACAGGGGGCAAAGTTCAGGAGTACACTGTGCACAGGGGGCAGAATTTAGTAGTATGCTATGACCAGGGGGCAGAGTTCAGGAGTAAGCTGTGCACAAGGGGCAGAGTTTAGGAGTACGCTGTGTACAGGGGGCAAACTTTAGGAGTATGCTGTGTACAGGGGGCAGAGTTCAGGGGTACGTTGTGTATAGGGGGCAGAGTTTAGGAGAACACATCTCACACCCCCCCCCCGAGGTAGGGCAGAGATCCCCCTCAAACTCCCGTGACCATACTAGCACAATTGGCCACATCCCCCGCCCTCTGCTCCTATAGAGATGTACAGGGCAGGTCGGGTTCTGTGTGATTCGCCGGGAGCACTGCTGTTGTAAACTAAATGGTACGTTGCGGCTCACAGTTCAGTGCACCCACCCCCAGCTCCCGGGACCGTAAATTAAAGAAGGGATTTAGCAGCATTCTTTATGCATAGGTGTGCGCAGCCTATTGCATTAGGGTTTGCACCCTAAAGCTCAAACACGTGTGTGCGCGTGTCTACATATGTATGACCCCAGCACATTTATCTCCCTACCGGCACAGTGAAAGAGAAGCGCATAAACACCTCTTATGGTAGAGCCGATAAGATGGAGATCTTTCCCATCTTCCTGCCGGCACACAGAGCGATAATACTAATGCGCATGGGGTGATTAGGGTGTGCCCAGGCACACTCGGCACACCCTGTGCACACGCCTATGTCTATATGGATTCTTTATGTGTGCAGTGTGTGGCAGGGCACACACTTGCACCCATTATGACACACCACTGGTGCTCAGGCTGATTAGGTTGTGCTCAGGCACACCTGGTGCACCCTGTGCACACGCCTATGTATGTAACTACGAAACTATGCAGTAAAAAAATACACTTTCATAGCTCAAATATAGAAAAATATATAACTTATTGAAAATACAAGAGTTTTAATAGGGGTTTAATTTACTTCATGCTTTAACAATCTATGTCTGTATTTGAGTGATAGATTGAATTTAAACCAATAAATAAAACACAGCATGGCCATATTACACTTGTTTTACAGCAGTGGTGAAGTAACATGAAGTTCCAGAAAAATAAAGAAATTGAAAAGAAGACTAAAAACGAAGGCAACAGCTTGTGCTATCTAATATTTCAATATAGATGAACAAAATAGTCCTAAATGCAAGTTCTTTTTTTATGGAGGTACAGATATGGTAAAACAAACCTTTTATAAATATTACATTTTAAATTATGCCACTGCTTGGCTATTACATTCCTTTAAGGGAAATGAGAAGTCTTCCTAATGCTTTTTAAAGAATCAGTTTGAGGTTGATATTTTTATTGATGAGCATTAATGTTTTAAGAAAAACTGGGTTATATATAAATGTATGCTATAATTATATTTGTCTATGGCGTATTTCCTCATTACCTATATAGACAATACTCTCCGCTTTGCAACGCAGCATAGTGATTACACTTTACTGCTCCTACTAACAATACAAGTCTGGGAGTCAATTGACTCACTGAAAACAATGCACTCCTTTTGAGACTCATATCTTATTTCAACAGTTGGTAAGCAAAAAGGAAGAATATGGCTGGGCAAATACAGAGCTCCCTCTAGTGCATAGGCTGCAAATGACTATAATTTGCATAATAACAAAAATAATTAAGATCTTCAAAGGCATAGACACTGAAATCTCTGCACACTAATAATAGTTACATAGTTACATAGTTAGTCGGGTTGAAAAAAGACACAAGCCCATCTGGCTCAACCAATAAAAAACAAAAAACAGTAAAGAAAAATCCTGTCTACAGTCTGTTTAATAATCCTGTGTGCCCCTGTGTCTGTGTTTTATAAAAGTTTTCAGAGCGCCAATCGCTGCTCTCGTGACCCGCTGCATCTCTCCTCCCCTCCCCCTCCCCTCCTCCTCCCCACTGACGTCAGCAAGGAATACTTTACCCTGCCCGCGGCAGGTAGCTGTCAGATGGAGAAAGGAGAGATGCGACGGGTCACATGAGCAGCGCTCGGCGCTATAAAAATTGGTAAAGAACGGCTTATTTTTTTAAAACACAGACACATGGGCACACATGATTATTTAACAGAACAGACAGGAGGGTATAAATTGGCTTAACAGCCACTTTAAAGGGGAAGTTGAGATTCCAGGGGGGGCATTTGCCCCCCCTCCCCCCCTGCCCCTACCTGCAGACGCCCATGGGAACAACATACAGCGTGTAAAATCTGTTTCACCTACACTGTTTCTCTTTTTTGTTCCACTTAAGAAATGGGCTTTACAATTCTGAAATGCTGGTACAGGGTCCCTTCAACCCTTCAGAAAAGTTTTCCACTAATGCCCTCTCAGTTCTGTCGTTGTCTCCAACAAGAAGGCACCTACATATATTTATTCTGGAGCTGTCTGGTTTTGAGACTGGAGTATGCGGTCTGGTATTCAAGCTTACGGACGTCCAATTAGGAGATGACCCAGCGGCCTATTTACTTAATTTGACTCCTATGTTGTCAAAAAGCTATAAACGATCACTTACGTTGAACATGGGGAAAGCCTGCATCCCTTTCTATTAGAAGCACCTAACACCTCCCCCAATGAAGGTTTGGTTACAAAAAATCAGAGAAATATATGAGGTGGAGGATATTAGTACATTTGCAAACCACACGGAAGAGCAATGTTTTTTAAAAAATATGGTTTTATTGGAATGAATACACCCTTCCCTCCATCTACTTGCCAGATCTCACCTCCTGAATGACGGACAAATTTCGTGTTTTCCCTAGCCACAGCCTCTGTCTAAAGGCCCGTACACACGAGTGGATATTCGGCCGGGAATTTTCATCCGACGACCGATCTGCCGATTTTCGGCTTGTTAGTATGATGCTTCCGACAACCGACTCCAACTTTTCGGCTGAAAACATCCTGGTGTGCAGGCTATATAATTTCTGTCGACCGTCAAGACACGTCCAATTTTCATCTCATTAGTACAGATTTCGACAGGGAAAAATCTTATGAGCAAGACTAGGCATGCTCAGAGATGAAAGAACACAAAGAAGGCAATCCAACACATGACATCACTTCTGAAGTAGAATTCTGTTGTGCGGGAAAATCTGTGTGCAGTCTAGAGCACATTCCAACCAACAAAACACCATTCTGGACAAAAGATGGACGACCGGTCGGTGGAAATTAGTTGCGTGTGTACGAGGCTTTAAGTAGTTGAAGCAGACCTGACGGACCATGTATAGTCCTGTGCCCAGGATACTGATGTTTCTGTCAACCACCTCCTGATGGCGAGGGTGGCAAACCCCGGAATGCTGGGGGGGGGGTCTCTCCCCTAACTTATCACCCTCACACACGCCCTCCCTCCCAAACCCTTCTGCTACTAACCCTACTGTCATATCCCTATTATTAGGATCTATGTTTGCAACACTGCATGGGTATTAATATATTTAGCTTTATGCACTATTATTTGTTGGATTTACTCCACATAATATTCCATGGGTTTCCCCTCAAGGTGCAGAGTTTTATGTTTGTGTTTTTAGTTTTATCTTGTTATCCTGCAAATACATTAAAAAAAAGAATTAAAAAAAAAGGTAAGAGTGTTTACTTTGCAAGGGAATTTGCACTTTGCAAGGAATCTTTCCCAAGAGCTTAACGAATGAGGTGAAGCTCTGCTGACTTCGCTCATCCAATTATTAGCAAGCAAAATGCTGTTTTTTGAAAAATAAATTCTTGCACGTGATTGGATACTCTTTCCAAACTAAAATGTAACCACATTTGTAAAGCTCTGAGGAAGAGTCCCATGCAAAGTGAAGCTACCATTGAAAGTGACAGCCTATTTGCCTTTAGTAAAATCAACCCCAGTGTCTCTTAACTAGAATAGAGTTCACTAAAGTTTGAAAAGGATGGGAGCATCACACCACCTTGTATTGTCCTTTAAAAGATTTTTACTGATTTTGTCATAACCAACGCGTTTCAGGGGCTCAGCACGGCTGAGCTTCTGAAATGCATTGGTCATTACTAAATAAAAATATTTTAATTGAGGTTACAAGCTGACGTGGTGCTCCCATCATTTCAAAATGTTAGTAAACTCCTCTGGGGGTCCAGCAAGACCCCACTGTTGCTGATGAGCAGTCTCCAGGACCGTAAATTATAGTTATAACGCATCTCCATATGGTTCAGGGCTCCTACATTACAAAGATAGCTCATCCTTTGCAGGTAAACCTTTTATTCTGCCATCTATTTTTTTGACCGATTCGCTTTAAGACTGCTGCCATTGTAACTGCTGAGAGCACCTATCTGCCTTGTTTTAATGACTGATTGCCATTGAACATAGTGGATCTCAATCACCATCCTTTCACATGTCCTGACTCTCCCTGTAAAGATTAGCTGGGTCACAGAGAAGACCGAGCCGCACTGATTGTCACATACAATTGTTAATACATCTCCCTCTTTCATCAGTGGCAACGATGAACAATCAGCAATGGACTGTCAGGGAATGTCAGCCATGAGTGAAGAAGTTTTATTTATTGCTTTTATAAGTATACATGAAATCCTCTTATTTTAGGAATTCAGAGTCTGTTCAGCTTTTTTTTGGGCAATCACAGAGATAACTCAAGCAATTAATACATTTGTTACGGCTTTCAGGTTCATTTCCAAGTTCCTTTAAAAAATGGATGAATATTGTTTCCCTCTGGAGGAGGACTACACTCACCTAGACATGGAGTAAACGTGTTTTATCCAAAATCACAGGTATCACAGCTTCTGATGAGAAAAAGTATCTGAGCCAGGTCCAGCTGTGAATGATCTCATGTGCTCTCTGTTGGATATTTGAAGCTTATCAGGGTGGAACTTTACAAAAGTTGATGGACAATTCTGCAATCACACCTGCAATTCATAACCTTGGACTTCTTCTACTTCAACTTCGGGTTTTTTAAATAAACCTGCTTTGACATGTCCTTTAAATAAAGCTAGCTTTGTTCCTAAAGCACGCCCTGACTTTACTCACAAGTAGCGACACTAAACTCTGGTTAAAAAAAAAAAATATATATATATATATATGCCTCCACCAAATCTTCAAATTTTTTTTGTTTTTGCTGTGATTGGACTTCCTGTTAGAGGGTGGCTACATTCATTCTCCATGGTCCCGTTGTGTGTAGGAATGTAGCCACCTTCTCTTGCTCACTCCCAAAATTGATTAATTTAGTGTTTCTCTACCAGGATGCTGCAACACCCTGGGGTGCTGCCTGAGTTACCCTAGGGTGCTGCAAGCATGGGACCCAATTTGCCCTGGACCAACATCTTCTTGAACCCCACAGAAGCATGCTGCAACAACATGCATCAGATGAACCCATTCAGTTGAACGAGTCACCTTTAGAGACAGCAGGGATCATTTTTGCAGTGTCACAGCATATGCACATACGCCTCTGCTGTCTTTGCAGCTAAAGAGGAAGTGGTAAAACTGCGGCTCAACTGTATGGTTTTACTGCCTCCCAACCACTGGTGTAAATGAGTCCTAAGAAACAATTTTATGAAAAACAGATTATAGGGTCCTTAAAATGATAGTAAACTCCCACTATTTTAAAAATAGAAATGAATGGAACAACATTTGTGTTTAAAAAAAAAAAAACGATATAAATATCTGTTTTCCTTTTTTAATAGATGACGATTTCCCCTCTGTTCTCAACTGCATAAGAGCTGGAGGGGGGGGGGGGGGGGATCAGCAGCACATTGTGCTTCCCAGTAAAAGGCTGTGCAGGGGGTGGCGGTGTCAGGACAAGTGTGATAATTAGAGGAGAGCAGGCTGAGTTTCCAGCTTTTAGTGTCACTTTAAAGCTGAACTCCATAAAATTCTAAATTTTTTAAAAATTCCCCCCACCACACACCCACACCGACACACCCACCCACTCACATGCACTTCTGGTAAAGGATATAATGAAAGGTTCACTTAAAAATATTAAATCAGAGAAAGAGTCACTTCAAAAGGGGGTCAAGAATGGAAGGTGTATTTCCCTTTAAATAGAGAAGTTAAACTTGAACGGTGCACTCCTTCCTTGGATGGTTTGAACTTAGGTTAAAGTAATTGTAGCCCTCAGCCTAGCAGGGGGTAGCGGGGTTAACTCAGTCCGGTAGCTTGCAGGCAGTATTTGTGGACACGATTATGAATCGTAGACTGCAGCAATAGATGGGGTCTGGCACATGTGCCGCTTGCAAAGGCTTACTTTATATAGAAGAATGTCCTTAAAATTTAGAGAGCTTGAACAGCAAAACAAGTTTGCAACAAGAGTAAAATTAGGTGTGTTAGGGACCCTCTCTCACCTAGTTTTTATGCAATGAAGAGCGAAGCAAAGAGTGTCGGGTTGGGGGCCCCCCTGTTCCCTGGAGATGCAGCTGTGATGATGTTGATGAAGATGCCAAACAGGTCTCCACCAGTCTGCCTCTCACAGGATACTTTGCTTGTCAGTGTCAGTTGTGGCTTTTCGGCATAACCCGGTCCAATCCCAGCCCACTTGGCTCTATACAGCAATCATACACACCTCCACTTATCAGCCAAGTCTCTTTCCAACTCCCCTCCATGTTCGCGGGCTTTTTCTGTTATATGTTTCTGCTCCGCAGTGATTGCTTCTGGACTTTCAGTAGTTTTGTTTCAGCTTCACTGTAAGGAAAAATTCTGCTTCCAGCATACACATCCCAGTAGTCTCTGTAAACCTCTATTGAGACTATGAAGAACAGAGATGCTAAACACTGCCATCTTGTGGGAAAATATAAATCTGCAGAACAGTAACAGAGCACAGCGTTACACTTGTTATCGAGCATCCTATCATCACAAAGTATACTTATAAAATGGCTGCCATTGTTATCTGTTAATATCAGAATCAATACGATTTATTTGCTAGATTTCCATTTTTTAGGTGGGTCCTTGCAATAGTGGGGTCCCAATGGATTCACCCCCATGGAATTTACAGATGTACTGACAGAGATTACAGATTTGCCAGCAATTGTGGCAATACACATATTTAAAAACTGTGCAAAGTTTAACACCCAAAAAGATGCATGAGCTTCTTTCGAGCAACAAACATGCCTAGGGCAGAATAGATTGCCCTAAATACATAATGCAGAATTGCATGGGGGGGGGGGGGGGGTGTTGGCTTGCATTTATGCAGATCAATACAGCTCAAGGCAGATGGTGTGAACGCACCTATAGGCAATATGGGCTCTTTCACACAGGCAGCCAATGACAGAAATAGGTAGCCCCGCATGCCCACTCGAATTCCAGTATTACAGCCTAACAAGGCCGTACTTGTGCTGTGGCCATGAAGCTTTGCTTCCATTTTACAGTGGTTGTAAACTTTTACATATATCCAGTGAGGTGACTAGCCTCAGGTGATACAGAGAGATGAAACAGCACATACGATAAATCCTTTATAAGTTGTACCTGCTTATCTGCAGCCATCTCTACTATACAGCCCAATAAAACACACATTTTAACACAGAATTTCTGATCACCAGAAAGGGAGCATTGGGAATCTTATGCAGCATCAATGGGACCGCACCAGAGGTGTGAGCCAAATGCTTGTTTTGTTGTTGCGGTGCAATCCTGCAATGTCAAAGTGCCAATCAGGAATTAAAGAAAAAAAGAAACGGGTATCAGAAGGTGGCATCGCTCCTCCTGAACCCCTATCAGCCATTGCTATATCAACTTCTGAGTGGTAAGCGGAAAAACTTGCTACAACTCTGAGATTGAAATAGAAAGGATTTATATAGATACATCTACCGCCTCTCAAAATGATGGACAACTGTAGAAGAAAGAGGGATTTGGGTTAAGCAAAGAGGCTGGAATTAAACTTTTCTAATGACTCCCAAATAGTCCTCTTTTGGTTCTCCAAAAGAGGACCTGTTGGGAGCTATGATAACATCTACCCTAGAGACCCTGAGCCAGAATGCCATTAAAATGCGCATCTGCCTTGTTAAGGCTTAGTACAGTTTAGGGAACATGGGCGTCAATAATTTCCAATCGGAATCTGGGTAAATTCGGCTTTTCCCTAATGTAGATATCAGGGGACGTGTTTAAAGAAAAAAGACTTTCATTGTCATTTTACAAGCGTATGGAATTTCACAGTTTGAAAGACTTAACACAGTGTGGCTTACAAAACCTAATTACAAAACATAAAAATGCTCAGTGTTATGGAACAAATCATAGCAAAAGAATGTTTCAGCACAAGCATGTTATATTATGTGTGTATAATGCAAAATTAAGATTTGGAAATAGAATTGCTGTTTGTATAGAGCCTATCACGCTTTATTCCAAATATTAATATTTCCAGCCTTTTGTTCTGCTTAATGTAAGCGCAGCCGAAATGGGTTTCCTTTAAGCTGATTTTATACGTTCTGAAACAGTATCATTCTTCTTCTTTATTTAGGATGAAGGCCACATTTTCTATCAAGCACTCTCATGTAAATAAAGGGAAAAAAAAAAGAGTAGCGTTCAATTGACTTACAAGTAGCAAGAAGTTTTTCTTTTCATGACAATATAGCAACTCCTCGGCTTATGTGAGAGCTTTATTGCACGGCTTGTGACTTAAAATCACACTAAACAATATTCTCCAATATACTTATTCTCTAAAATTACTCCATGCGCATCCACTACTGAATGGCCCTGTAATCTATTTTTCATGAAATTGTTTCTTACTGTATTTTTCTGGCTCCTTGTAATGTCCTTTGTGACCTCCCGAACCTCTCTAGTGCCTATTAGTTGTGGTCATGTGTACTACTCTACGCACGCTACGAATCCCACAGTCTATAGTCCATAGTCCAGAATTTCTCAAACCTTTTTCAAACATGGTGCCCTTCAAAAGTATGTGAAATTTTGAGACACCCCAGTCTAAAATGTAAATGTTGCTTAATAATGGGAAATCTGAGCCTGGGACAATGTACACAGCAACATTTATGAAATTAACTTCACATCAGAAGCACCCCATCACATCAGAGGGTCCACCATCACATCAGAGGTCCCCCATCACAACAGTGTACCCTATCACATCAGAGGTCCCCCATCATGTCAGAGGTCCCCCATCACAACAGAGTACCCAATCACATTTCAGGTCCCCCATCACATCAGCGGTACCCCATGATATCAGAGATCCCTGATCATATAAAAGGTTCCCCATCACATCAGAGATCCCTAATCACAACAGAGGTCCCACACCACATCAGAGGTCCTCAATCACATTAGAGTTGCCCCATTACATCAGTGGTCCCTGATCACATCAGAGGTACCCCATCACATCAGAGGCCACCATCACATCAGTGTACCCTATCACATGAGAGGTCCCTCATCATGTCAGAGGTCCACCATCACAACAGAGTACCCCATCACATTAGAGGTCCCCCATCACATCAGCAGTACCCCATGACATTAGAGATCCCTGATCACATAGGAGGTTCCCCATCACATCAGAGATCCCTGATCACATCAGAGGTCCCACACCACATCAAAGGTCCCCCACTACATCAGCGATACACCATGAGATCAGAGATCCCTGATCATATAAAAGGTTCCCCATCACATCAGAGATCCCTGATCACATCAGAGGTCCCACACCACATCAGAGGTCCCCAATCACATTAGAGTTGCCCCATTACATCAGTGGTCCCTGATTACATCAGAGGTACCCCATCACATCAGAGGCCACCATCACGTCAGAGGTCCCCCATCACGCCAGAGGTCCTCCATCACATCATAGTACCCCATCACATTGTGACATGAGAGATCCCTAATCACATAAGAGGTTCCCCAACACATCAGAGGCCTCTGATCACATCAGAGGTCTCACACCACATCAGAGGCCCCTAATCATATCCGAGTTGCCCCATTTTATCAGTGGTACCTGATCACATTAGAGATCATCATAACATCAGAGCCCTGCTATACATCAGAGGCCTCCATATGCATGAAAACCCTTGTCACATCAGAGTCACCCCTATACATCAAAGGCCCCCTATCCATGACTCACCTTCATCAGAACAGAGCCCCTCTCCCCAACATTAGAGCCTCTCCATCACATTAGAGTCCCCCCATCACCATCCCCCTTCAGAGAGCCCCCCAGTCACAGAGCTCCACCCCTTTACAAAGCCCCCCCCCCCAGTCCCACAGTCCCTCCATCACTGATCCTCCCATTCACACAGTCCTCTCTTCATATCTTTTGGCTCCAGCATCATGCCAGGGGAGAGAGGTGGAGGAGATCTGGAGGAGATGGATTTATGTCTTCTCCCAAATTCTGGGGCTAGCCCTGCATGCCACCTGCCCTGGATCAGAGAAATACATTGTCATGGTGCAGACGAGCTGGCTGCCATCATCATAGCAACAAATAATGTCCCGGCCCTAGAGTATCATTTGTGGTTACGGTGCTCTCATGATGCTGAACCATGGCTAACTGGGACCTATAGGTAACCCAGGCAGCACTCCAGTGTTCTGTGGAACCCTGGTTGTGAAACACTGCCCTAGTCCATCTCAGGAGTGAGCAAGAGGGGAGGCTATGTTCCTACATACAGTGGGACCATGGGAAATTAACTTAGCCACCCCATATCAACAAGCTGATTCACAGCAGCAAAAAATAAAAATAAATAAATTTGGAGATTTGGAGAAGGTCAATGGCACCTTTTTGAGTTAACAATACATACATGAATGTATTTTGTTTTTACAACAGAATATAATGCCACTTTAAAGCCTAACTCATGGCTTGGTTCCCTGCTCCCCTCTCCTCCATTTATTGCAGCACCCCTACATCAATAGAGACTCTATAAAGTGATTTTATCTCTCCAAATAAATTAAACAGCATGCCGCAATTTTTGGGTGTTACCACTGCCAAATGTGACCCATGCAAGCCTAAGTGTGTCCAATGGACGCCATTGCAGCTCAACGGGATGGCATTCACAGGGTTCAGTAAGCTTCTGTTCACATCAGAGGGCGATCTGAAATGCGATTTGACATGTCAAATCGCAGCCTATTGCCGGCAACTTCACAGTTCAAATCGGTGCGAAGCCAACTTTGCGGTGCTGCAATGATTTCCAAAAGTAGTTCCTGCACTACCTTTGGCGACTTCGGGGGGCGATTTCAATAGACCTCTGTGCATGAGCCCGCACAGATGTCTTTCAAATCACCCCCAAACTCTCAATGAAATGCGGGTTTGGAATCATGCGAGTTCTGCTGAACTCACACGATTTCAAATCTGCCTCCAATGTGAACAAAGGGCTAAATCAGGCGGCGAGGAGGCTTAGCAAATGCTGCCATACATGCAAATGAGCTCTAAAAAGAAATCAAACCAATGGATAGACAGCCTAAAAATAGGTTTTTACCTATTGAAAAAAGAGAAAATAATTGGCTTTAGATGCACTTTTAAATAGAATAAGTTACTTTGTCTATTTAGGACAAAGGGACAGGTTCTTATAAAAATAAAAACCAGCCACATTTTCTAAAACTGTGCTCCCTCACTACCCCATTGCTGTGTTGAAGCACTTGTTCTTCTTGGCGTGAGCATCTGCAGAAAAATTTTCAGGGAGGGGGGCGTCATCTTAAGGCCACCCATGCTCTGCCCCTTTGTGACAATGTCAGGAAGGGGAGGGGCTTAGTCATTATCACATAAAGGGCAGGCATTTGAGAAACCTGATGCAAAAGCTTAATAGAAGGATCAAGCTGCCATTGTCTGATTAGCAATTCCTGATCTGTTTTTTTATGTTTACACTATTGACACTATGGAATGCAACCCATTATTCATACACTTATGATCAAGGCACTACAATTATAAAAAAAACACATGTAGAATCTGCATTTGGTGTTAACAAATGACAAATAAAATATATGAGAATTGTATTTATTTTAAAAATTATTAACTTAAATATATTCAAATAAATAACATTAAGTATAATAACTTAAAGCGTAACTCCACTTTTATTGAGAAAAAAAAATCCCCTCTGGGTGATCTCTGTACAATACAAGGATTATAACAACCCATGTTGCAGAATCCTACCTTTTGTTATTCTTAAGAAATCATTGTTTGTTCCTCTGTGCTGATTTGGTCTAATGGGAGTGGTTTCATAATTATCTATCATCTGTGCACCTGCAGAGCACTAATGAGGAAATCTGCTGGGTCTGCATCACTTTAGATGTGTTCCTATTGGGAGTATCTCACCAAAAATGACATTTTTGTTGCAGGGGATGCCAAAATCTGACTTGTATCTTAGGCAAACTTCTGGGAAAATTGGTGAGCCAATCACACAAGCGGGAAATTATGTTTCTGGGGCGTGTTCAGTACACATTTCCACTTTAAAGGGGAAGTTGATGTTCTAGGGGGGGGGGGCACCTCCCCCCCCTTGCGGACGCCCATGCTTCTTAGTATATAAGTATGTGACCTCCCAACAGGGTGCAGTGCTTGGCCCTATTGGCCAAAATCAGTTCTCCTGCCCTGCCAGTCAAGGCTATGCTGTGTAAACTCCAATCCTTCGGCAGGTAATCAGCTCCCATACATGTATTTCATCTGTGTATTTAGCTGTTTGCCTGGAGTACGGCGTAAATCTGCGATTATTTACATAACATATTTTAAGCAGATTGTGATGGTCATGATGAATAATGTCTTGTACAGACTACTCTCCGTCTCTGTTTACAAGCACCGTGCACAGATAATTATATGTATCGTAAAGGCCAGTGCTCACAACATTTTGACAAATTCAACACTATTGCTTTCAAGTTAATTGGAACAACACAAAGGCGGACTAATAGGTGTGCCAACTTGGCTTGGCACCGTACGTTCTCCTGTTTGTTGGTGCCAGGCTAGACAGGCTTGCCAGTATTCTTGTTATCTCGAAATTTGAGGCTAGTGACAGGGTAATCTTAATGGAGGCCCCAACCGTATGGGATTTTGGAACGATCTGTTTAAATGTTCCTCCAACTTCTTACCAACTGTGCTGGCTATGTAACATAAAAAAACAATAAAATGTCAGTGTTCTTGCTGGCAAACGTTATTTTGTGACTTAATTCAGAAAGGGGCAATATTGACTCTACAGTCCCATCAAATAAAATATCTTTGTATGGCCATGGGCTTTGGGCTTGCCATAGAAAACTTTAAAGATGATTAGAAAATCTATAAACCGAATATTGGTGGCAGCCACATTAACTACTTTTGTAGTTATTGTGGATGCTATGTGTATACTGCTGCGGTTTGCATGTGAGCAGTAAAAAAGTCCTTTTCCTGTAAAGTAGACATGTGCAGTTTGTTTAATTCCGAATTGAAATTTGGACACATTTTTCATTATTCGGAAATTGAGATGTATCCGAATTTCCGAATCACAATAGTAACGAATTTAAACAAACCCGAAATAATGAAATTTTTTTGGATGAATTCAGATTCAAATCGTTTTCAAATCAAATTTGAATAGTTTTCAAATTCGAATAGTTTTCAAATTCAGATAGTCTTCGAACTAGAATAAATTTGTTTTTTTTTTAATGAATTTCTGAAGAGAATAAAATAGAATAGAAAATAAAGGAATAGAATGGAAAAAAATATAATAGAAGATAAAAGAATAGAATTGCAAGGATAGATTGCAAGGAGTGGCCGCCAGACAGTTGGTCGTGGATACAGCATACAGCCAGGTGTAGCTGCTAAAGCTGGATACCCCTGTTACAAGGGGAGAGACATCTAGTGAGTGTACTATCAGGAGGGGGCACAAGTGGAGTCACCGGGCACATTGCATGCTGTTGCACAACCCCCTGTTTGTAACATCATCAAGTAGGGTTCCTTTTATTGATGCTACCATAAGGACCAGCAAGGATAGCCCCCGTCATCGCTGACGAAACACGTAGGGAGGAGACCAGACGTGTGACGTCATCGCGCACCTGGACGTAGCGGCCATCTTTATGGTTGGAAACAAACGGTTTCCAAGACACAACTGCTGTTTATCATCTGATGAAATGTGAGTGTACTTTTACTTAATAAAATAGTTTTATATGGAACATATTACCCCCAGAGTTGATAGATCTCTATTTATGAGCCCTGCATGCCTCTGGAAGATCTTGGAGTGGACTATATCTACCCGGTTTGAGGACTTAAAGGGGTGCTTGTGACTTCATAGCCAGTGACTCATTACCAAGCTCATTTGACCCTCTGTTATAGGGGGTCTACGTTTTGGGGTAAGAGGCAATGTGTTTGGTATCGGTGGAGGTTCTTTCCTAATTATTCCATCTGCACCTGCTTTCTTGCACATCATCAGATTCCTTTGGAAAAGTTAAACTTGTTTATCAGTGCTTCACCTTTCATGACTGTTAGCTGGAACGTTGGACTAATTAATAGGACACTGCACATTATCCATGGACTGTTCACTAAGCACAGATCATCTTTGCATTCATTTATGGTTTATGTGTGATTACATAGAGTGTTTATGATTTGAGTATAATTGAAAGCTCACTCTATTTGGGCACTATTATTTAGCACTGGCACTTTAGTAATTATTGCACATAATTTCTTGCAAATGTTGCACAATAATTTACATTTTGCACTTTAGTAATTTTTGCACATCATTTTTTGGCATATGTTGCACTATAATTTATGTTCATTTTGATTCGTGGTTTTTGGAGAATGATATGCATATGGGTATACTAGTATTATATTGCATATAGAGCAGCAGCAAAACCCATTTTTTTATACATAGATTTTGCGTCAGATAGAGCCCACCTCATTTCCTGGCAAAGGGTCATCCAGCATCGCCTTCTTCTTTTCTACCCAACTGAAATGTCATAGGTTTGCCCCTTTCCTTCATTGGATTTCAATTCATTGAATTATGAAGGCTCATTGCTTTCATGCTTTCCAAAAACTGTTGGATTCAAGGCACGCTGTAAATGAAAACCATAGCTCCCAACTGTCCCTGATTTCGAGGAACTGTCCCTGATTTGGAACAAAGTCCCTCTGTCCCTCATTCCTCCTCATTTGTCCCTCATTTTGGTCTGATCTATATAGTTGTATATAAAATGTCAAAAAGTGTTTCCTAGTGCTAAACCCTTCATCTAATTTTTTAATTGCTTCATTTGTAAGTTTCAAGAGCCAGTATAAAGGAAAAGTAGTGCTAAAAAAGCACTTGTGGGTTTAACTAATCATTTTTTGTGTAAGTCTCCTTTAGGGGGACATGGCAAGGGGCGGGTGTCCTCTGCCTAAATACTTTTGATAATAGGTGTCACTCGTTCCCATCTCAAAAAGTTGGGAGGTATGGATAACTGTCACATTTGCTTGTGGGCTCAACTGAACTGTCAATTCATCAAATGTCTGGTGTCATAACTGATCACATGTGCAGCACCATGGTGACTGAAGATCAAACAGAGGCTTAGGGGTTTATTTAGTAAAGGCAAATAGACTGTGCACTTTGTAAGTGCAGTTGCTCCAGAGCTTAGCAAATGAGGTAAAGCTTGACTTTGCAAAGAATATCCAATCACATGCAAGGAAAAAAAAAAAACAGCATTTTTGCTTGCGTATGATTGGATGATGAAAGTCAGCAGAGCTTCTGCTCATTTACTAAGCTCTGGAGCAACTGCCCTTTGCTAAATCAACTTAGCTTTTTTGGCTGTAAAGCAACGGGGGATTTAGTTCCATTTTAATGTTTATATGAGATTTTATTGATTGGGTTACATATCTTTTAGACCAGGGTTTGTCAAACGTTTTTTAATCAAAGCACCTTTAAAAATTCTGCACAATGTCGAGACACCCTTGTCTAAAATGTAAAAAAACTAATTAATAGCGGTTGATTTGCTAAAGGCAAACAGACTGTGCACTTTACAAAGTGCAGTTGCTCCAGAGCTTAGTAAATTAGGTAAAGGCTCTCTTTGCAAAGAATACCTGAATACGTGCAAGGAAAATGAAAAAAAAAAAAACAGCATTTTTGCTTGCACATGATTGGATGAGGGAAGTCAGCGCAGCTTCTGCTCATTTACTAAGCTCTGGAGCAACTGCACTTTAGTAAACCAACTCTATAGTTTTGCATAATCCAGAAACAAAGGGTGGTGATAAATGGGGAGTTCTCTGAATGGTCTGGTGTGGAAAGTGGGGTCCCCCAAAGATCTGTGACCAATCCTGTTTAATTTATTCATAAACCATATAGAGGATGGGACAAACAGCTCAATCTCAGTATTTGCAGATGATACAAAGCTAAGCAGGGCAATAACTTCTATGCAGGATGTGGAAACCTTACAAGAAGACCTGAACAAAATAACGGGGTGGACAACTACATGGCAAATGAGGTTTAATGTTGGAAAATGTAAGGTAATGCATTTAGGTGCCAAAAATATGAACACAAGTTACTCACTAGGAGGTGAGCCTCTGGGGGAATCTAGGGTGGAAAAGGACCTGGGGGTCCTAGTAGAGGACAAGCTCAGCAATGCCACGTAATGCCAAGCTGCTGCAAGCAAAGCCAACAGAATACTGGCATGTATTATAAAGGGATCCAGAGATAAAAAGATAATTCTCCCACTCTACAAGACTCTTGTCCGACCTCATTATTATTATTTATATAGCGCCAACAGTTTGCACAATGCTTTACAATATGAGGGAAGTCAATACATTTACAAGACAATTCTGACAAGGGAATGTGTAAGGTGGGGACACCACACTGCACTAATGAGGGTAGCAGCTTACCAAAAAGCCATGGCTACTCAACTTAATGAGAAAGCCTCGCCAGATAAAGCATGTCACATAGATCTCAGGATTCCAAGAAACCATAAGTAGCACCGTAGGATAATAAATTCCTCAAGGACGTCGTCTTTTGATGACGAAACGTTGGCGACTCCAGACGCAACGTCCTCATGCCCCTTCTCTGAGCCGGCTATTGTCTATGCTGACTAGTTACTTGCGGGATGCCGCGATCGAATCTCCAGCTACCATCTTATATGTGTTTATATGTGCTACATCCATGTGAGTAGTTTTCTTTAATAAACATCATTACTATTATTTATGGGATTACGCTATGGTCTTTTGTATAATTTTCTTCTATATATCCATCTGACCACTATGGAGCTTCCTTGAGGAATTTATTATCCTACGGCGCTACTTATGGTTTCTTGGAATCCTGAGATCTATGTGACATGCTTTATCTGGCGAGGCTTTCTCATTAGGTTGAGTAGCCACGGCTTTTTGGTAAGCTGCTACCCTCATTAGTGCACTGTGGTGTCCCCGACTTACACATTTCCTGGTTGTAACAGGAAGAAAGGACTGTCATCACAACCACTTTCTTGGATTTGTTTTACTTTGGACTTTTTCCTTGGGATTTTTAGACACTCCACACCTACCTTTATATGTAATTTCTAAACGCCATTTGTATGATATTTTTTCTGTCATTGTATTTATGATCATTTTTTAGCACTGCACTGTTTGTGAATATTAGTAACTATGTAACTATGTAACATCCACATGCATGTAGGACAAAGATTTAATTTATTATCTTCAGACGTCATACGCTCTGACGAAACGCGCGTCAGGTGGAACGCACACCGCTTACCCGGAAGTCAGCTGGAACGCAGTTCGTTAGCTACCACTCTCCATGCTACAGACTTCACGATAGCGGGCGCGGCTTTTATTTATTCAACATAGCATGTATTGTTTTGACCAGCAACTTTAATAAAGAAACCTTTTAACGGTATTACACCATCTGGAGCTGTTTTTTTTCCCTGACCGAATCTGGAGGATATCGTCTGCCTAGGAGGGGATATCGGTCGGTGGGGGATAAGCCCAGCAGTTATCGTATCTGAGGCCGGGAGGGCCATCAAGCTTTACTGGTCTTTTTGCCGTAAGGTAACTTAGACCCAGTATTTCTGGTGAGTTTACATCCTTACTTACCCTAAAGTCACCTCATTTGACTGGCTATTGGACCATTGGAGGATCCAGCACTGAGCACCAGCACTTTTTCTTTGCACTGAAGTGTAATCAGCTTTCACCTAGTCACTTATGAACTTACATTGGACTTTATTTGGCACTACTATGCACCTATATGACACTTATGTATTTTGATTTTGGCACTTTGTGTTATTTATTGGGTATATTATTCAAGAATGTATTGCTTTTATGGTAACATTTATTTAATTGTGACATTTTATCTTATTATGAATATTTATTGTTTTAAGTAGCTTTTTTAAGTAATATATTTTAACATCCCTAGTTCCTTATTAGCAAGCGCTATCCATCCCAATCACCTTTGGGTTTACATATTCATTCAATCCTACCTCTACTATAGCAGCTGCTGATTCCCTTTAGATTTAACCATTTATTTCCCCCACCCCATAGGCTTTCCACAGGCGTGAAGAATATACTTTTTTTGACTATATCTAATATTTAAGAATTGAAAGACTCTTGGCTGGCTACAAAAAGCGTTTACAAGCTGTGATACTTGCCAAAGGGGGCAGTACAAGATATTAACTTTGCAAGGTGCCCAAACTTTTGCAGACACCATTTTTTTGTTTTCTGTTATTTTGAAAGTGTAAATGATGGAAATAAAATCTAACTTTTGTTGACATATTATAAGAATGTCTAATCTGTAATTTGATGCCTTTTGGAGATTTTTCCATCTTTCCTTGGCTTCTTTATACAAATTTTTACCTGGTGTGCCCAAACTTTCGATACCCACTGTATGTGTGAACCGGCTCTTAAACTGGTTATGATTCACCCATAAAAAGGACCGGGGCTTCTTTCAGGGGAGTTAAGTCTAAATTTTCACAAAGGGAAAAATGTTTGTCTTTAACATTCCCGACTCCTAAAACTTGTTACAAATGACAATTATCTTGACAATAATTAAAGAGGGGATGTAAGAAAAACAGACACGGTGTCATGGTGCCTGGGAAGAATGGAATGTGGAGATTCTTTATACAAACCTCCCTCCTTATCACCCTCTCAATGTGACCTTTTAGGTTTTGGCTACATGAGATAGTCTGAGCTCCATTGAGAAGTGAAGATACTTCTGTTGGGTGATTGCTAAAAGCCATACTTAATGCATCCAGCTGTTAGGTATGTGTCTGTTTTTAAGGACAGGTTTGGTTACGCAGAGAATAGAGTGGGAATTATTTAAATGGAATACTTTAATTGTGTGAGATTTTAGGATTGATTTACTAAAACTGGAGAGTGCAAAATCTGGTGCAGCTGTGCATAAAAATCAAACAGCTTCCTGTTTTTTCTTTTAACCACTTTACCACCGGAGGATTTTGCTGTCTTACGTCCAGGCCACTTTTTGTGATTCTGCGCTGTGCGACTTTAACTGACAATTGTGCGGTCATGCGACGCCATACGCAAACGAAATTTACGTCCTTTTTTTCCCACAAACAGAGCTTTCTTTTGGTGGTATTTGATCACCTGTGCGCTTTTTACTTTTTGTGCTATAAACAAAAATAGCATTTATTTTGAAAAAATAACAATATTTTTAACATTTTTTTATATGAAACTCCCCCAAAAAAATGTAAAAATCAAATATTTTTAAAATTTTTGGCCAATTTGTTTTCTGCTACCTACGTTTGGTAAAAAAAATCACGATAAGCGTATTTTGATTGGTTTGCGCAAAAGTTATTGCATTTACTAACTACGGGAAAGATTTCTGTCATTTTTGGTGTTTTTTTTTAACGAGTAATGGCGGTGATCTGCGATTTTTTTTGCGGGACTGCGACATTGCGGCGGACAGATCGGACCCTTGACTGACATTTTTGACACTTTTGGGGGTACCAGTGACATTACTGCAGTAATCAGTGCTATAAATATGCACTGTTACTGTAAAAATGACACTGGCAGTGAAGGGGTTAATCGCCGCCGCTCCTCCCCTGGCCCGACTCCCACTGTGAGTGAAAACATCGGGAGCGCGCCTCCGGCGGTGCGCGAGCGCCGCCTACAGGGGGAGGAGTCCAGCGACGTAGGTCTATGTCACTGGACGGGAACGAGCCACTTTGCTGCAGTACGCTCCATGTGAGCGGTCGGCAAGTGGTTAAACCTTAAGGCTACGTTCACATGTTGGCGTAGCGGATCACGGGCAGAATCACCGCGAAAAAAGAAAAAAAGAGGACCTGTCATGCTTTATTTCTATCACAAGTGATGTTTACATTTCTTGTAATAGAAATAAAAGTGATACAATATAAAGAAAAAAAATGGACAGTGTAAAAATATATATTTTTAAATAGGATGAATAGTAAAAAAAATTTTTTTAAACCATCTCTCTATGCTCATGCACAAAGGCAAAAGCATACGTAGGTCACGCACGCATATCTAAACAGTGTTCGTACCACACATGTGAAGTATCGCCACGAATGGTATGATGGGAGCAGTATTTTTAGCACTATATAACTCTAAACTGGTAACCTGTAAAAAATGTTAAAGTGTCGCCTATGGAAGATTTTTAAGTATCGTAGTTTGTCGCCATTCCATGAGTGTGTGCAATTTTAAACCTTGACATGTTAGCTATTTATTCACTCAGCTTATCACCCTCTTTTATATTTTACCAATATATTTGGTTATATAATGTGTTTTTTTTGCATTGAAATTAATTAAAGTGTATTTTAAAAAAATATATATCGCTTGACATAAAAAATTGCAACAACCCCCATTTTATTCTCTAGGGCCTCTGCTAGCTTTCTAGCAAATAAAATACTGATTTTTATATGTAAACAAAAAGTGCCAGAATAGGCTTGGTCTTCAGTGGTTTAACACTGTCCATGTGTTTTTGATGCAGAATAAAAACGCACTAGACTGCATCTGGTATGAACCAGCCCTTAAAATGTACACTGCACAGTTCACTGTACAGTTCCCTCATCTACCAGGTGGAAGGATGAATGCAGTATGTCATCCCAGCTAGGTCAATCAAGATGGCCAAAGATGGCCAAAGATTTCCAAAGATGGCCAAAGATCCAGAACCTGGAAGAGGCTGAAAAGACGTTGGCCCTTGGGAGCTCATAGATGTCGCCTTACTGGAGAAGAGTTGAGTTTAGTTTCACTTAAAATATGTGCTGTGCAAATCTCTCTCTCTGCCTCTTTCTCTCTGCTTTATGCATCACTAATCAGATTCATACTTAATCTGAATTTGATTGATAGCCGTAAGAAGCTTTTTAGTGCTAACATCATGACACAACAGGGATCCTACATGTGGAAGACAGCAAGGGGCTGCAAGGGGTGTGTTTCAAAACACCTCTCATGCATAATTAAAAAAAAAAAGAAAAAGTAAAAAAAAGGGGGTTGCAGACCATCAGATTACTGACCAAAGAGAATTTTATGGACTAGTGCACCGCAAGCATTTCTAGGTAAAAGCTGATCAGGTCGACTTTTCAAGGTAATCAATTTAAAGTTTAAAGTAGTTGTAAAGTCCCAGTTTTTTTTATTTACCTTCATGCATTCCATGCATAAAGGTAAAAAACCTTCTGTCCGCAGCAGCCCCCAGCACCCCCTTGCAGCCAAATCACGTACATGTACGTAATTTATTGCAAGTGGTCAATCCAGGGTTATGGCTGTAGCTGTTAGCCATAGCCCTGGTATCAAAAATACCAACTGGCCCCGGGATAGACATTTGTCTCGGCGCCTCGACCTCCCCTCTCAGATGCTGGGCCCACTCTTTTGAGCCCACATGTAAGTAGTAAGGCTACTCGTTTGACATCATTCCTTTTATTTGTGGAGTACCATACATTACATCACCTTTCTACATCTCAAACTTACATGAGATTATTTTTACTTATTTATATACACCTTGTTGCATCAAACTCCTGATGGGTGGACCTTATTAGGATCCACGAAACGCGTAGAGCTCCAGAGGTGCCAAGATATATTGGTTAATTCACAGACCAACTGTGTATTTTACTACATAATTTTATAAACATAATTATACATGTGGTGTTTTATCATATATCGAATATCATATCATATAGCGAAAATAATATAGAAAACAGCCATAGATATAGAGGCTAGTAGAGATGCAGATCCAGGTCCCATCTGAGGTTTAGGGTGCCCTGGTCTGCAATGTATGTGTCTATCATGCCTCTCTGTGTACAATCTGCAATGTCTATCATCCCCCTTGGGTAACAGAAACACTCAATCCCACAAAATCTAAAAGGAGTGGTGTCACCCCCCTGCTCCTCTCCGAAATGTTGAGGGGCAATTGAAAACTGTCTAGCAAGAATATTGCTTGAATCACAAAAATGTTCCCCATGTGGATGTAGCGTACAATCACCATATCAAGAAAATATAGCTCTTTATAAATAAAGCACGTTTTCCATCTAATATACACACTGCACGCCACTGTTTTTCCTTCACTTCTAAATTACTATTTCAGGAAGGTTCAATTTGCTAGCAAAGATCCTCCTTTGCATATCATAGCCCTCTTTAATTCTTGCAGGGTCTATCTTGGTTATTCTGCTAACCAGGGGCGGACTGGGCCAGGAGCAATTTGCCCCACCTGGGCTGCTCTGATGTCCTTTCTGCTACAGACATGCCTAAAGGCTTCCTGGTGAAGAGGAGTAAAAAGTTCCTGGCGGTGTTCCACCAAGTGCAGGATGATGACAATGACAGAGCACAGGCCACCCCCCCCCCAAGCCATAGATGATATATGCTGTGTCTGAGAAGAAGCCGGCTCCGTGCCCCACTAGGGGCTCTCGTCCCCGGCCAGTCCCAACTGACTGAGCCACTTCGGCACCCCCTTCTGCCCCCTGTTGGGCAGTTTGGGAACCCAGAGCAGTTGCAGCATGTGCTGTCCAGCCTGACCCGTCCTGGAGTGGAGCTTCAGCCTGGGATGGGTGTCAGGAGGAGGCAGGGAAGAGGCAAAGTGTGAAGGGAACAGAGTCATTTCACCATGGGCCTCTGGGTTGTAATTGACCCTGGGCCAAAAGTTGTCAGTCTGCCCCTGCTGCTAACCCTCTGACTTTGGTCCTCAAAGTGTTGCACCTGGAGGGTCAACGACAAGGCAACTGGCATTTGCAGAGACGGCAGCAATGGCATCTTCTATGTTATTTGTAAGGAAATATTTCTTTTTCATTTCTGGTATGACAGCAGCTTCAACTACCAGACACGACTTGTCCCCTGCACAGCAGACGGACTGTGATACCTACAGCACCATGTTCTTATTGCTCAAAGGTGAATACATCCTTCCCTGTTTTGCAAGAACATAAAAGCCAACATCAAGCCGATTGCCATGGACAAAACCACCATTTTTCTTTAGCGCTAGTGCCCATAAATAAGCCCCAGCTGAGCTGAAACGAGATGTTAGTGCAGAGAAAATTCATATGATGTATCAAGCATTCCCAGAAAATATAGCTCATTATAAGTAAAGCACATTTTCCTTCTAATATACACACTGCACTGTTTTTCCTTCACTTCTAAATGATAGATTACTTGCAGAGAAATTTAGTATAAATGCCATTCTCCTTGCATTACAAAAAAAAAAAAAAAAAAGAAAACAGCAAATCACACAGCTCTGCGCATTGACAAATGTAATGATTTCACATCTCTACATGACAAAGGGACTGCAGGAATGAACGAGGGATCTTTCTAAATAAGGATACAGAAGTGCTAATTCCTGGGCATTTTGTCGACAGCTCTGTCAATTCTGAGATAATCACCTGAAGGGTCAGGAAGCCTAGAGCTGTAACTTGTCAGAGATGTAGTGCTTCTCAGGCAACATTCCTCCAACCATCCTTCTTTGAGTCTGTTAGGAATTTTAAGTAGGTTTTGTTTATCAACACAAAGGCGCGAAGACCGTAATTAGCAATATGAAAAAATATATATATATCAGGAGTTCCATTTATAAAGTTCTTGTAAAGTTTAAAAGAAGGATCAAGATAAACTATTTTTTACAATCCATAGCTGTCAATCCACTTCTTTCAAATGTCCTCGTTAAGCACAAGTTGTTCTCCATTTTTTTTATTTATTTTTTTTTATTTAGAGTAGACACGATTATCCGGGCAACAGTGACAAATTGCGTTGAGCAACAACAAATTGTCCTGTGAATTTATTTTAAAAAAGAATCGCTTTTACAAATGCAGCGGAAAACAAGAAAAGGTATTTTTGGTTTCATTTGCTCATTTGAATTTAAGTGGTGGCAGAATTTAAAGCTGATAAAAACTCAGAAGAGATAGCTGTTATTCTTTGGTATTCAACTGAAGTAGGAAATAAACCTGCTGTTAGACTTATCGTACAGGGATTGTATCTGGGTTTGATAAATAAGCCCTTAGTAGGGGCCTATGTATTATACATTACAGGTAGAAGTGAGACATCTTTTACTGATGTAGCCAAGTTGGGACCACTGTTTATATACATATGTTATGAGTACATATATATATATATATATATATATATATATATATATATATATATATATGAGTCACCGTTCTGACACTATCAGAGTGCTCCTTTAACCACTTTAGGACCGCTCACTGTGCTGCTACTGCCGCACAGCGGCTCCCCTGGGTCCAGCGACGTAGCCCTGCGTCGCTGGACTCCTAGTGGTCTCGGCGGCGTGCGTGCGCTGCCGGAGGCTCGCTCCCACTGTGTTTAGACACAGCGGGAGTCGGGCTGGAGGAGGAGAGGAGACGATTGCCGCCTCTCTTCCCCGATTGTCGGGGAAAGTGAGAGAAGATCCGCCAGCTTATGTAAACAAAGCAGGCGGATCTTCTCTGTGACAGACAGTGATCTCTCCCTGTGACAGACAGGGAGAGATCACAGGATTCAGCATAGTTGAACCTGCGATCTGTGTCTGTGTCACAGAACCCCCCCCCCCCACACACGTCAGTAAGCATGAGGCATACATTTAACCCCTTGATCACCAACAGTGTTAACCCCTTCCCTGCAGTGTCATTATTACAGTAAGACCCCGTTCAGACTGCGGCGACACGACTTGGTGGGGCGACCTGCGAAGTCGCGGTGCACAGCCTTCATATAATTGAAGTCAATGCAAGTCGCCTCCAGGTCGCCCCAAAGTAGTACAGGACCCTTTTTCTAAGTCGGAGCGACTTGTGTCGCTCCTATTAGAACGGGTCCTGTACTATTCAATGGCGAGCGACCCACCGCCTGACAAGTGTGAATGGACCCTAACAGTGCATATTTACTGTTTACTGTAGTAATGTCACTGGTCCCCCCAAAAGTGTCAAAAATGTCAGTTAGGGGTCCGATCTGTGCACTGCAATGTCGCAGTCCTGCAAAAAATTGCAGATCGCCGCCATTACTAGTAAATAAAAAAACAATAAAAATGACATAAATCTTTCCCGTAGTAAGTAAACACGATAACTTTTGCACAAACCAATCAAAATACGTTTATTGTGATTTTTTTTACCAAAAATATGTAGCAGAAAACAAATTGGCCTAAAAAAAATTTTGATTTTTAAATTTTTCTTTTTTGGGATATGTTATATATCAGAATGTGAAAAATATTGTTTTTCTTTCAAAATTGTCGCTCTTTTATTCAAAAAAGTAAAGTAACGCAGTGCCGAATCGCAAAATATGGCCTGGTCAGGAAGGGGGTAAAATCTTCCGGTCTTAAAGTGGATAAAAATACACACATTGAGAATTTTTTTTGTCAAAGACATGTAGCTAAATAAATTTTGGCCTTAATATATGACAATAATTAAATATATTGGATATTTGTTAACAGTCAAAGTAGAAAATGTCAATTTTCCGCAAAATTTTTGCTCTTTTTTATTAATATCGCAAAAGAAAAAAAGCGCAGAGGTGATCAAATACCACCAAAGGAAAGCTCTATTTGTGGGGAAAAAAGGACGTAAATTTTGTTTGGGTACAGCATTGCATGACCGCGAAATTGTCCATTAAAGTCATGCAGTGCCAAGTTGAAAACAGTGGCCTGGTCATTGAGCAGCAAAATCTTCCGGGGCTAAAGTGGTTAAGCATTCATGAGAAGGATCAGTAATTTCCTTTCCCTGGAAATGGACAAATTGGATTGTGGGAGATATAGTCTGGTGAGGAAGGTGAATTGTTATATGGATGGCAGGCGGAACTATACTCCCAGGGAGCTATGGGACTCGTGGAGGATCATGGGAGAGTGGATATACTTCTAGGCGGGGCCGAGCGCGGGCTCTCTTGCTTCTGGGACTCGTGGAGGATGGATCAGGGGGAGAGAGGTGCCGGAGGAGACAGTCGGTGACAGAGGCCTGAGAGTGCGGCCTGGAGAGAGCAGAGCCTGTTCTCCGCGGTGCGGATGCTGGTTGTCACAGGGAGGTGGCGGATCCAGATGAGCTAAGAGGGGAGCGGGTAATGCTGAGCTGACTAACCGGAATCATGAGAGCCGAGTATTCCAGTGACGCAGTGTTGTGAGGAGAAGTCCTGCCTGGGATCGGACAGTCACATGTGGACGCTAATGCTGTGCAAGAGTGCCTGGTGACACCTGCAACCCGCAAGTATAACTCTGCATCCATAATACACTGACAGCAGTTAGGATCTTATAGACACCACCCCTACACCTGGATTACAAATATCACATAGAAGAATGATAAAGAGCTTCAACTGCCGGTGAAGATTCTGCAAGGCCTTGCTAGAGCAGGAACTTCCCTTTTCACAATCCCCTGACAATATGATAGAATCTCATTAGTTTAACACCAGATAGCTCTAGGTCTTAGTAGAAGCAAAGTGAGGTTTATGGTTATTACATTCAAAAATAGTCCTGACAGCTAAAGCTGATAATCACTACAGTTACTCTCACTTATTTGATAGTGTCAGTCTTTTAAGCCCCCTTTTCATTAGGTTTGGTGAAGTGACACTTCAATATCTGTTATTACAGCATTCTATCTGTTCTTATCTAGTTGTTTGATTTACCTTTTTATCCCAGTAAACAGTCAAACTGGTATTTTATTGAGTCTGCGTATTCTTGAAGAATCTTCCAGAAAATGTCTGAACCTATAGTGCCTAGCGGGTTGGATGCTTCTCAGGGTCAGGTGAGTGCAGAGGATCTCCCACTAGCCAGCAGCCCCCAAGGGGGTCCTGCTACACTAATGTGAGATAAGTAGGACTTTATGAGGGCTGATTTAATAAAATTATAGAGTGCAAAATCTGGTGCAGCTCTGTATAGAAACCAATCAGCTTCCAGGTTTTTTTTGTCAAACTTAAAGAGGAATTAAAGTCTGTTTTAATTTTTTATGTTTTTTTCTTACCTGGAAAGTAAAGGCATAATATGCTAGTATGCCCCATTTCCCTCCAAAAAAACCCTCGGCATCCATCTTCGTCCGTCTTCCTTCCGGGTCTGCGGACTCTGGCTGTGCTACTGGCCGGAGTTGGGTGATGTCACTCTCGCACATGCCCGCGAGAGCCGCCGGTCACAGAACAGGGCTCTGAAGAAAAGGCACGAGCGTTATAGGCTTACCTATAGGTACAGACATTACAGGGGGGGTTTACAACCACAGTCACATTCATTTTAATGGGAAGGCTGGTGATGCAGCAGTGACACAACAAGGTGAGGGACATGGCAGCAGCAGGTGAGTGAATGCCCGCTAACAGGCGCTGCCATGATAGATCTGAAATAACAGGTGCTCTTTAAATGTAAGGACTCATTCTTGCTGGTAGTCAGTGTGAAATTGTGCATCAATGCTGTGTGTTATCTCAGCTTGCAGAGCTTGGATTCCTTAAATGAGTTTACCCAAAATGTAAATATTGCAGAATATACAGCCTCATGCTACATAACTAAGCTCCATTTCATGCTGAATAAACTAAATTATTAATGTATCTTAAATAGAAAACTATCTTTAGATAGATGTTTTACTCCAAAAGCATTTTATTAAAATACATTTGATAAAAAAAAAAATCAGATTTAAATAAAAAAAATCAGATTTTTTCTGTTTTAAAAAAAAAAATCATTGATTTATATCCACCCTGCTTAGGACCACAAAATGATACTTGGTTCTGTATTCTTTAAAAGGGGCATTACTGGGAGGTGGATAGGGGGTGGAACCAAGGAATGGTGCTTGGAGGTGGGTAATGGTGGAGACAAGAGGTGACTCAGAAGGGGGTAGTTCCTGCACCTACTCTCTGAGGAAAAAATGCCATGCATGTTAAGTTTGATTTGCTAAACACAAATAGGCTGTTCACTTTTCAAGGGAATTTTCCACCGAGCTTAGTGAATAACATGAAGCCCAGCTGACTTCCATCATTCAATCTAGTGTAAATAGTTCAATTACTACTCGTATTATTGGGTGGGATTTTATAGGCACCCAGTTAGACACAACAAATAAAATTCCATAAAATACATTTTTTATTTATACAAAAGTTAAAATAGACTAGTAAAGTCATATTGATCACAGCATAAACCTCATATGATGCACATGTCAGAACCACCACTGAAATAACATCCTAATCGGCACAAGCCAATACCCTGTGTTGTACACAGTGAGCTTCAACACATTTCATCTCACGAATAGTCTTCCCCAGGGGATGAAAGAGATGGTGGACTCTAGAATAAAAATATATATAAGTAATACAGCCGGGATTACTTTCTACTATACCCTGGGATCCTTTTGTGGTTTACTGGCTCCCTCCTTTTGTACAGAATACTTTATTAATCCCAAAGGGAAATTGGGAAATTGTTGCGACACGGACACACCTAACAAAGACAAGATCACAACAATGAACAGGGCAAGATACAAACACACAACAAAATTATCAATAACAGCCATTAGCACCAAATAAAACTAATTAAAACTACACTACAAAAATAAATAAATAATAATAATAATTAATAATAATAAATAATAATAAAAATAAATAATAATAATAAATAAATAATAATAATAAATAAAATACAACATAGAATAAATAACAGGGAAGAAAATAACAGAAATGCCAACTACCAAATGCAAATAATACACCACTTTCTCTAACATTACCCCAAATAAAAATGAACATAATACCAAATTGTACATATTGGATTGAATGTTTCGGCACTTGGCTCCCAGACATTTGATTTATTATTTGTGCCTGAGTGCCTATATCCCACCCAATAATATATCTTTCTTTCCATTATCCAATCATGTGCAAGCAAAGATGCTGTTTTTTTTTTTTAAATTACCATGCTTATTATTGGGTTTTCCTTCCAAACTAAAATTTCGCCACATTCACTAAGCTCTGGGGAAAATTCCCTTGTAAAGTGAAACCTCCCTTGCAAAGCGGACAGCCTATTTGCCTTTAGTAAATCAACCCACATGCATGTGTGTGGCAGAGCCAGAAAGTGTTATCAGGAGATTATTCCACAATCCAATGGGGATGATTTACTAAAGGCAAACAGACTTTTCAGTTTGCAAGTGAGGTTTCACTTTGCAAGGGAATTTTCCCCAGATATGAGTGAATGAGGTAAAGCTCTGCTGTCTTCCGTCATCCAATCATGTGCAAGCAACAATGCTGTATTTTATAAATAGAGAATTTTATGTTCCGCAGCACACCTTCATATTAGAAAAAACAAGCCTCCATCCCTATTTGTATATACAAAATTATTTTAATTGGTTTGCGGGACTTTAAATGAGGCAAATTATTCCTTAAATGTATAAAATAGACATTGTAATAAAATTTGACCATTGATGGCCTTCCATTACAACAGAAATAAATATACAATATAAACCAGTAGAATAGGTCTACTTCATTCATGACAAATAAATCTAATAAAATAAATAAAAAATTGATAATGGTTATGCATTTTATTGTAATAGAATGCAATATGATTACAGATAAATCAAATTACAAATATAACAGGTGGGTATATCAAGAAAAGTTGACATGCGAGGGAATTCAATCCTGCATAGCACAAAATATATATTTTTGTGATGGTACATAGTGTTATTGACATTTGATATGGCATTATAAACATGATATCTTGGCATCCATATAACTCATTGTATTTCGTGGTTCTGTACCCACTTCATCATGAGTATTATGCAATAGAGATATCTAAAGGTGTAAATAGATATAATATTAGAAAAAAATCCCTAATGCTGTATTTTATATTTTCTGATTGTTTTGCTAAGTGAAAATTCGCCGCATTCACTAAGCTCTGAGGACAGCTCCGGGTAACTATAGGCCGGTCAGCCTAACAACAGTAGTCTGCAAGATTTTGGAGGGGATGTTAAGGGACCACATACAAGACTTTAGTAATGAAAACAGTATTATAAGTAGTAATCAGCATGGATTCATGAAAAATCGTTCTTGCCAAACCAATCTATTAACCTTCTACGATGAAGTGAGCTGCCACCTAGATAAAGGTAAGCCTGTGGATGTGGTGTATCTGGATTTTGCAAAGGCATTTAACACCGTTCCCCACAAACGCTTACTGTACAAACTAAGGAATGTAGGTATGGACCATAGGGTGATTACCTGGATAGAGAACTGGCTCCAGGGGAGAGTCCAGAGGTTGGTGATTAATGGAGAGTAATCGGATTGGGCGGGTGTGGAAAGTGGGGTCCCCCAAGTTTCTTTCCTAGGACCAATCCTGTTTAATTTATTCATAAATGATCTAGAGGAGGGGATCTCTAGTACAATCTCAGTATTTGCGGATGATACTAAACTAAGCAAGCCAATATCTTCTATACAGGATGTGGAAACCTTACAAGCGGACCTGAACAAAATAATGGGGTGGGCAACTACATGGCAGATGAGGTTTAATGTTGAAAAATGTAAATTAATGCACTTGGGCGTCAGAAACACGAAAGCAAGCTACTCACTGGGGGGGGGGGGACCTCTGGATGAATCTAAGATGGAAAGGGACCTGGGGGTACTGGTGGACAACAGGCTTGGCAGTGGCATGCAATGCCAAGCCGCTGCAAGCAAAGCCAACAGAATACTGGCATGTATAAAAAGGGGGATTCACTCCAGAAATAAAGAGATTATTCTCCCACTCTACAAAACTCTGGTCCGGCCACATCTGGAGTATGCTGTCCAGTTCTGGGCACCGGTCCTCAGGAAGGATGTGCTGGAACTGGAGAGAGTCCAGAGAAGGGCAACAAAAATAATTGGAGGGCATCGGATATGAGGAAAGACTACAAGCACTGATCTTATTCTCTTTGGAGAAGAGACAATTGGGGGGGGGGGGGGGTATGATATCAATGTACAAATACTGTACTGGCGACCCTAGCATAAGGAACAAACTTTTTAGAGAAAGGGAATACAATAAGACACGTGGCCACTCACTAAAACTAGAAACGGTTTAACCTTAAAATACGCAAGGGGTTCTTCACTGTCAGAGCAGTAAGGATGTGGAATTCTCTTCCACAAGCAGTCGTATCAGCAGGGAGCATCGATAGTTTCAAAAAACTTTTAGATGGGCACCTTAAAGACCACAACGTACATGCATTCAATGTACGGTTAACAGCAAACACACACACACACATCATAGTTTGAACTGGATGGACTGATGTCTTTTTTCAACCTCACAAACTATGTAACTATGTAACTGCACCATATTCTATTTCAGTTTACTTAAAGCTAAACTCGGACACAAGAAAAATGATAATATAGGCTCCAACTGGCATCTTGAATAGCATGGATATTTTCATATGCATATCTCCTTAAATAATAAAATGCCTACCTTGCTCCAATGACTACTTCTCCTGCTGCTTCCTGTAACATGGACCAGTCCCTGCTGCTAGGTGTAATAGCACTGAGTGACAGGTCTGCTGCCCTACACCTCCTTTAGGAGAACCTAGCCTTTGTATACACGGTTCCAGACATGCCCGGCGCTAGTACTAAACAAATTAAGTACAGGGCATACATGACTGGGTGGAAGGGGAACGGAGCTGCAGGGGTTAATTGGGAAAAGTAGGTGGCCAGTGCTTGACCCTTACCTCATTGGTCAGTTGTACGGGGTGAGGGGGTGGAGCTGTAGAAGTATAGCTGCAGGGTAGGAGGGGTTCCGGTCACTCTTTGAGGAGAAATTTTGGAAGAACGTCCCTCCCTCCTGCCCCTATTTTCTACGGAGGAACTCGGATTATTGCAGTATTTGCTGTTCAGTATTGTTTGGGGTCCTTGACAGGGGTCTACAAGCTGGTCTTTTGGGAAAAAATGGTGGGGACCCATCCGAGGTATGGTGTCCTCTAATTGGTACAGGTGGGTGTCTGAGGTCAGCTGTGTTAGTCTCCGAGGCGGTGTTTAGCGGCTGGGGGCGTGACTAAGCCAAATGGTGACACAGACACAAAAGTTGGTGGTAATATGGCACTATCAAGGACCTCCAACCAAGTTTAAAATGGATTATTGTTATAGTTGTTAAAAAGATTTGTTGTTTAATAAAAGGCCATGTCAGTCATTTTAACTCCAAGTATGAGTAGCGTGATTATTTAATAAGGTGGGATGGTTTGGTAGTTTGGAGTGGGAGCAGTTGGTGTAGAACATGTTAGGGTAACACGGGAGCTCTGACCTGCCAGGGTCATGCTCCCTTATGCCCTCCCAACCACATCCCCATGCTTAAACACACAGTGCTAAGCTGTGGAACATTCTAGCCCCCCCCACAGCGCTGTACTGGCCTATAGTCAGCGATGTGGTCTACTGGAAGGTACGTACACCAAATGCAAATTCAGGGCTTACCCCCCGGAGGAGCCACTTGATATGATGAGTTCTCTGTTCTTTGCAATGACTCTGAGAACTGCTTTGGCTGCTCTGACACACCTGGTTAGGTATTGAGATGCTGCAAACACCTATGAGCTCAAGTGTTCGTATACTACCCACAATTACTTTAGCATAAATGAAATAGGCGCCGGGCTACTCAGCTGTAAATAAAGTAAGTATATTAGCACAATAAATGGCAATGCACAGAAATCAATGAACAGGTAAAGGAGTCCATTTGAATGCAATAAACTAACTGATGGGCATACTAGGCTAATATGGCAGTTAGGGCCCATTCACATATACATGTGAATCACACAGGAACGTTGGTCGATTTCTGTGTGCTTCACATGCAATTCTGTCAAGCGCAGATATGCACATGCGCATAGTATTTCCTGCAGAATGGTGACCAGGCGCACACACATGCACAATTTCAGTTGGCGCCAGATGGTATATTTAAAAAATGCTCATGTCAGTGTTCTGTGCTGACTGGTGTACAGCCATTCCTGTATCCTACTTGTATCCTGGGTCTGACCTCTGTTGCTGACTTGGCTTGCTACTGACCTGATCTTGAATCCTGATTACTCTTCTGCCTACCCGTTTCTGACCTTGGCACTACTCTTGACTACTCTTCTGTCTATGTCCCTGCACTGCATTGCCTGCCTGCTGCTGACCTTGGCTAGACCTGTGACTTTTCTTCTGTCTCTGATTTGGCTCCACGTTACCACAGAGTGCTTACTAAGGCTGTCACCTATATCAGCTTCAATCATCACAGCATGTTCTTGTCCTCAGTTTGTTTGAGACTCTGACCAGCTTCATGCTCTGAACCTGCGGTGTATGCGGAGTGCCTCTTAACCTCAGCTGGCTTATCCAGTATGGTTGCAGTTCCAGACTGGATTTCTTGCCAGACTGTTCCAGCCTGCATCTCCTACTGCAAGTTTTATCAGCAACACCTGCCATCACTTGTGTTCCTCCGGTCCCTCTGCACTATCTGTTCCTGGGCCTGGGCTGGACATACAAGAGAGGTAAACCTTGTCATCTCAGTCTCCTGAGACTACATGACAGTATGCCTCTGCAACATATGACCAAAAAAAGAAATTGCCCCAGAGCGCTCTGTGTGTATCCCCCTGGGTGTAAGTATATGTATATTTCCTGCAAGGGGTACAGTATGTGGCACCTGATTTGCCAACTTCAGCCTGCTAACAGTCAGGTTCAATCTGTACAGTGGTGTGCTTAATTAACATCCATTTTAATACTGCATGCAGTAGTTGGTTGTTGGGGCTGCTAAGCAATTTGGCAGTCCCCTCTGGCAATATACTGCTAAACAGTGGTACAGTACGCAACTGCTCACTGGTCCAATGAGCCAGCAAACCTTGCCCTGAATACTCGTCAATCTCTGGATCTCAAGAACCCGATCCTCAGTCTCGGCACTTTGGTCCTCACAGGCTCAGTCTCAGCACAATGGTCCTCACAGGCTCAGTCCCTGCACCCGGGTCTCAGCACACCAAGGACACAGATTTGTACCATTCTGGTTCCCACACAGGAAAAACCACGCTTAGTATTTCTAAGCCCAGTAAACTCATTTATCTCCTCCCCTGTTTGCAGGGAATTGTGGGCGTTATAGTTTGTAAGTTGTCTGGGCGCAGTTTGCTTAACTGTTCTGGGCCTCAGTACCGAGCACTCACACTACACAAAGAAACCAGAGCAAGGTGGTGAACCGGGTGCTGGCACTGTTAAAATTGCCAATGTGAGTGAACCCTTAGACTAAGAGGTAAGTGTGGCCCAAGACCTTTTGAGATCCATCTGTAGAGCTTTATCAATAGGAGCATTGGAGAAAGTCCTGCTCCCTCTTGAGTATAGCTATTGCTCTTTAAAACAAAGGTGAAGTGTGCCAGACCAAAGTACAGAACTGCAAATGTTTGCAAGTAGTGTCTCTGTTTATAGAACACAAACATAGTTGATAGATCTCCTTTGCTGCCTATTTGACTGAGTTCCTACTAATTTGGTACTGAATTAAACACTTACTAAATTAGTCCCACTATGCTCGGCCCAAGCTAGCAGCAAATTGTCTGATTAGCTGCAATTTGCAATTTGCATGTTGCATTTAGTACAGGCATGTGACAGGCTCTTACAAGTTTGCTTCCTCTTAAGGCCCGTACACACGTACCGATCGTCGGCATACAAACGTCGGTGGACGAAGGATCTGCCGATTGTACGCGTGTTAGTATGGTGCCTCCGACAGATGTCTGCGCACAATCCGCGGACAAAAGTCTTTCGTGCAAACATGAAAATATTTGTATGCCGACACCAGAACGGACGATTGTTCGCCTGTCAGTACACAATTCGGCCGACAGACCGCAGATTTGCAAGACTGGGCATGCTCAGAAAATAGAAAACACAGGGAAAGTTAACCATTACATGACATCACTTCTGCAGTCGGCGGACAAAATTCTTGTGCTGTCCTTGTGCTGTCTTTGCACTTTTCAGCAGACACCGACATCCCGGGGAGAAAAGAGGAACATTTGTAAGCCGACCATCGGTACGTGTGTACGGGGCTTTACACTATAGTGGGATCAATCTTTCCCACAATAGCTGATAACAGAGGACATGTTCCTTGATTGGAGGGAGTTCTTCCCCAGTTAGATTAGAAAAGGTGTTGGAATGCAGAATTGTATTTTGTGCAATAACTACTTTAC
This sequence comes from Pelophylax lessonae, assembly GCF_965119305.1. Taxonomy (NCBI): domain Eukaryota; kingdom Metazoa; phylum Chordata; class Amphibia; order Anura; family Ranidae; genus Pelophylax; species Pelophylax lessonae. The sequence goes on along the minus strand of NC_138775.1, from coordinate 257,007,766 downwards.
ATCAGTATTTAGTAGAGATATATTCTTCAACCAGTGGATGGCAGTATTTATAGGTTTGTAGCTGCATCTATAGCATGCTCTATGATTTTTCACTGAATAAAGTTCCTGTTTCCTGTCTGCAGTTAAGCATCAAGGCCCATGTGAACTGTGCACTATTTGTTCTGTAGGCCTACTGTATATATACTGAATTTCTAACAAAAGGTCTCTGCTGTTATAGGGGGAGGGGGTCATACTGCAGAGACAGCAAAGGAAGCAGACCCATGCCATGTCAGGGGAGAGAATGACAACATGGGGTTGATTTACTAACACTGGAGAGTGAAAAATTTGGTGCAGCTGTGCATGGTAGCCAATAGGCTTCTAACTTCAGCTTGTTCAATTAAGCTTTGACAATAAAACCTGGAGGCTCATTCGTTTCTATGCAAAGCTGCACCAGATTTTGCACTCTTAAGTTTTTGCTTGCTTTTATCCAGCCCTTGGGGCACTGTTTCATCCATTGATACCAACAATGGGACCTAATTCCCCCCACTGACACCAAAGAAGGGACACAATTCCTACCAAGGACACCAATGATGGGGCAGTATTCCTCCCAGTGAAACCAATGAAGGGACAGAATTCCTCCAAATGACACCAATGATGGGGCACTATTCCTCCTAATGACATCAATAAAGGGACACAATTCCTCCCAACTACAGCAACGTTGGGGCACAGTTCCTCCCAATGACATCAACGATGGGGCACAATTTCACCCAATTACACCAACAATGGGGCCCACTGGTACCATTGATAGGAAACAATTCCTCCCACTGACACCAATGATGGGGAACAATTACTCCCAATGAAACTAACAGTGGGACATTCTTTTTTCCCACTAACTTCAGGACCTTTACTACTCCCAATAGTCACAGTTCAGCCCTTCTAAAGTCTGATGGACAATAAACTGGCCCTTTGTTTAGAAAGTTTGGAGACCCCTGATCTAGAAGAAACTCATGGGTGTTGAATTGGTCTGTACAGTAATATGCTGTACGCATTGGGAAAATATATTTATGCTGTGGAATGACTTCACACTTTTGTGTTGCTGGAATGTGTGCATTAATGCACTCGTTACTGCAACCAACGACGCACATCACTTGTGTTTGTCCACGGTAGTGCCAATCATTCTCAATGGCACCCCAACTCACCCTGCTAACCAACATGTGAGGCAATGCAATAATGTGTGTTGCAGTGCACTGACAAAAAAGGAGCATGTTCAATTTGTGGGACATTGAGGTTCGTTGCCAGCCCATTTATTTCAAATGGGCAGTCTAATGCAGCATGCATTAATTTGCAAAAAATAACCCATTGATCCTGAACTCTTTGTTAAACTGTGCAGAGTAAAATGGGGTAAAGCACTCCTAAAGTGCAGAGGTTTATACTGGGGATCATAAGAATAAGCCTGGATTTAGGATTTATCATTTATAGTAATGAACTATAAAAATGAATTAAAAAACAATGATTAAAAATGGCTAGCTATAAAAAAAAAAATGTGTTTGATCATCTACAAATTAATTCCAGTATAAATACCACATTTTATTTAATTATTTTCCATTTCTTTTGTTCTACCAAAAAAGGGAAAAATAAATAGGAAACCAAAAGTATTAATGCAGATAATTAAGATCTGAAGTGCAATAGGACAAATAACAAAAAATCCCCATCTGTTGACATAAATATGAGAGCAGACTGTGTGCGATTTTTCCACATCTGTCATTCATGTCTGCTCAGCGAGAATAAGACTCAAATATCATTTTTTTCCTCTTATTTGGCTCCCCATTCAGGATCTTGTTGTCAGCTAATATATTGCCCATTGGTGACTATTAATAAAACAATTTGCGTTGCTGAACTTACAAGACTAAGACTGCAAAGAGTATTGAAAATCGAGTAATATGATTTCATTTTAATCAGCTGTCTGAAGCATAATGAGCTCTCAGCTTCCATAAATGTGTCTAGTGCCTAAAATGACAAAGCTCAATTTCCTAAAACTGATGCTTTCTGGCGATAGCGAGCTTAAGTGATAGCCGGCGTAAATGGACGAAGGAAAAAAAAAAAACACAAATATCCATTTTATACTAATGGGATTATTTAAAGATCATTGTACGGTCATAGGGCAAGGCAAAAAGTCGAAGCAACGAGAAGAGACGGCTGTGGAGCAGGTCTGGGGCACTTATTTCCATTTCATCGCCCCCGGGCGGAATTTGTATTGTTATTATCTCGATGCATTAGAAGGCAAATCTCGGAATGCTGTAGATCACCCCCGTGTCAGCTAGTGATCTGTTTTTGCTTTGTTAAACACTAGCAGTCATTAGTAGAAGTGATCCATGCTCAAAGACAAATATATTGAACAAGTATATACTGTATGTGCAATTCTAGGTAATGTCTGGCTTATAACATTAGGGGCTCTCAGAAAAGTGCCCTTAAGCTTTAAGACAGGGGACAATTTTCATATTTTAAAGTTGACCTGAACTCAAAATATGAAGACTTGCTATCTAATAGGGAACATCTAGAAATGTCAATTGTACCTAAGCAGAACCCTGACATTTTTTCTTCTCATCTTGAACGCCTCCGGATAAAATAGCAGTGCACTTTCTGTGCCTTGAGCCTCATATCTGTATATTTGCAGTGTGAGATCATCTAAGGCACTGCTGCCTATGACTGTTAGTCTCAGGAGATTTGATGCGAGATTTGGTGATATCACTACTGTGCTGTTCTCTGTCCTCCATGCTGTAGAAAAAAAACATACCTGAGGACCTCCTGCTTCATTATTTTGTTAATCTGTGCTTTCTTCTCTTTTCCTTTTGCTTCTGGATTATTATTCTGCCAGTCATCAGATCACCAATATTCAGGGGGTCAGGTAAGATATGAGGAAACAAACTCCTGTCTCTACCGAGACTGCTGCTTCCACACATATGGCGCTTTTCCACTGCATGGAACGGATCGGTTTGGCTCAGTTTGGTGCTTTTCCACTGCATGGTACCGCATGGTACGTGTTAGAACGGTTCGGTACGGTTTGGTACAGCAGCGCTTTTCCACTACATGGTACGGTTTGGTACGGCTCGCTTAAACAGTACCACCTCGGTTGTGGTTCCAAGCGTTCCGTACCTATACCATATCCCAAAATCCTTTGCATACAGCCTTGATTGTTTGTCACTACTAGCCACTGATTGGTCAGAGAATCATTGTAATCCCACCCAATCACTACTTTAGTGGAAAAGCAAACCGAGCCGAGTAGAGCCTATACAGTGCCAAAAGGTGCCGACTCGTACCACGCAGTGGAAAAGCAAACTGAGCCGAGCAGGGCCAGGCAGTGCTGAGTGGAGCCGAGCCGGTGCTTGCAGTGGAAAAGTACCAATAGAGACACAGTGAAGAATAAGGCAGTACTAGTCAGTAATGGAGAACAGACCAGCTGCCAGAACCACAGGCGATAGTGGTGACTAGTCATTTGTAATATTCCCTGGGCACATGTCAGGGTGCTATTCACAACAAACATGAGCATGTGCTGAAAAGGAGACAGCAGAACAAAGATGTGCGTGTGCTGATGAAAAGACCTGGCCATGCTCATTTGTTTAGGAATGCGCATATGTGTACATGTATTGTGCCGATGCACGCGCCTGTGCGCGTTAGAGAAGGCGTGCGCACTAGAGCACATTCACGCAAGTCTGCTGCCACAACTGCCCCGAAACATTCTATATAAGGACAGTGGCTGCACTCAGACTTTGCTGTATGATCTTCAGCTACCAGTACTCCTTGCACCTGTGTTTCCTAAATCCTTTGGATTACCTGTTACGGACCTGGCTTGCCTCTAAACCTCCCTGCTGCCTGGTCCCTGGTTTTGACTCCGCTTGTCCTAAGGACTCTGCTTCTCTTGTTCTATTGTGCATGACCCAGGCTTGTTCCTAAACTACTTTTCTGCTTGCTTCCCTGGATCACTGTGTATGACCTTGGCTCTGTTCTTGACCACGCTCCTGCCTGCTCCCTGGCTTGCCTTCCCACGTATGACTTCAGCTACTATCCTGACTATGTTTCTTAGGTCCATTCGTGCCAGTCTCATCTATCTTCCTTGGGTGCCACCTCATCTGTGCTCACTGCCCTGGTCCTGCTACAACCCCAGGGGCAACATAGGTCCTGTTTCCTGTCTTGACAGACCAGCTGACAGCTATCAGGTTGACTGTGCTGCATGCAGCTTCCATTTACCTTCGGTGATGCTTGGAACTTAGCTGCAAGGGAAGCCCTCTTGTCAAATTGTCAAAAAAACAGGTACATGACAGAACAGTTTCTTCAGTAGAGGTCTTTTTTTAGTTCTTGCACATTTAGGGAACTACTGACTCCCACCTATTTCTTGAGAACAACTACAGGTCCTCAGCCAGCTACCACACATGCATAATACTTCTTCCTCTCATGTGCTCTTTAGAGAGGTGCTCTTGTGCCATCTACTTACTGAAATTGTGAATTATATTGCAGTCACACTCTGCTTGTGGCTTCTGTCGGTGGTGGAAAAAGGTTTGCGTATACTTAAATGGTGACTGAGAAAAAGGTTCCTAACTGTAAATCCGGACTGCTACTCTAATTTTGACTCTGGCCTGCCTTTATATTTCTGTTCTGTAGGTCATCTCCTTCCATCTTCTGCCTGTGACATGACTCTGCCTGAACATACACTGATGTGATCCTTGCTTATTCATGAACTAGACATGTACTTTACTTTGTTTACCCATCAGCTGGAAGTATTGCCAGGAGACATATGCACCTCTTTGTTAGTTACCTGGCAAAGACTAAGGAATTCTTTGGATTGGCACTTTATGGAGAGTCCCAATGTTGACTTGATGACACAGAGGACCCATACCATGTTAACAAGAACCCTATTGTCTTCTTTGATCAATGAGATACAAATTATTTCAACCCTCTTGCTTTTCAGGATTTTATTTAATGTGTTAGTGGTAGGGTTTGTAGGATTGGTAGGACTGAGTTATTTTGGCAAAATAACTGATTTCGCTGTATGTGAAATCTTACCTAAGCGGAAACCTTCAATTTAGCTCATTAAAAAAGTGATTCAATTTAGTCCATGTGAAATATGCCTACAAAATGATATAGTCTTTTTCTTTGTACTTAGAGGATGTTTTTTTTGGATGTCTTTAGAATAGTTTCCTTTAGTGATCTTTGCATTTTTTTCTTTTTTTTTCTTTCGAGTGTAGTATTATTTTATAATTTTACTTTACCTTTACTTCATTGTTTATAATTTCTGTAAAATAATGAAGCTAATGAAGGGCTTCTGTAACTCTCAGGAGCTATTTTAAACCCACTTGTACCTTCCACGTTAACTTCAATGTATTTTTTTCAAAAAATGGTTAATTATCCCGCAAATTTCCAAATTTTTGCCAACATTTCAGGCAATAAAAACTCTCAATTTCACTCAGTGATAGCAGTATCTTGACAGTTAATGAGTAAAAGAGACGGCCTTTGTCTCATACTGCTGGGCTTCAGTTGCCTAACAAATGCCAACCTTGAAATTTCCTACCAAGATTCCTACCAAGATGCGTAATAGTCACAGCCTAGGTGCCTTTAACTTATACTGACCGGCACCTATAATTACATACCTTTGCCATGCCATTCCCAATAATGATCTGTATATATAGATAATCATAGGCCAGTGTTATAATACAGACAATTTGAGGTATTTACTTTTTATTAAGCTGCTGCTTCAACCAGTTTTCAGGATGTGTTAACCGGCTGTCAGAGCAATTCACAGCTCGGCCCCCAAAGCCATACATTTGCAAATCAATTTGCAAATTAAGAAGCCTGCTAATTTCTCCCAGACCTTCCCTGACCCACTCAGCAATGCAGGAAAATATTAGCTCTTGGAAATAGGCCATTGTTAAAAAAAAGAAAATCAAGGGAGGTGATAATCATATAGTGAAGTTAACTTTTCATAATTTATACTGATTTTATACTGAAGATGATGTTGGGTTTTTTTTTTTACTTATTTATTTTTTATAATAAAATTTTCTAAAAGCACAATTCCATCCAAGAAATAAATAGTAATAAAATAAATAAATAAATAAATAAATAAATAAATAAATAAATAAATAAATAGCAATAAAAGTAATAAATAAATAGTTTGCATATTGCTAGGTGATTTGTAATAGTTGCTGATTTTTTTAAAAACCTATCAATACATACCGTACTGTACGGTACATTTCTAAATGGCGATGGGTTACATTTTGTGAAATGGCTTATTTGTATCTCAAGCCAAAAACAAAAGAGAGAACATTTTTGTTTTAATTTCTAGCTATGGGACATAATGGAACCTTACTGATTTTACATCTAAAAGCACAAAGCAGATGCAGTACAATATCTGCATTTATTTAAGGAGGAACTTCACACCCTGTTAAAATTATTTCATCCTCTTTCACCTTGTTTGGTAAGTGGTCTTCAAAACATATACTCATGCGGCCAGCAAATTCCGCATTGTTCTGTTGTAATCCACTACCTCATTCTGGTTCCTGTGCCGCTATCTTGTTTACTTACATCAAAGTCATCATCTGACCCTTCCAGATTCTTGCAGCCTGCCCCTGATGATGTGCTCTGATGCATATGCAATGTCCTGTAGGTTGCCTATAAGCCTACTGGAAGCCATGACGTAGGAATTTCACGAGGCTTGAGGGAACTGGTTTACGTCATTCTCACTTAGCCATGAATACCAGAAGGCTCCTGCTTCCTGTTTTATAGATCAGGTTGTGTGCTTTATGTACTAAAGTTCACCTGTCATTTTAAGACAAATGTAGCCCCCTGGTCTTAAACAGGGGCTACTAGTAAATTTAGCTGTGCTAACCTGCCTGATTTGTAGTCTTTGTGATCATTTGGGTTTTCTCCTAAGCATGGTTTAGCTGTGGTACCTGTCTTCTGTCAGTAGATGGCACTGCTGTCTTTGGCATTAGCATGATGTGTGGCAGTGAACCTGAGTAATAAATATGCATGTTTCTCTCAGTAGGAGTTTCTTGACCACTGAGCAGAGATTGGTGTCAGTAGGGTAGACGATGGTGTCAGTAGTTTTTTATCCTTATTATTATTTTTTATTATTTTTACAATATTATTTGTTATTATTTTTTTTACAATGTTTTTAGGAGCCCCGTTGGGTGGCTTTGGTAAAATATCAAGGGTCTAAAGACCCCTGATGTCTCGGTTTTGAGACAGAGGAAGGGACCGAGGTCAAAGATTCCTCAGTCCCTTTCTCTACAGCCTCAGCTACCCTGGACAGTGAATAAATGGGAACTGCTCTGTGCTGAGCGGCCTCCTGTTCATTCACAAACTGAAGCATAGTCAACATTGTTTACTAAGTTTACTATGCTTCAGATTGGAATGAACACAAGAGCGATTGGTACTCACATTCATAAAAGGAAGGGGCTGATAAATGAAATATTTACTGGCCCCCTCTCCCGATCTCTACCTTGAAAAATCCCCTGCAACAGCCCATGGAAAAGGATTAGAGGGAAGCTGGCAGCACTGCAGGGGGGAGACAGGGGTGCCAAAAAGCAGGGGAAATCAGCATCACACAGGGTGATTAGGGTTTGCCCAGGCACACTCGCCACACCCTGTGCGCACACTTATGACCGTCCCTTTTAGAAGATACAGAGCAAAGTATAATTTTGTAGTAGTTTGTATGGAATTTGTTAAATATAACAAGAAAAGATCCCCTGCAGCCAGCAGCAATAGACCCTCCCTAGCAATAATGGATCTCCCCCCAGCAGCAATGGAATCTACAAAAAAATACCACCCCAGCAACAATAGACCTTGAGCAGCAACAACAGATCTCCCAGCAGCCAGCACCACTAGACCCTGCTTCAACAGCAGATCCCTTCCAGTAATAATAGACCACCATGCAAAAATAGATCCCCTTTAGCAACAATAGATCCCTCAGCAGCCAGCATCAATAGACCCTCCAGCACACTTCAGCACCCCCTGTTGTTACATACAATACATTCAGCATTGGAGGTGCCAGAACTGCGTTCCCCCGCAATCCCACTAAAAAAAAGCCCTGATAGTGTGTAATATAGGGTATGTTGTGTATGAGGCTGCATAGCTGCAGGCTGGTCAGGGTGCCCATTCTAACCTGTGTCCACACCCAAAAGTGTCTACAATGGGCACATGAGCATCAGAACTGAACCACAGAACAATGTAAGAAGGTGGCCTGGTTTGATGAACTCAAGAATCGGTTGAGGAACACAACAATGAGTTTTAAATGTTGACTAATTGTGCAGATTTTAAATGTTGACTAAATGTTGACACACGTGCAGATTATCTGAAGACTTTTGTCTGCAGATTTACCTTTTCTATGTAGTGCAGGGGCCTGCCGGATTGCATACAAATTGAAAGTGTTTAGGTTTGACCTCATATTATATGGTTTTGGTAAGTCTACAGACAAAAGTCTTCAGATAATCTGCACGTGTGTACGGGGCATTAGCTGCCAAATTGTCCAGATCTCCTTCCAATTGAACATCTGTGGGATGTGCTGGAAAAACAAGTCCAAATCATCAGGGCCTCACCTCACAATTAAAAGTGTTACTAAACCCAGATCCTGCATTCACTATATCTGATCTCTCACACTACACAGAACATGGAAATGCAATTATTTTTTTTTTTTTTATACTATATTTATTGAGATTTGTAGAAAAATACAGATAAACATAAACATGAGATCGAACTCTTTTTACAAAGGGTATAAAAGATATAAAACAGCATGGTCAATACACACGGTACAGTTGGCCTAGGGACCTAATGCCCCCCGGCGCAATGGGGTAAGCATAAATCGGTACAAAACAAATTAAGGAACACTGAACGAGTAAAGTACGTGGTATCTGGGTTAATGAGGGAAGTAAGATGCTGGGTAGGCACGAATAGACTGCCAAACATGAGACTGGTAGCGATGAAATAATTGGTAATGTATAAGAGGATAATGGAATGCAACAGGGGTTCCGTATGGCAGGGGCTTAAGGTAGAGATGTAGACCCTGTTATATTCTGAGTGCTTGCAAAGTCCATGCGGGTGTTCCAGTTACTGAATGCGAAGGAGGATGTGTGAAGAGAGAGCTCCTCTGAGGGAAGAGAGTAGTCCATGAACTGACGCCATCTGAGTTCAAATTTCTTCATGTTTCCAGATGGCTGGGTCATGGAGTCAATTTTTTCCAGTAGGAAAAGTTTGAGAAGAGCCTGTTTAACTAGAGCCAGCCGTGGGGGGGGGGGGGGGGGGGGCAGGATGGATCCAGGATTGCATTATAGCTCTGCGAGCCGCAAGAAGACAGATATGAGCCCACTGCGGAGTTGGCGTGGTAGTTCCCGAGGAAGATTTGGCCGTCGACATATCATAGCTAAAAAGGCACAAAAGTGGTTCTGTCGGGAGACATAGAGATGTGACTTTGGACATATAGCGCAGTACTTGATCCCAAAATGTAGCGATAGGGGGGCATTCCCATAGTCTGTGAAAAAGGGTTGGCCGAGGAGTATTACACCATGTGCAGGTGGCTGAAGAGGGGTCCAGTTTGTCATGGCGAAAGGGAAAGTAAGCTCTATGTGCTATCCGGAATTGGGTTTCACGCCAGGTTTCGTTGAGGACCAGGGAGCGAATTTTCTTGTAGCCCAGGAGGATTCGTTCCGGTGCATCCAGGGAATTTAGGACGGGTGACCATGATTTAAAAGGGATTGTGCCGTATTTGGATGCTTGGTGGGCCACTAGTTTATGGTAGATCTCCGAAATAGAGTAACAGTCTTGATCAATGAGGGTGTCAATAGGTGAGCGTTGACAAGGGTTCTTGCCCGGGTGGGAGCAGGCTCTAATGTAGCTGCACAGTTGGTGATATTGGAACACGTGTGAGGGCGGTAGGGAGTATTGCCGCGCGATAGCAGCAAACGGGAGAGGAGAGCCCGACTTGTGGTCTATTATTTTTGAAACAGAGGTTAGTCCCAGAGAGGCCCATTTTTTGAAGGTGTTACAGTCCGTGGACGGGAGGAACATTGGATTACCAGTGATAGGTAGGTGGGGAGATATCATGGAGGGAAGGTCCATGAGCTTCCTCATTTCTCTCCAAGCAATCACTGTGTCCCTAATGAGAACATTCTTCCTCAGGAGATGTGGTAAAGCAGAAGGTCTTGTGTGGAGAATCGCTTGCAAGTTAAAGGGTGCCACCAGTGCTGATTCTAATTGATAGTTGGAGTAACGGTTTTTAGCGACCAGCCAGTCAATACCTTGTCGCAGGAGGCAAGAGAGGTTGTACAGTCTGATGTTTGGCAACCCAGCTCCCCCCTCGCCCTTCGGGAGAGAAAGTTTTTTCAAGGAGATACGAGGTTTCTTCCCCCTCCATAGAAATTTCTGGATGGCAGAGTGTAACCTGCGTACATCATAATGTTTCAGTAATAGTGGGAGAGTCTGTAAGGGGTACAGTAGTTTCGGGAAGGATACCATTTGAAAAAGGTGGCATCTCCCAAAGAGCTAGAGAGGGAGGTCCGCCCAGGCTTCCATCTCCTGCACCATTTTGTTGAGAATTGGGGGATAGTTGAGAGAATATAGTGATGAGGGGTCCCTTCCTATCTTAACTCCCAAATACATAATGTGGTGATTTGCCACCAATAACGGTGACGAGCCTATCCAGGAGCTGGCCAGCCGAGTGTTGAGAGGCAGGATTTCACTCTTATCAAAATTGATGCGCAACCCCGTGCACTTGCGAAAAGTTGAAAATATGTCCCTGAGTAGTGTAATGTCTGAGGAAGGCGACGTAGAAAAAAGCAGGACGTCATCGGCGAAAAGAGCCGACCGAAACAGCTGGTCTCCTACGCGAATACCGCTAACCCCTGAATCCGAGTTCAAAAATCGCGAGAGAGGCTCAATAGCAATGTTGAAGAGGAGAGGGGAAAGGGGGCATCCCTGTCTAGTGCCTTTGTTGAGCGGGATATCAGGGGAAGTAAAGGAAGGCATAACGATACGTGCCGAGGGGGATGAGTACATCGATTTGACGAATTGTAGTATGGGTCCTGTAAATCCCAGAGACTGCATGACCATAAATAACCAAGCAAAGCTAATATTGTCAAAAGCCTTTTCGGCATCTAGAGAAATGATGGCAGTGTCAGCGTCAGGGTGAGATTTGGCATAGTCTAGAGCGAGGAGGACCTTGCGTAGATTGAGGGTGGCAGAACGACCTTGGACAAACCCCGATTGGGCTCGGTGTAGGAAGGACGGAAGGATGGGAGCTAGTCTAGAAGCTATGATTTTAGAAAGAATTTTTGCATCCACATTTATGAGGGAAATGGGTCTGTATGATCCCGGGAGCAGGGGGTCTTTACCTTTCTTCTCTAGAAGCTTAATATGAGCTCTGGATCCCGTGGGTAAATAGGGCCCCCCCTCCCATATATGTTGGTAAACTGAGCAGAAAGTGTCAGGGAGAAAATCTGCAGTAAGTTTATAAAATTCAGAGGAGAATCCATCTGGGCCCTGGGCCTTCCCAGAAGAAAGGGATTTAATCGTGGTGAGGACCTCAGTGGAAGATATAGGGGCATTTAGCTGTTCCAGGTGTTCTGCGCGTAGCCGGGGGAGTTGTAAGCCCCCTAGGAGCTTTAAGGCCACCTCCCTATCTATGGGATCTTCTGAGTAGAGGGCCGTGTAGTAGTCAGTAAGAAGGGCTTCGATCTCCGGGGGAGCATTAGTAATAGTACCGGTGGGGGTACGGAGTGCACCTATGTATGTAGGTTTGTGCGCTCCCCTACTTAGTCTCGCCAGGAGCCTACTAGCTTTGTTACCATACCTGTGTAGCTGTAGCGTAAAGTGGGAGTGGTGGACCAATTCCGCCTGGGCAGACCAATGGTCGAACGCACGTTTGGCCGCCTGCCACGCCTGAATGTTCGAGGGGGTGCGGTGTAGGGAAAGAGCCTGGTGTGCTTTACGAAGGGAGTCACTGGCTATCATGTATTGTCTGCGATTCTGTTTTTTGAGTTGAGCAGTGTAGGAAATAACACGACCTCGGAGGAAAGCCTTCCCCGCTTCCCAGAAGAGGTTGGGAGTGGATTGGTGGATGCGGTTATTGAGGACGTATTCCTCCCAGGATGTACGTAGCATATGTTTGAAGTCCTCACTTTTCATTAAGTATGCTGGAAAACGCCAGGGGGCAGAGACCCTTGGGGAGAGAATACCATCAATTTGGGCCGTAACAGGGGAGTGATCAGAAATAGCCATGTCAGCGATAACTGGGTCAGTGATGAAAGGGAGCAAGTCCGGGGAACAAAAAATATAATCAATGCGAGAAAAGGACGCGTGGGGTGCCGAAAAGAAGGTGAAGTCCCTATCTGTAGGGTGTGTGAGGCGCCAGATATCCGTGAGCCGAAGTGATGAAATGGCCTGGGCTAGGGGGGTGGAGGGGTCGTCAGTCTGTGTTGACGGTCTAAGTGTGTGGCTACGATCTTCCGAGACGTTCATGACCGAATTAAAGTCTCCTCCAATCAGGTGTAGCGGTTCAGCAACCTGTAAGGCCCAAGTAGTGAGGTCTCTAAAAAAGAGTTGGTTTTGGGAAGTTGGGGCATAAACGTTGGAGATGGCGATGTCCCTAGAGGCCACCGTTAGGTGAAGTGTAATCCTACGCCCGCATGAGTCAGTGTCAAGGGCTCTAAGGGAGTGTGAGAGTCTTCTATGAATCAACACTATTACTCCTGCCTTCCTACCCACGACTGGCGAGCCATAAACCTTTCCCACCCACAATTTCTGCATCCGAAAGAAGTCCTCTGCGGCCAGATGTGTCTCCTGTAGAAGAGCCACATCTGCCCGCAGACGTTTGAGGTGCCTCAAAATCTGCATACGTTTATGGGGGGAGCGCAGCCCATTTACATTCCAAGAAACTAACTTTAGGTGATGTCCATCATCCGAGGGAGCCATGACCGAAGTATTAAGTAAGGAGTAGCAGTCTCTGTAGAATACAGGCGCACCACAGGCATTTCCCCATCGGATCCGGAGCCACCCAGGAAGGAAACGTTACCTAAAGTCAAGTAAACAAAATGAATGTTAAAACAGATACCAGTAAGAACCCCAATATGGAGGTACAGCCTCCAGTAAAACAAATCTAGCAACTTCACTTTTTTCCTCATGGAGTCACCACCTATGAAGCCACCGCCAAAGGCCCATCCCCCGGAAGCAGAGGGGATACCCCTCTGTCGGATGAGGGAAAGGAGGGATGGGAGGGTGTAGAGGGAAGGGGGTGACAGAGGGCAGTAGAGGGGATGGAGAGGGAGAAGAGGGCAGAGGGGTGGGACTAAGAAGGAGAGAGGGTGAGGGAGGGAGAGAACAAGGCAAAGGGGGCCCGAGTAACAGATGATCCTAAAACTGATATAACCGCATATTAAAGATAGACCCCGATCTCAGGGAGAGGTCAACAATGGCATAAGTAACAAACCGTCCAATAGTAAATCTAAAGGCATCTCAGGTAATCATGGGCAGAGGATTTGAAATAACTTCAGTGGTATAGGACAGTGAGTCAGCGTCTATGTTCACGGGAATTGCCAACCCGAACTTTCTTGAATGGCGGCTTCTGGGGGCTGTATAGCTGTTTAGAGGAGTGTGGAGGCCTCCCGAGAGGAGGGAATTCAGATGACGCGGAGCCATTATCTTGATCCATGTCTGTTTGTTGCGGCGTGCTGAAGTACTGTTCAGCTTCAGATGGGGAAGAGAAAGAAGCCCGTTCACCCGAGGCTAGCTGGACGTGTAGGATAGCTGGGTATGCGAGCGTGAACTTGATTTGCTGTGCATGGAGAGAGGAGCAAATCGTAGAGAAGGCCTTGCGTTGCTGCATGACGTCTACTGAATAGTCGGCAAAAATAAGCAGGGGAGGTTCATCTAGAGTTAGGTTGCGATTTCTGCGAAATTTTTGAAGTATCGCATGCTTATCCACATAGTTCAAGTATCGGACAATAACTGGCCGCGGTTTGGTGCGCGAGTCACTTTGCTGACCAATGCGATGTGCCCTCTCAACCGTGCAAGGGGTGCGCAAGCCCAGCTGTTCTGGAATGGTGGTAGCGCAGATGGTAGCCAGGGAGGAAGCGGTATAGGACTCCGGAATACCAATAATGCGCAAATTGTTGCGGCGAGAGCGGTTCTCCAGGTCGTCCACTTTGGCCTGGAGTTCCTTTTGGATCACAGACATTCTGGCTAAGGTCGCAGCGGTGGCATCAGCATCATCTTCAATATGAGAGATTCTCTCCTCAGTATGGGTAATCCTCTGAGCCTGGGATTGTAATTCTTTGTGCAGGTGTTCTAGCCCTTTAAGAACAGCTCTGTCAACTGCCTCAGTGAGCATGGGGGTCATAAGGGCTACCACAGCCTGTGCTATGCTGGCAGGTGATGCAGGGTCAGGCATGTCCGTAGGTGTTGCTGTGGCTTGGTCTGGCTGTGCGGAGGCAGAGGGCTGTGGCAGAGCAGAAGCATGTACGGCGGCCATATTGGCTGCAGCGTGTGCTGTGTCCTCTGTCCCGGGTGTGGGAGCAGGGATTGTGCGCGGCGCGGGCCGCTCCAAGAAGCGGTCCATGTGAGTCTCTCCGTCCACGGGAGGTGAGGGTTAGATGCACCGGAGGGGTGTGCAGTATAGAGAGCTGGATTAGCGGGGTGCGAGGCGGGAGCCGCGGCTTCTCAGCTCCTCTCCATTCGGCGCCGGAACCGGAAGTGGAAATGAAATTATTTTAGTAAATATAATCTGCTAATACTTTTTCTCATCAGCAGTATATAGCAGTCTTGTGACTTCTATTAGTGTCTGGGTAAAGCTTTTAGGCAGTGTTTTCATTCTCCTCTGACTGTCCTATGAGGCTCTTTACAAAAAGTGCAGCGCTAAAGTAATTTGAATAATAATGTGACAAGTGGAAAACCACAAAAAACCATATACAATATAAGCAAAATAGTGTCCAAAATACTGAATAAAGTCCCAAAACAGAAATGCAAATGAAAATGAATCCGCATGCAAGGTGTTGAGTAGAGCAATCCTTTTCAGTGACACCCAGGGAAAAGTGAAGGATGGGGACACCTCTGTGCACAAGTATCACAAGCAGCTTACCAGAACTCCTTGGCTACTCAATTTAATGAGACAGCCTCTCCCAGCAAGATGTTATACCAATGTCACCAGCGGTTGTCAAGCTCCAATGCTTCATAATCACTCCATCATATATGCATGAGTATATAAAAAGAATAAAAGCCCATAGCGTAATTCCGTAACATATAAAATCCAATTTATTAAAAGAATACTACTCACAATGAGAAGGTAAAAAACAGGTACATAGAACAGTACACATCTCGTTATTCATAGATTGGGCTAATATGAACACACATCCTGTTGTGAATAAATAAAACTCCATCTTGTGGCCAAAAATGTGTGAAACATCTAATAAAAAAAATGATGAAAAGGTGAAAAAACAGTAAAAAATTACTAAAAACTTTAAAAATTTATACAAAAAAGGCTGTTGGTGAAAACAGTGTAATATTTGTAATCCCTGACTTTAAGTCTGGACAGTCCTAATTGGCCCTGTGCTGATCACAAACACCCTCCTAAAAAACTCTCTAGCAATACACACCAAACTGAGCATGTGCAGAGTGCCTCCCAGAGCTCTGTTCTATCAGCAGATGGATTTGGGTCAAAAAAAGAAGGGGAGGATTAGAAAAAGAAGGATCAAGCAGTCTTTTTACACAATGCATAGGATTAACACCTTAGGTTCCACAGTGAGTATGACAAGCATGCTTTACTGAATATACACACTGATTTTACTGTTGTGGATTTAGTAACACTTTAAAGGATCTGCTACTGATGGCTTGGTGCCAGATACCACAGCATACCTGTACCTTCAATGGTCCAGTAGAGTTCATGCCTTGACGGGTTATTGTGAGTGGCAGGGCTGCTGTTAGAAATCACGGGGCCCCATACAGCCTACCTAGCAAGCCCCCCCCCCCGAATATGTCAAGACAATATTTTCACAAAAAATACACTAAAATCATTATTAGGGGACACAAACATAACAGAGAACCCATGTGAATTAGCCCTTTTTTTTTGTTTTTTACATTTAAAAAAAAAAATATTTAATTTAAAAAATGTTAAAAATGTTTACAGTTATTCTATTTTACATTTTTTTTAATTATTTATTACAATGTTTAGATTTTATTAATTTTTTTACTGTTCAGGAAAATCTGCAGCACTGTGGGGGGGGGGGGCAGCACAGGGAAAGAGGGGCGCACAGCGATGGGGGGGGGGGGGGTCAGTAGCAGGCAGAACAGGGAGAGGGATCGGTGTCAGGGAAGCAATTACAGGAACGATGCCCTGTGTCTGTGTCTCTCTCTGCAGCAGCTGAAAGCTGGCAGGAGGGGGAGAAACTGTCTTTCAGCTGCTGCAAAGAGCCGCACAGGACTTCTTTCTGTATTTGCGTCTCTGCCCGACACCACCGATTTCCCGTGCTGTTGGGGCCCCCTGTGTGCCCCGCCCCCTACAGGAGGACTGGTGGTCCCCCCTATCAGCGGCCAAGGTTAGCCATCACTTTCATAGGTGATCAGTGCATAATTTATAGTTTCAAAGCCTTGTTTCTATATACAAGAGGGCAGCTAAACTTCTTTACTGCTAATTTCAGACTCAAAGCTTTCATTCAACAAGGATGCTGACTGCATTGTCTGACAAATAGATAACCGCTATAGGAAAAAGCCGCAAAGGTTTATATGAAATACCAATAAGACAGAGCAATAAAGTAAAATAAGAACACCATCCAACACCATGAACAATTACATCGAAAATTATATTTCGGCAAACTTCAGAATTATAACCCTAAATGTGCGCTCAATGAAAATACACTATATTTTCTTTAATGGGCCTTTAATGAAAATAAGGTGGCATACCGTTCCGGAACAAGACCACGGAAAATACTGCCTATGTCCTTCAAAGGCTTTGCAATTTAAATTGATTTCACATTTCTTCGAGACATTAGTCTTCCAGACAACAATTGTACAACTCAGCCCATGAGACCTGTAACCTGATGTCTTTAATTAGCAGGCAATCAATTGATTAGCTTTGTTATGTGTATGTGCCAAACAGCCTTAGAGCTGTGTTTTGCATAATTTCTTCATCTGCAAAAATTGCAAATTGCAATTATACTCATGCCGAGATGTCCTAAAAATATATTAATTTTTCACAGACGCTAAAAGTGTAGAGTGCTGCCAAAAATTTGAACAAAAGCTATCTGATTTCTGTAATCTACATTGGCCTGTCTAGGCAGCCATTTTGTGAACATAAGTCACAATCCTAAATTACTTAAAGGCCAACTCTACTCAAAATTAAAATGGTACATTTGACTGGCATTTTTACTCACATTATGGGCTCTGCTAATATTAGCCAGGTGGTCTACTGGTTTGATGTCCCAACTAGGATCCCTATTTCCTTCCATCTGCAAGGTCCTCAGCCACAATACTGTGCCACTCGTGCCAATGAATGCATCATATAGTAAATCTTGTCAATATCTGGGGAGTCCCGCTATAAAAGAGTGATGGCGTTTTCATTGAACAAATGCCCAAATTCAAAGGTACACTACTGGGGAAGGGGGGGGGGGGGGTCCATCTCAAGGGTGTCCAATAAAAAACAAATATACTGTATTTTTGTTAGTCTTGCCATTATATGTTCCCATGGGTCTGTACATATCGTGAGACTCGCATCAAGTGTAGAGCGTTTGAAGGACACCGCCACTCGCTTTTTCTTTCTTTTAACCTCCCTGGCGGTATGATTCTTTTGGATTTTAGGTGCTGAAAGCGGTACCATTATTTTGCATGTAATTCTTGAGAATGAGCAGCCCAAACCAACTATTTACATATTTTTTTTTTTTTTTACTGTGCGTTCTTCTTTATAACATCTCGGGTATGATAAAGTTTGAAACACAAAATCATAAATTATAATATAATAAAAACTATAAATAAGTTAAAGTATGTATGTATATATATATGTGTATGTATATACATATACGAGTATATATATATATATATATATATATATATATATATACATAAAAAGTACAGTAAAACTGCAGGAAAGGGCACAGGGGGGCAATATAATGTGAATTTATTTTATTTTGAATGGTATTAGTGTGTTTGGTGTGTTTTACATTTGAATTTGCCGCCGGATCCACCCCCCTGTGAACGTCACATTGCAGGAGACGGAAGTCGGGGGAATGAAAAGGATCGGGAGGAAGATCCGCCGCCGCATACCGCTCGCATACATCGCTGGATCCGGGTGACAAGGTAAGTAACCTCTTTTACAGGATCCAGCGATGCTTCTGGCGGTACCCCGAGTGTGGCTCGGGGTTACCGCTTTTGGCTCTGAAATTTAACCCCGAGCCACACTCGGGAATACCGCTAAGAAGGTTAAGGGCTTTCTTCTCCCATGTTTATTAAAGGAAAGTTCATCAATCCGAAAAATAACAGGGTTTCCCTCGCAGCGGTTTCAGCATTTCAGTCCTAAGCAAAATAAACGATCATTCAGCAACTCCGGCTTGAACTTGCAGGAAACTCCAGGCCTTTGTCTCCTACAGACTTAGCTCACCCAACAGGGTGCACATGGATAGCAGACTCATACTGCACTGACTCCCACATGGAGCCCTCCTGACTCCTGGGCTAGACCTCTTGTCTGCCGGGGTGGAGCTCTGAACCATGGTCAGGTCATTATTAAAAGCCCAGCACACACCTAACCAATTTGTTTGCTGGCTAAACTGAATAGCTGGACCCAGGAATGGAGATTTCATCCCACCCGGATCACTTAGACATTTTCAGGCTCCAGGTCCCAAACTGGACTTTTTAAAAACACAGAGGAAACTGAAAAGCCAGTTTCCTCTTCAATTCACAAGCTCCCTGGAGCCCCTCATCCTGCCTGGTTGAGAATTCTGGGTCACAATCACTTTCTAGACCCTGGCAGGGCAACGATAAATGCAATCTCTAAAGCATATCTAAACCCAAGAATGAAAAGTAATATTGCAAATGCTAGTCCTTAGATGAAATGGCTGCGTTCCTTTTTTTTTCCCCAGACTTTTTTCCTTTATTTCTACCTTGTGATCTGGCCAGTAATACACATCAAATCCTAAGGTGACAACACATACTCTATAGCTTCTGTGGAGGAGTAGCATTGTTGTCTTGAACGGAGAGTGTGTTCAGAATACCTACCCTGGTGCTCTTCTCCACAACATAGAGGGAGGCCATAGAGATAGCTGGAACCAATTAAACTGATAGGAATGCAACCGAGGCAAAGAGCACACAGAACTGAGATGTCACTGGATTTTTTGCAGCATCAAAAGTTGGGTTTTTGTTTGCACTGAAGTGCAAAGAAGAGCTGGTTTGAATATTTTTGGAACTGCTGATCTGCAGACACTTTCACACACAGCAGTCTTTAGGAATTTGTTCAGAATGGTGCAAAAAAATTAAAAAATGCAGTGACCAGTAGTCCTGTGGATAAAAATACCTTGTTTGTGGGAGAGGTCAGAATATATTGGCAAGACTGGTTCAAGTTTACAGATCTATTTCACCAGATCACCCCCACACCATAATCCCCTGCTCAAACAGTTTGTCTTTGACCATTACACAGCTAGTTAATTGCCATACCAAGTATGTAATTTACAGGAGCCTCTCATAAAATTAGAATATCTTTAAAAAGTTTATTTATATTAGTAATTAAATTCAGGAAGTGAAACGCATATGTATTATATAGATTCGTTACACAGAGTGATATATTTCAAGCATTTATTTATTTTAATTTTGATGATTATGGCTTACAGCTAGTGAAGACCCAGACAATTAGAATATTACATAAGACCAATGTTGGCTTACTGAAAAGTATGTCCATGTACAGTATAGTATAGACTTAATACTTGGTTGGGGCTCCTTTTGCATGAATTACTGCATTAATGCGGCGTGGCATGGAAGCGATCAGCCAGTGGCACTGTTGAGTGCTTTCATAGTGTGTTGTGTGTGTTCGTTGTGTTGCTTTGATAGTGGCTTTCAGCTCATCTGCATTGTTGGGTCCGGTGTCTCTCATCATCCTCTTGACAATATCCCACAGATTCTCTATGGGGTTTAGGTCAGGCGAGTTTGCTGACCAATCAAGCACAGTGATACTATGATCATTAAACCAGGTATTGGTACTTTTGGCAGTGTGGGCGGTGCCAAGTCCTGCTGGAAAATGAAATCCGCATCTCCATAAAGCTGGTCAGCAGAGGGAAGCATGAAGTGCTCTAGAATTTCCTGGTAGAGGGCTGCCCTGACTTTGGACTTGATAAAACTCAGTGGACCAACACCAGCAGATGACATGGCTCCCCAAATCATCACTGACTGTGGAAACTTCACACTGGACCTCATGCAACTTGGATTCTTTGCCTCTCCACTCTTCCTCCAGACTCTGGGACCTTGATTTCCAAATGAAATGTAACATTTCCCTAGGTCTGTGATGTAGAGTGCATACTATACTGTAAATGGACATGCTTTTCAGTAAGCCAACATTTCTATACTAAAAATCCTTTTTTTTTTTTATTGGTCTTATGTAATATTCTAGTTTTCTGTGATACTGAATCTTGGGTTTCAAATTGCTTTAAGCCATAATCATCCAATTTAAAAGAAAGCAATGCTTGAAATATATCACTCTGTGTGTAACGCATCTATATAAAATATATAAGTTTCACTTTTTGAATAAATTACTGAAATATATTACATTTTTGATGATATTCTAATTATATGAGATGCTCCTGTATGTAGTTGCTTGTACCACATGTAACATCCAGTATGTAGGAAGGACAACCAGATGAATCAGTGACAGAATGAGAGATCACTTTTCTGATGTCAGAACCAATTAGAACACAAATTTGGTCAGATACTTCAACCAATTTCACCACCAAAATGTAAAGTTCAGATTGTTGAAAGGGTTGATTGCAGCGGTGACCGCTTCTCCCTTCTGTGCAGAAGGGAGGTCTATTGGATCTTTAGACTGGAAACCCGCATCCCCAAAGGCCTCAACTATGAGTGGGACATTACTCACTTCTATTAATCCCGCATACGTCCTCATCTTTATTCTAAAACTAGACACACAATTAGATAAATGTATCTCTGTTTTATCAATGACTATACTATTCTATCTCAGGGTGTTTTGTTCCTTGTTGGAGATCCTATAACATTCTCACCCATAGTGATACCAATTTTACTTGTTTTTTTTTTTTTTCCAGGATCCAGATTCATATACTGTATATATCTTTTTTTTTATTTTTCTCTATATTTATATTTTTTCAGAACAGTTTTTCTCATAATGTTTTTAAATGACAGAATAATAAAGAAAATATTTTTATCGCTTTTTTTTTGGAAGGGGAAATCAGTTTTTGCATTTTGCACTCTGGTCATTTGATTTCATCTTAGATTTCTTCCAAGCATTATTGCTTTCTAAACTCCACAGTTTTTGGCAGTTTAATCGTCTTTATAAACTTGCTTCTTTCCCACATACTGTATGCTTAAACGCAGATCCATACATACCCGTTAGTCCTTTGCATGTTTAAGTGACAGCTGATGATGCATAAATACTCCTCTTTACACTTGAGATCTTCATCCCCATGACTAAGCTCCGAGGGGCAGAGCGAACCATGTTGGAGGCATGTCCTGGTTGAAGTCCAGGGTGAGGTTGCCACTTACACACTCACTCTAGGGATAACACGGATGTGTGGCTTTAGGGAGACTTTTCTCTACAGAAAGTCTTTGGTAACTTAGACAACCAATGTCTACACAAACATGGTGAACAGAAATACATCTTAGGCTCCATGTACACGGGACGTTAGAAAAAACGTGCTGCAAAGCTAGTTCTGACGCCAGGAAAAAGCAGCTGTTAAACGTGCTTTTAGTAGCTTTTTCCATTGACGTTATTGCACGTTTGGCCACGTTGCTTTTAGCAGCGTTTTTTCTGCCTCCATTCAAAATCAATGGTTCCCTATGGGAGCCTATTGATTTAAATGGAAGTAGCACCGCAAGTCGGATCAGGATCAGCTCTGTGAGAATCTTGAGGGGGAACTCCACGCCAAAAATGGGAAAAAAAACTGTGTGGGGGTCCCCCCCAGGTTCCAAACCAGGCCCTTCGGGTCTGGTATGGAATTTGAGGGTAGCCCCAC
The DNA here is from genome assembly GCF_965119305.1 of Pelophylax lessonae. NCBI lineage: Eukaryota > Metazoa > Chordata > Amphibia > Anura > Ranidae > Pelophylax > Pelophylax lessonae. The sequence goes on along the minus strand of NC_138775.1, from coordinate 256,985,579 downwards.
GCTGAAAAAAAAACGGCGTGGGGTCCCCCCCAAAATCCATACCAGACCCTTATCCGAGCACGCAGCCCGGTAGGGCAGGAAGGGGGAGGGGACAAGCGAGCGTCTCAACGCCCAACTGCTCGACTGCTCCTAAACGGCCATTTACAACGTTCCGTGTACATGGAGCCTTATGCCTCGTACACACGTACCGATTGTCGGCCGAACGATCGGCCGTCTTTTGTCCGAGGGCTGTCGTGTCTGTTGAAAAGTGCAAAAGACTGCACACGAATTTTGTCGGCCAACAACAGCCGACTGCAGAAGTGATGTCATGTGATGGTTAACTTTACTTGTCTTTTTTCTTTTCTGAGCATGCCCAGTCTTTCAAATCGGCTGTCTGTCGGCCGAATTCTGTACTGACTGGCGAACAATCGGCCGTTCTGGTGTCGGCATACAAAAATTTTAATGCTTGCACGACAGATTCTGTTCGGCCGAAAGTGCGCTGTCCTGCTGTCGGAAGCATCATACTAACAAGCCGAAAATCGGCCGATCGGTCATCGGCCGAATCTTTTCGGCCGACAATCTGCTCGTGTGTACGGGCCTTAAGATTGCACTATACTTCAGGCATGAATGAAGTTTCTCTTTAATATTTACATCAAATACTATAAGATAAATGGGAAAACACTTTAGCTCGATGATTTTGACAAAGGCAATGATTGCTAGCACCAGTAGAGCAAGTTTGAGTTTTCTGTAACTGCTAACCTCCTGGGATTTCCACACACAACCATCTCTAGGAATTTACTCAGAATGGTTCAAAATAAATCCAGTGAGCAGCAATTCTGTAGATGGAAATGCCTTGTTTATGAGAAGGTCAGAGGAGAATGGCCAGACTTGTTCAAGTTGAGAAAAAGACTATGGTAATGTAGATAATAACCACTCTTTACAACTGCAGTGAGTGGAAAACTGACTCAGAAAGCACAACATGGCAAAGCTGTAGGTAGATGGCCTTCAACAGCAGAAGATCACATCAGGTTTTACTCCTTTCAGCCAAAAACAGAAAACTGAACCTGGGGTGGGCATAGGCTCAACAAAATGGACAGATGAACACGGGAAAAATGCAGCCTGGCCATGTGAATCTTCATTTCTACTGAACCTGTGGTGGGCAAAGGCTCACCAAAATGGACAGATGAACTCAGGAAAAATGCAGCCTGGCCATGTGAATCTTCATTTCTGCTGAGATGATAGGCCAGTCAACTGAAGCCCTTGAAATGGGATAGAAGGGTAGATTCGACATATCTTTAGAAATTGCACGATGCAATCATGTCAACTTGGATCAGAAACCCAAGGGGAAAGTCTGTGAAAAGTGGAATCCATTCCATGACACAAGCGCTTTTGAGGCCCTACCCAGTTAGTGTTTCTAATAAATTACCCAGAAAGTGTATATTTGTTTCAGCTGAGTGCTCAAAGATGCTCTTTAACCCCCCCAATCCTCCACCTGCCTAAAAAACTAATTTTGATGTTTAACTACCAACAAACATGCAAGTGTGAACATTTAATTAAAATGCCTGACTTTTAATTTGAGGAAAAGATCTGCAATGGCATAATCAATTTTAAAACAGAACCTTCCAATGCAATTCTTTTAAATGCTTTTAAAAAATGTCCTTTATTAGACCTAGTTCAGAACATTTTGAAGCCGCCTTCAATCAAAGTACAGCTTCTCATTAAAACAGAATGATTATTAAAAAGCTCGTATGGCTTCCTCTCGTGAATTATTTGCATTCAGAAATGTGTGCTGTATTAGTTTAAGAGTAAATGCAAATATATCAGCGGGGTCTCTGAGACAGGCTTTATTTTATTATTAGCCACATTTTGTGCATTGAGATTATTACATCTTCACAATTTTTTACATCATATTAAAATGTTACCGTTCCCAAAATAATAATATTTTTTCTTTTTTTTTTTTTTTCCATTGGTCTGACTTTTGCATCGTGCTGTAGCTCCCACTTGTAGCGCCGCTATATATAATTCTGAATGGTGTATAAAAATTGCGTCTTAGCATGGAGGAAAGGAAAGTCTATCCGCGGAGCCATCACCTGCAGAGAACGTGATTATAACGTGGAGGGAGGCGCAGTGATTGGTGGACCCAGGCTAAAAAAAGTATTTTTTTTTGTTTGTGATTTTTTTTTTTTTTATCCTTTGGAAAACATGAAAATGTTTTAATAAGAGGTCTATACACATTTTCTTCCTTCTGTAGTACCGCTTGAATATATTCAACAGAAACAAACCATTAGCAAGATGGGAATAGCCGACCGCTGAATATACCATTAAGCTTGGAATTTGTACATTCATATTGCTTGTTTTCTACCAAAGAATTAATGGACCTTAGTGCTTGCTGTTTATTCTTAATGATATTTTTAAACTCATTCGAATACAGGTACTTTTTTTTCTCCTTCTGCAATCTGTGGACTGCAGTTGCTCTCTCTCCCTGTATAGAGTATTTACAAGCACATACACAACTAAATATATCTGTTTGTTGTATATTTATACGTACGGAAGAAAAATACTCTGATTCTTATATATCTATTGTAACAGTGGACTGACTGTATTTATGTGTCACCTAGGTTTCTCACTTACACATGGTGAGAAATTCTAAGGTTTATGACTGATATGGAGAGAACAAACTTTTTGGTTCTCAGAATCTTAATTAGCCCTGTACTGGGTTCTGAAGCCCGGAGGCTTCATAGAGCTTTGGATGGGAAAAAAGCCTCCATATCTAGGTCTACCTGGTTAACTAGTAGCCAGACCCCAATATTAGTGTCAGCTCATGGCTCTCACTCTCTATGTTATGGAAACCTGCAGCTGAGTGAAAAGGCTGACTGCTGACAAAAAGCTAAATAGGTACATGTGCTGCCTAATTGTTTTGGTAACCTATAGAGTTGGATTTTAGGCCTATGTCACGAGGGCCATCAACTGGATCACTGGAATATGCAGGGAAGACACATATATACTCGGTCTTTGTTGCTCTCTCACCAGTTTCAGCAGTTAGGAGTCTCAAAGGAGTAACAGCTCGCTGCGAGATAGCAAGCTAGAGAGTGCTGCCTTGCCTCTTCAGGCATTGAGGGAGCAATGCAGGCAAGCAGGTGAGTGTTTTCACTTCCTCCTGTGTCCCCAAAAAGATCATTTTTCACCAATCACAGGAATGCCAGTGTGACATAACCCTTAATCAGTGTAAATTGTCTAATCCACTGCAGCTAAAATTCAGAGAGATCCACACAGTTTCATTGGGAGCGTTCTTCCTGAAAATGATGCTGTGCAGCTTTCTGTCTCTCTTTGCATCCTAAATCATGAATCTCATTCACATTGTTAAATGAGGATTTGGTGGCAATGTCTGAGCACTCCAAACAAAAAGCATATATTATACCTTTCTGAGATAAAAAAGATGGTCACCCTTTAGTAAAGAAATATGCAAGCAAAGGACATGCCCTGCCGCACCTCCATTTACATAGTTAATGAAGAATTATCAAGCAAAAAATTGGATAGCAAATGCATATTATCATCTACTTTTCCATTATACTGGCTTTAAGAAAAAGAATAATAAAAAGGATTGTATTGAAGGTTTAATGTAATTTAACCCCAATCACAACAGCCATATGATACATTAGCCGCCCTGGCCTCTCCGATAGTACATCCCACCTAAAGGGTGGCAAGACTTTTGTAACGTCTGATTGGCTCTCACAGTAGTCACACAATTCAGGGCTGATCCCACTGACTTCCATACCGATGCCTTGACTGGTGGCTGTCAATGGCAGCTCTCAGCACGCAACCTCATGTGTTCGTGGATACATAGAGTATGTGTGGTGGCTGGGTTTTAAAACCCACCTCTTTTGCTGCTGCATATATGCATTACATGGTTGTAAAGAGGTTATATAGCCCTTATCTATATCTGTTAGACCAGGCATGTCCAACCTGCGGCCCGAGGGCCGCATGTGGCCCGGAACCACAGGCAATGTGGCCCACTGCCCCCTGACAATTTTTTTTTGCTGGGGAGGAAGGAAGTCGGGGGCATGGCCACAGCAGCTTCCAACTAACGGTAGGCAGAGGCTGCCTCAGAGGGGAGGGGAGGGGAGCATGTGCAGTGTTTCTGACTCCTACCACCATGATCACTTCAAATCACTGAAGTGATCATGGTGGTTAGAGTGTTCCTTTATTACCTCTCAGAAAAAGTAAACCTCTGTATACTGATTTCATTTTATTTGATTATCGTCTAGTTGTGTTAAATTTTTTTACTTTATATGCGGCCCAAGAAAATTTCTCTACACTTAATGTGGCCCAGAGAAGCCAAAAGGTTGGACACCCATGTGTTAGACCAAGAAAAAGGACAACCAAGCAATACCTGAATGAACAATTAAAAGTCTCATTGGGTAGGCTGTGCTCCTGGTATTTTTCTCAGGGTTTAGCTTTAAGTTTTGGCTGGAGCGTACAGTATCTTTAGGACCACAAAAGCAACTCTGCACGTTCCAATACAGTTGGCCAGATAAAAAGTTTCTACACTGCTTAGTTTAGAACACACTTTACTTCTTAAATGTGCTATTGCTTTGTAATATTAGATATTCATACAGACTCAGCATGGAGTTTCGTTTAATGATTTTTCCACACCTGATAATGATCCTGGAGAAAGCAATACTGTGATCACACATTGTATCAAATGATAATAGCTAAAGAACAATTTAAGCTAAATCAGCTCTGCAGAGGAGCAGACGAGACATTATTCCACGTTTCATGTGTCCTGTTTGCCAGTAGAACTAAGTTGTTTATCAGGAACGCAATTTGCCAAGATAATTCTGGAGAAAATCATGTATGCCATCAATCACAGGGCCGATGCATTACAAAAACTGCAGGGAAGTGTCTGTGGAGTCCATAGAAGCCAATCAGATTCCTCTTTTTTAAAATAACTTCTGGCCCAGAGATTCAAGCAGTATATACACGCACACGTTGGCATTTATCTCATAATTTGTCAAATGTACATGAAATAGTATCATAATACAGAAACATTGATCATGCATTCATAATGTGTTCTGTAACGTTGTAGTTGAATCCCTTTCCTTGTGTTTCATCAACTGTAAATTGCAGTTTTATGTGCTTTTGATAAGTTCTCCCAGGTTCAAAGCACAAGAAAAATGTATATAAAATAGTTCAAACACTGTATAAATGTGTGACTTCAAAAGCATTCATTGTTCACTTACTTTCTTTCTGGCATTCTGATACAAAGAATTCGGAGTTTGTCTTTAAAGAAAATGCATAGTCTATTCAATGAAATATACAGTAGTTAATGTGATTCAATTTTCTAGCTGTACGTGTAAAAAAAAAAAAAAATCAGCTTGACGTAAATAATTTTATCAGTTTGTGTAAAACCCCATGTAAGCTAGGAATGTACCCCTGATGTATAAGGCCCTAGCATTAAGTTTTGGGTGGATGGCACAAGTGCACCCTCCAGTAGGGATGATCGAACTTTTGAAAAGTTTGGTTCGGCCAGAACATCCGAACTTCCCGAAAGTTCGGCCCGGATTTCAGAACCCCATTGAAATCAATGGGACCCGAGCTTCAGTAATCAAAAAACACCATTTTTAAGCCCTAAAACCCAATAAATGCCCCTAAAAAGTCCCTAGGGTTCTGGGTCATGCCCCATTAACTATTAATCACACAAAAAAAAGTTCTTAAAAATTGTCATTTTTGATAAAAAAGCCAATTATTGAAAAAAAAAAAGAGAGATTTTTTTATTTTGACTTTGGATTTAGTATCTGGGGGGTCTAAAAAGTGTACATGTGAAGTTTCAGCTCTGTAGCATGTCCAGAACCATGAAAAAAAAAAAGATAATTTTTCAGTAGAACAGGGATGTGGGACCCTCCTTTTACACTTATATGATCTTTTTTTTCTGGTTCTGGACATGCTACAGAGCTGAAACTTCACAGGTACACCTTTTAGACCCCCCAGACACAAAATCACACAACAAAAAAGTTCTTAAAAATTGTCATTTGTGATAAAAAAAAAGCCAATTATTGAAACATTTAAAAAAAAAAAAAAAAGAGATTTTTTGATTCTTTGGATTTCGTATCTGGGGGGTCTAAAAAGTGTACATGTGAAGTTTCAGCTCTGTAGCATGTCCAGAACCATAAAAAAAAGATTGTTTGTATTAGAACACTTTCAGCTCAGGGGGTTGGCTTCTCTTCTCGGTTTTCACACCTTGCCGGTTTAATAGCAGGCATTTTTTTGGGTTCTTTGCAGTCAGGAAAAACATCTGAACTTGTGTATAGTGGTACTGTGCACAAGTTCTGATGTTTTGCCTGCCTCCAAAAACCCCCAAAAAATGCCAGCAAAAACACACCTGGGCATTTTTTTTTGATGCTAGCGTTTTTTTGGGCATTTTTTGGGGTTCTTTTGAGGCAGGCAAAACATCTGAACTTGTGTATAGTGGTGTATATACACACATACATATATTTATATACACACCTAGACATATATAGGTGTGATAGTAGCAGAAATATATGCTTGCGCTAATGAAATCATTTACAGTAATATATTTCTGCTACTATCACACCTATATATGGCTAGGTGTCTATATACATATAATTATGTGTGTATATATACGACTATACACAAGTTCAGATGTTTTGCCTGCCTCAAAAGAACCCCAAAAAATGCCAAAAAAAACGCTAGCGTCAAAAAAAAAAATGCCCAGGTGTGTTTTTGCTGGCATTTTTTGGGAGTTTTTGGAGGCAGGCAAAACATCAGAACTTGTGTACAGTACCACTATACACAAGTTCAGATGTTTTTCCTGACTGCAAAGAACCCAAAAAAATGCCTGCTATTAAACCGGCAAGGTGTGAAAACCGAGAAGAGAAGCCAACCCCCTGAGCTGAAAGTGTTCTAATACAAACAATCTTTTTTATGGTTCTGGACATGCTACAGAGCTGAAACTTCACATGTACACTTTTTAGACCCCCCAGATCTGAAATCCAAAGTAAAAATCAAAAAATCTCTTTTTTTTTTTTCAATTTTTTCAATAATTGGCTTTTTTTTATCAAAAATGACAATTTTTAAGAACTTTTTTTGTGTGATTTCGTATCTGGGGGGTCTAAAAGGTGTACCTGTGAAGTTTCAGCTCTGTAGCATGTCCAGAACCATAAAAAAAGGATTGTTTGTATTAGAACACTTTCAGCTCAGGGGGTTGGCTTCTCTTCTCGGTTTTCACACCTTGCCGGTTTAATAGCAGGCATTTTTTTTGGGTTCTTTGCAGTCAGGAAAAACATCTGAACTTGTGTATAGTGGTACTGTGCACAAGTTCAGATGTTTTGCCTGCCTCCAAAAACCCCCAAAAAATGCCAGCAAAAACACACCTGGGCATTTTTTTTTGATGCTAGCGTTTTTTTTGGCATTTTTTGGGGTTCTTTTGAGGCAGGCAAAACATCTGAACTTGTGTATAGTGGTATATATACACACATAATTATATGTATATAGACACCTAGCCATATATAGGTGTGATAGTAGCAGAAATATATTACTGTAAATGATTTCATTAGCGCAAGCATATATTTCTGCTACTATCACACCTATATATGTCTAGGTGTGTATATAAATATATGTATGTGTGTATATACACCACTATACACAAGTTCAGATGTTTTGCCTGCCTCCAAAACCCCCCAAAAAATGCCAGCAAAAACACACCTGGGCATTTTTTTTTTGATGCTAGCGTTTTTTTGGCATTTTTTTGGGTTCTTTTGAGGCAGGCAAAACATCTGAACTTGTGTATAGTGGTATATATACACACATAATTATATGTATATAGACACCTAGCCATATATAGGTGTGATAGTAGCAGAAATATATTACTGTAAATGATTTCATTAGCACATCATATATTTCTGCTACTATCACACCTATATATGTCTAGGGGTATATATACAGACATCAAACATGTCCTCAAAAAAGCACTGGCAGTGGCAACCCCTGCAGCATGAAAAATGCTTGCTGGTGAGAAGCCATATTCCTGTCCCGAAGCAACTCAGAGAAATGATTATTTCTCTATAGCGGTCACCCTGCTATGGAAGGGTTTTGTCACCCTTCCATAGCAGTCACTGTCAGTTAACCCTACACTACACTACGGTCCCCTTACACTTAACACTTTCCCTACAGAAACTAAATTTTTGAAGCTAACTTAAGTGTAAAGGAGCACTCTAACTACACTAGATATCCCTTTCCTCACACTATTAAATGCTAAATGACACTTTTAAAGTAAAATTAACAGAACTGCTTCCACTCTCTTCCATGTCCAGTATAACAATGCTAGGAATATGGCGGGGGCTATCTTATATACTGGGGGGCATATTCACTAATGATTGGTCTAGGGACCCCCTAGTCACTCCAATCGCATTCCTAGCATTCTCCTGCCCCCTCAATTGGCTTTTGCTAATGGTTCTGGTCCAATCACGGGCTTTTAAAGCCCATTTCCTGAAGCATTGCATTTTGGTCGGTTCTGGTTGCCGAATTCCAAACTTTTTGGGCAAAAAGTTCTAAATTCGGCCGAACCTCGAACACCCAATGTTCGGGCCGAACCGATAGTGGACCCGAACCGTTCGATCATCCCTACCCTCCAGTCCCATTTCAGGCAACTTATGAGAGGCTGGTCATGCTCCGAGTAGTACAAAATTTTGGGGGGCTGGGTGGTACACCATCACTGAGTGTTACCAATGTTTAGAGCAGTATTCACCTAGGAGTGGCGAAAAGGATCACCCAGGGCAGAGGGGAGAGAGGGGATACAACCTAAGCTTATGGATGGCTGGAGCTGTCTGAGCTTTGTGGAGGGGCAGTTTGTGCAGGACTGTCTCAGACAGTGAGGGGTACTGCTGTACTGTGCTGACTAAAAGGACTGTAATCTGCTATTTCAGAGTTCTGATGTTCCAGAGACCTGCTGTTTCAGAGGCCTGCTGTTCCAAAGATCTGCTGTCCAACCTGCAGTTTTAATGTTCGGCTGTTCCAGAGATGTGCTGTTCCAGACAGAGACTTGCTGTACAAAACCTGATGTTCCAGAGACCTGCCGTTCAACCTATTGTTCAAGCCTGTTTGTGCAGGACTGTCTCAGATAGTGAGGGGTACTGCTGTATTGTGCTGACTTAAAGGACTGTACTCTGCTGTTTCAGAGTTCTGATGTTCCAGAGAGCTGCTGTTTCAGAAGCCTGCTGTTCCAAAGATCTGCTGTCCAACCTGGAGTTTCAATGTTCGGCTGTTCCAGAGATGTGCTGTTCCAGACAGAGACTTGCTGTACAACCTGATGTTCCAGAGATCTGCTGTTCAACCCATTGTTCAAAAGATCTACTGGTCCAGAGATGTGCTGTTCCAGAGATGTGCAGTTCAAAAGACTTGCTGTTCAACCTGATGTTCCAGTGACCTGCTGTTCAACCTGTTGTTCCAAAGATCTGCTGTTCCAGAAATTCGCTCTTCCAAATACTTGCTGTTACACAGATCTGCTAATCCAGAAATCTGATGTTCTAGGAGTTCTACTGTAAGGCTATGCTTTTGGCAAGTGTGAATGCAAGAATCGCTGCACTCATCTGAAACTGTGTGTGGATTTAGTGTTGCCATCAAAGAGGCTACTGTTTGCACTGGAAAGGAGTTATATTAATGTGAGGGAAATATTACATTGAGTTACAGCAGATGCAGTGTTGAATAACTGTAAATTAGACTCTATGACAGAAGGACTGTCTCCAAAGATGTAACATCTAGAGTGGTGAGAGGCCCCTGAACATGTTTTTACTTTTTTATGTTGTAAACCCTTGGGATTTAAAATGATTCAAGTTTGGAGTGAGTGCTCCAACCAAAGGTAGAAGGCCTAAATGTCTAAATGTGTTCAGAATCTTCTGGCCAGTGGCTTAGAGCGGGACTTCTTGATATTAGTTACCGTATCCCTCTCAGCACTAGAAGGGAGTAGCGCTACATATATACATATTCTATGGTCAAAAGTATGTGGACGCCATCCCAAACTATTGATTTTTGGTGTTTCCAGTGAAGGGCACTGTTAATGCTTCAGCAAAGATATTTTAGCTAATTGTGTACTTCTGGATTGTACATGTGTATTCTGTTTGAACATGACTATGCCTCTGTGAATAAAGCCAGCTCCATAAAGACATGGTTTGATGAACTTGGTGTGGAGCGACTTGGACAGAGCTCTGCCCTCAATCCTATTAAACACGAATGGGATGTATAGGATTACTGTTTATGAGCTAGGTATTTGTCTCCTCCAATATCAGTACCTATCCTCACAAATGCTATCTTTGGTGAATGGACACAAATATCACAGACACATTCCAAAACCCTGTGAAAATGGCAAAGAAACAAGGCAGGAATCTCAACATAACAGTGACAGCGCATCTTTTAAGTTCACCTTGCAGACATGAACAAACAGTTGATGTCTTTCCCATGTTTATGCTTCAAAAAAAGATAAGAAGAATAATTCTCCATGCAAAAGTATGCAACCACAGCACAGAAGTTCCATTCTGGTCAACATTTTTGTTGGTTCACACAGTCATTCATCTTTGAGTGGAGATATTGCTCTGCTGAGAGTCCCATCTTTTTAAAAAAAAGTGGTGGCTACTTAGCTAGGTGCAAAACCTGTACTAGAAGTGCACTCAGGGAACTCACCCACTCTCTCCTCTGCCAGACTCCAGAGTCTTGATGAGGCAGGTATACATTCTCCTGTATGTATCCCTTAGCCTTTAACCTGGAAAAGGGCCACAGTCTGGGTGGTAGTCCAAGACTGTCATTTGCTTCTCTGAAGGCCTATTGTTAACATTAAAGTGGAATTCAATGCTAGAGTTTACTAAGCTTAAAATTGCTCCCACTCCCTTTCAAACACCTATTCTCCTATTCTATCTACCCTGTAAAAGGAAGATGCACATATTTACCTATTCTCAGGGGATCCGGTCTTATCACATGATCACCCTGGTGGCTGGCTTCATGAGAGGGGGAGAGTGCCAACAACAGATGGAATGCCTGGATGGTGACCCCACCCAAAGGCTCACTAAAGGGTATCCTGTCATGGACATGCAATAATGTCTGGTTGCTTACCTGTTCCTTATGTCTGCATTAAGGGTCAGACTCTTCCTTCTGGCTGCTTTTATCATCTCTCTTCCCTGTTTGGCTCCACCCCAGGCCATTCGAGGAAGTTTATATTAACCAGCGCACTGCAGGTCTACTTTGCTGTTCAACAGTGTTTGTTAGTTGTTTCCTGTATGCCGTGTGCTTGATCTACCTTTCTGTGTGCCGACTTTGGCTTGTCTCTTACTACTCCTGTTTGCCTGTGACCCTGACCTTTGGCCTGCCCCTTGGTTTCCTTTGTCTGCCTGTTGGCCCAACCTCGGCTTACCCATCACTATCCCTTGTGTCCTTAGTGGCTGCTTCCCCTCTCTCCCTACGGAGCGTGACCCGGAGGACCCCAAGGGCCGCAACCTGGGCCCAGCTGCAGCCAAGTCTATCCTCACCACTAAAGGCTCTGGTGAACACCTGCTGGGTCTTAGACCCCGCGCCCTGGGGAATCTTGGGCTCACGTTCGGGTCAATCCGCAGCAGTCAGCTATCGGGTTCACTACCTTGCGCTGCACCCCTGCCTCCAACAGGGTGCAGTTGTCACCTGACTACAGGTGACTTGACACATCCCTTGTCGGCTGTCCCCCCTCTCCCCTGAAGCCGGCTGCTGGGAACTGATCACGTGATCAGGGGGCCCTGAGAATAGGTAAGTATAAGCATCTTCCTTCTCCACGGTAGTTAATATACTGTATATATTAATGTGAAGGGGAGCAGTCTTAAGCTTAGTTAGTACTAACCTGGAATTCCACTTAAACTACTGTATGTATTTCCTAAATGCAACAGGTTTCCTTTAAGAAGAGCTAACAGCTTGTAAACCTTTCATAAAAATACAAATTTTATCATAGTGATAAACGAAGCCATCTTTTGAGACAAGATGTTTTTGATGCAATTTACCCTCGTCATATAGGCATACTCAATAACATATTGATTAATGTCCCGCACCCTTCAGCCCTTTTAACACTAATAAATTAATAAGATAGGCATCCTATAGATCAGATGATAATTTTGTTATAAATCAGAAACGTTCGAGGCTGAGATGATTACTGTGAAACCTCAGATTTTGTCATTGTTCCACTTGAAAGCATGCAATTATACTGCCTTAATTGGAGGCACTGATGTATTTTCATCAGGGAGCTTTGTTTGTATTCTAAATAATGAGATCTATGCAAAGGGACCTATGCCATTTTAACTTTGCTGCCTTTGCAGACTTTTTTTTTTTTTACATTTTCTTTGTGTTAATAATCTTGACGGTTTTATGGAAATGTGATTTTGACATGTTTGGTTTTGAAAGGGCTACAGTAGTAAGACAATCGCATTTCTGCTTTAAAAGCTAAGTTCATCTTTTTTCAGTTTTTTCCACCTCTAACATTGCTGCTTGACGCTTGTCTTTCATTTCTTTACTTATGTTTAATTACCTTTCTTTGCTACTTTTCACGCTTCTTCACTTTGCTGTGTCCTTTCGGCCCTGACCCCCTTTTTTAACTTTTCAGGTTGTTATCTGTCTATGTAGGAGTCCTTCTGTGTAGATAAATGGTTGTTAAGAATCAACTTTTGTTGACTCAAGAATTGGCAGTTATGCTCAGTGCAGTTTATATATACTGTACAGTCAATGCCAAGTGTCCAGGATCCTGGGATGTTAAACATTGTTTCCCAGTGATCATGCACTGTGGGCTACAAAGGAAAATGGCAGCAGGGTGCTGGATTTTGAAGCTTTTTTGATCTCCGGAAACAGGGACTGCAATAATGCCAGAATTGTCAAACAAAGTGATCCCAAAAGTATAGTATAGACTGGGTGAGAGGCAGCGATGCATGTGCACACAATCAGGTAAATAAATACACTGACCACCAATGTAGAACAGCATTAAACATGACAGCCACTGACCACCAATACATTGTGACGTAACATGTAGGGAGGAGTCGGTGACGTCATGCCACATTACCCGAAGTGAGCAGATGCTATTTTGTAAGTGACCAAGATATACAGTTTCTTAAGGGGAAACCTGTTGTTTGTACTGTGGTGCACTTTTCATATGAGTGATATTTTTATAACTTAAATAAATTCAACGGAAACAGAAAACACCATGATAGTGGTTTTCTTTTAAGCCTCAGATGAAAAAATTTCCTAGAGGAGGACAAGAATGGATGTGGATTGAAAGTCCTAGAGAAGTGAGAGAGCAATCGTGGCTATACCAACCCTGGTTAAACGGGGGAAGCACATTTTGACCTAAAGTATACTTGGTTCATTTATACAAGATGAGAGCATGTGTATATCGGTGATAGGGATTACACAATGTATAATGGTTTTTGAGCATGATTGTATGAGAAGATATCACAGCAACTTATCAGTTGGTCACTGGCAAGCAAGGGACAATAAAGGCATGGACACAAGAATTAGTGCACTGATTACATTTATTGAGATACTCACTTTAGTATTATTATCATTTTTTTTTTTTTACTTTATTATATACTGTAATTATGTTCTGAGTAAAATAAGAATTTAATAGTATGAATACTTTGTGGCACTGTTACATTATTATAATGATCACCAATACATGATGGCATTAACTAATGTAGCACCCTCCTAGGTAGGTGCTAGAGAGAAAGTATAGTTTGAGCTCTGTCTGCTTATCAGAAGAGCTGCAGGTAAATCAATATTGTTCTCTGCCTACCAGAGAGCAGGCTCTGTTAGTGAGGTCTGCTCATTGTGCTCAGGATGAAACTCATTCTGTCCAGAGAGTGTTTGACACTGGTCCAATAGGGAGGCATGTTGGACAGTGGGAGGAAACCTGACGAATGGGTGCATGGGCTTTTGATACAGTCCTGTTGATTGGCAGAGGGAAAGTCGCCTCGGTGCATGTTGGGATAATGTATAAAAGCCAGGAGCACATGTGCTCAAGGTCTTTTGGCTGGATAGCAGAGTCAGGGAGGGGGTGGCTGCCTCATCCTCTGTAGAGGTGCCAGGTGGCCTCAGGGGGTCGTCCTGAGGGCCTGAAGAGTAGCAGTGAGGAGCTGAACCCAGAGATCCAGAGGAGTTGACTGAGAGGGGAGACACTGGAGGATCTGTCCCTGCCGTACAGTGAGTACAGAAACTTGTGTCAAGGGGCCTGACCTGAGGGGGGCCATCCATGCTCCTAGGATAGTCAGTGGATGGGTGTCAGTGGGAAGAGAATGCTAGTGAGAGTGTCCTGAAGATAGGTTATCTTCCATCAACTCATCTTGTCAGGGAGCAAAGAGAGCAAGAGACTTAAACCCATCTACACTTGTGGCAGTGTGGATTAACAGCCTGGCTGTTCCAAATTCTCAAGCAAGGTTATGAAGATAGAAGTCCTCAATCAATGTGAATAGTTCAATTGGAGTATCCCACTATTCCCTTCTCCTATCCCAATTACCAATAAATAACAAAAAAAACAACACCCCTAGACTGTTTGTTCATGTGATGAGCCAGCAGGAGCAAGGTGGGATCCAGGGACTTTTTCCAAAGGTAATTGAGTGTTGGTAAACCAGGGGTGCCCATCAAGACAATACTCAGCAGTTCCTGCGGAGGAAGTGCTACACTTGTATTGCCACGGGCCACTAAAGCAGAGGGAAATTTTAATTGCACTACCAATTAATGACCATCAGTGCTAGAGGGCATTTAGTAGTACTGTCACTGAATGACCACCCACCAATGCAGGGAGACATTTGTTAATTTTGCCACTGAGCGAACACCAATGCAGGGGCTCAAGGCATTTAATAGTAATACCACTGACCACCAATAAAGAGAGGGTTTAGGATTATTGCCATTGAAGGGATATTTATGTTTGCTCTTGCTGAAACCAATGCTAATTGTTATTATTGCCTCCACTGACACCAACACTGGGAATTATTATCGTTTTTGCTTACACCTGTGCTGTGGTATATTGTTGAAATCACTTACATCAATGCTGGGGGAAATTATTGCATCCACTAAAACCAAAGCGGGGGTTTTTAATTGGAACTAGTGACGCCAATGCTAGGGTTTGTGGTTTCTGCCATTAACACCAAAATAATGGGGCTTATTTTACTCCTGTTTATTCTTTGTGTACCTCCAGGCCCTACTTTGTCTAAAACGTAGTAAAGCAAAGAGAAATTGCTGCCACACTGCAATCCAACACCCATTTTATTGAACATGCCCGTTTTTTCACCATGTCTACTTCCTCAATCCATGTCAAGCAGGTATTATGAAAAATGATAGCGATGTTATAGACAAATCTAGTGGTAAAGTGTTTTGAGATTTTAGGTATTGGGTTTACAACTATATGAAGCCTTTCTGGGCTCTGTCCCTTATTCAGAGTTTTGCTTTTTGATTTCCTGTATGAATAAATTTGGAAACATTTCTGAGTGCACATACTAAAGGCAGACTTACGCATTTGAATGTATTTATTCTTCATGGTGATGCCAAAATATGAACCTTAGCATAAAAACATAATAATATTTAAAAAAAATAGTCTGCTGTGTCCTTTGCCACACTGTCTCCAGTGCTCAATTTGATTAGTATAGCCTTTCAGCTCCATTGTAAAATAATGCAGTAGATCGAGTAACATAATACTATTATTTTAATGTATAAACACTACAATATGAATCCTCAGAGCTAAACAATAGGATAATAAGGGAAATGCATTTTTACAATATTAGGGGAACATACTGAGAGACAGAAGGACCTGAACCTTACAGTCTGAAAAGAGACATTTTTAAGAGGGATGAAAAGAGTAAGAGTATGTTGTTTTAATTTATGAAAAGCAATTGAAACGCTATGCCAAACAGATGCATTAGAATGGCACGGTAAATGGCAGCTTACAGAATCAACAATCAGCCTCAAATATCGGCAATGTAACAAATGTATAATTATTATTTTTCACTGCCATTATTTTTGTTGCCAAACAGCTTTTACTTATTACATTAATTTGCTTGATATTTATTATTAAATTACAAATTACCCAGACACAGAAGCTCCCTGTGTATGATTCAGAAGGGTAGGGTGATTCCTAGCGTGGTCTTTGGGCACCAGATGGCAGGATTTTCACCCACAGTTCAGTCACTTCATGACTCTCAAAGTAAAAGCATGACTCCTCATGGAAGACGAAACAATTAGCCTCAAGCAGAAAATTTCAAACATAATAAATATGATAAGCCACTACTTTCCCCTTGACTTCAGTTAGTTAATGTCTCCAGCACTGTTGAATATAGCCTTTGATGGAATTAAAAATTTCCAATATCTTCAGATTGTCTTCTGTTGAGCTGGAACAGCCATAGATGGATTAGACCAGCCCCTACTGGTCAACTTAAGAACTTGCAATGCTTGAGTTGTTGGCATCACTAGTAATGTCCAACAAATCATACTGATGATGGGGATGATCACTATGAAATAGCAACCCTATCATTAAAACACATGTAGTTGAGGTGCAGCATGGTGCGGTGGGAATAATACACTCAGTTCCATAGCAATAAAAGAACTTGTATTAAAAAAATGCAGAGACAATTCACAGTTCCCAGTGGGAAGGCAGCCCAGCCAGGAACACTCACAGTTCCAACAGTGTATAAAGAGCTGGATGCAGCCGAAAGGACAGCGCCTGTAGAGAGGGTAACAATATGGCCTGGCCTTCTTGTGCCCAAACAGGCAGGTGTCCAGAGAAGCTGCGAGCCTACTGCTAGTCCTGCCCCTACCCGGAAGGGTACCTGTCCCTGCTCTGTCACTTCTGGAGGTGTAGATCCCCTGGGTCCCCCCGCAGATGTCACTAGTTCCTTCTGCTGATTATCACATTACTGCAGCACACATTAGTGATGAGAGGTTGGTGGGAGGA
Source organism: Pelophylax lessonae (assembly GCF_965119305.1). NCBI lineage: Eukaryota > Metazoa > Chordata > Amphibia > Anura > Ranidae > Pelophylax > Pelophylax lessonae. Next base: position 256,968,646 of record NC_138775.1, on the reverse strand, counting down.
ACCAGTGACCAGAAAATCAACACTCCCAGGAGTGTCAGTTTCCCTGACATGAACACTTGTAGGGCATTCTGGCAGCACAGCCAATTGGAAAGGTTAGTATTTACTTGCTTATTTTTCCATGCTTGTTTCTAATATTGCATTAATGACAAGCTCGCTTTAACTAGTTGCAGACTTTGGGGGTGCTACACATGGCCAAATCTATTTTCTCATTGTACACAGGGCGTGTGTAGCACATCCTCTGAACCCTGCTTCTCTGATCCTGCTCACAACAGTAATTGCTGCCTATGATTAATTAGAGCAGGCCGTACTGTGCTCAGAGAAGAAGTGGGCAGCTCTAGCTATCAATGTTTATAAACAACACTGCTCAAATGCCATTATACTAAGACAACAAATTGTTACATTTGTATCTTTCTATTCATTCATCTGCAGATCAAAGGGATGCACTTAGATTTGCAGCTGATGTTAGTTAAAGCAACCTGACAAATAAAAAAAAAACGTTTTTTTTAAATAGAATATCCTCTGTTTATGTTTAACCCCTTACTTTACTCTAATCAGCCCTAATTAACTTCTTAGTCTCTGTCTTACTTCAACTAATATTTTCCTGCAGATTTTTTGTTTGTTACAATTTTTTTTAACTATTAATATTTAAACTTTTTTGTTTTGCTTTGTTTGTCAATATGTATACACATTTAACATATATTTTACACATTGCCCATTTAAAAAATAGTAAAAACAAAATGTAATTTAATTTGTAAATAACTTTGCGAATCGCTGAGAGCCTGAGACAGCCAGTCCCACCCACTCCACAGCCAAGCGCTCCAGCGAACGCAGGAGGGGCAGTGCAGAGAGACAATGACTGACAGTCATCAGCTCTCTGCAGCATGAAGACCGAGAGCTGAGCGAACAGTGGGTTTTGATTGCTCAGTTCTCAGTCTGGGGATAGAAGCAGCATTGGACCAATGTTGCTTCCACCTAGGTGAGTATAGTTTTTTTTTTTTTCAGGAATCCCAAATGTTTCTTTAAAATAGGGCCTATAACAGCAAATGAAGCCTTTCTGGGACAAGGCGCTATTTCTGTGAATTCTAGAAACCAAGTAGCCATTCCGTACAAATCAGTTCTAATAGACCACGATTTGCCTCTTATCTACAAAAAGTGTTTATATAAAACAATTATCTCAGCTGCTGAGGACTGATATATTACCCTAACAATGAACACCAATCGATATAAAATATACAAATTAATTCATCTTTGTATTGATGAATATATCATTACATTCATTTTGTTTTTAAATGCAAGCCATGCAAGTACCTGAATTTAACTTGGTATCAGCCTCTTTCAGTTACTGTAAAACAGAGCTTACAGTGGGAGAGGGAGAAGCAGTAAAGAAACATGTTAGCTAATCAGTCTGCTGTGTCTCCTTGCATTATCCAGTCACATGCTAGAGGTGGGACAAGACCTGTAAAGGTTGCTTAGCTGAATCAGAGAAAAGTCAGGTCAGAGAGGCCTATGCTGTGTGTCAGAGATTTGTAAATCTCTTGATGGACAGAAATAATTTTGCAGGTAAATCGGCTATCTTATATGTATTTTACTGTATCTATATGTTTAGCTGATTGCTTGGAGATCGGCTTATAATACATGTAGCACACACTACCCCCGTAGGGATGGCAAATGACAGGATTCCCTACTGCTGCACAGCCAGGCACACAAAAGCTTCAGCTTTTATCCAAACACAGTTGAGTCATTGAGCTTTGTTTTGTGTTTTTAGTAAGGGGAAATAACTTGGATGAGGATTGGAATCATGGGATGCCCAACTTGAAAATAAAAAAACCAGGGACAACTTCCTCCATATTTGCAGCCCCAATTGGTTCCTCCTACTTAGTTTACACAGCTCTGATTGATTCATCTTTAGTAACTAACAGTCTCTGTTAGATCAGCAACAGCCTTTTACAGGCTAGGAACTCTTAGTCCCTTTGGAAAGTAGCACTATGTAATGTGAACTGCATCCTGAAGTACTTCCAACTCCCCTGTAGACACTGGTCCCAGCACTACAACTGCAGGAAATGCTAGCCCACCTGTCTGCCTCTTTACCAACCCACCTAGATGCTTCTTCCCCAGCCTACCCGACTGACACTCTTCTCCAGCCTACCCAACTGACTCTCCAGGGCAAGGTAGGGAAGATTTAAGTCCAGGGAGACCTGCTATATGTGGCAGTCTCTCCCCTTGTAAGTCCCTACATGTGCTGTAGTACTCACTCTGTAGTACTCACTCTGTCCTCCATGCTCCTACTGTCTCTCAGGGAAGACTCCTTCCGAACTTTTCCTGTTCTCAGGATCCTCCCAGGCCAGCACCTGAGCCCCAGCCTGAGGCAGAGCACACGCCAGACTAAGGGGATCACATTAAGGGCCACTTACAGTCTGCTCAGCACTGCATCTGCATCTTCCACCGACTCCTCTCCCAGCTTTACTCACTCCTATTTAAGGGCCTCCGCCTTCTAGTTTCCAGAATGTTCTCCAACTTTCCAGAACCAGGGAGAGGCACCAGAGAGCTAACTGTATGAGTCTTGCTGCCTTGAACTCTAATAACCCTAACTCAATTACAGGCTTACTGGTTTAATCAGGATATACGTATACACTAGTAGCGCACTACATCATACAGGTAGGCTTTAGCTCTCAGTTAATAAAATAAAAGTAGCCACAACACATTATTGGTTGTTTAAAATTACTAGTATTTTTTTTTTTTTAACTTATTAGAGGTAAAGAAAGACAGTGTACCTTCTTTGACTTCCAGTAAGGATACAATGAAATTAAATAGTGAGCACAAATGCTTTAGTAGTAATCAATAGCTTGAAAGATCATTTGCTTGCAGAGCTTGCAATCTAATTTCAATTAAAAAGGCTTCATTGTACACATGTCTCTTGTTCCATAGGGACAATCTCTTTCATATAATGTCTGTCTGGAAGAATGTACTTCACATATTGGGATTAACCTTCCATATTTTGCCTGGTAAGAGTGAAACTGAGACAGTACTCCGGGGATTAAGCGAAGTGTTTTTAAGCTCACAGTCACTCATTGATGGAGATTCCTGGCAAGTGGCCATCAGTTACCAGGAAACACTTCAAATCAAGCTGTGTCAGCAATTTCTTCTCCAGTGTCCATCTACTGCAGCCCTAGGATGGGAATTACGGGAGTCCGATGAGTACACAGAGTCAGGGGAGTGAAAGAATGATCCTATCTAAATATAAAGGGACAGGCAACACAAATAAATGAGATCTAGCTTTTGAGCCAGTCCAGGAAATAAGATAAATCAAGCGTACTACCAACACTATACAGAGAAGAGCTCAATGTGAGCTCACTCAGTCTTGCATATTCCATCACAGTCAGATTCAGCAGGCTTTTCTGTGTGCTTCAGGGGAAGGAAGATTCATTTTTAGACATATACTTTTGTACTGTTCAGCCTTACTTTTTAAGAACTATAAGGGGTGGTGCTTGGAAGCAGTGAAAACTTGCCTTGGATTTTCAAATGCTCAGACCTATGGCTATTACGAAGAAATGGATAATGGGATTTTGCAGGGATTAGCAGGAAGATTTTTTCCTATGAGTGGCAGTGTTCAGCAAGGGGAGGGTATTTCAGCTCCATAAAAAAAGAGGGAAACATCCCTGCTTCTCCATATACCTGAAACCCTAACCCTAAAGCTGAAGCTTGATTTTCCAAAATTTTGCATTACTTGGTCCTCTCTTTTTCCCTATCGGGATGCATTTTTTTTATTTTTTAATAAAACCTTTCCATTTTTATTGTGTTAATTTGAGCTCAGGGCACCCTGGGTTCAGAGGAAGTGCGGTAAATGATGTTGGACAGTAGTCTGTGGACATCTAGCAGCAAAAAAAATACTGCACGGGGAATCTCTGGAGTAGACTTGAGTATTACCTAAAAAGCTGGTTTATTTTATCTTGCAATGGTAAATACATCTTTATCTTGTTGTTTTATGCAGGAGTTATGCTTTAAAGTGTATGTCCAGGCAAAAGTTCCAACTCAAATTTGAATAAAGTTGGAAGGAGATGCAGAGAGATTTACCTTTGTTTCCTGTCTTGCCAGTTTTACCAGACAGGAAGTGAGAGGAACATGAACACAGACAGAAACAAAAATGAATTTATTTAGTAGAATTGGGGAAAGGGTTGAACCCCATCAATTTTTTTTCATTTGTAGCACCCTCCCAGGTAGGTGCTAGGTAAATACATATGTGGCCCTGTCTGCTTATCAGGGGAGCCAGAATTCTTAACTAGTTGTCACATGTTTCCAGGTGTGTCTGTTGAGTCTGGGGAGTCTCCCCACTGTATCCAATGAGGGATCTTGTTGGACAGTGGAGGAAACCTAGCCAATAGCACACCAGGTTTTATGACAATCCCAGTGGGTGGGGTTTGCCGCAATGCACCCTGGGATTGGAAATAAATCCTGAGGGAGCATGTGACAGAGTTTCTTTTGGTGGGAGCATTAGTTCCAGGAGGAGGTGACGGCTGTTCGGCAGTCGGCCTAGGGACCAGAGGTTGAGCTGGGCTGCAGAAAGGATCCATTGTTGCTGACCGAGTAGAGCTGTGGGGCAGAGGTCTCCAGTAAAAACAGTGTCGTGAGTACTCGAGATCTGTCCCGGGGTCTGCCTAAGAGAGAGGGGACCACTCCAGAAGGTCAAGGGGATCAAGGAACCAGCTAACCAGTGACTGTGGCAGTAAAAGGGGGTGCCAAGTATTAGAGCCCTGAAGATAGGGGAGTAAAGGGGGCACCAGTGTGGGCCCTGAAGTGTTCAGCAGTGCAGTTAATGTGTACAGTCAGCTACCTTAGGAAGGAATACCTCAGGGAGCTGAAAAGAACTTTGACAGTCAAAGGCCAAGTTACATTGTCAAGTCAGCATTAACAGGCATCCGGCCAGCATCAAGTCAGCGTTAACAGGCATCCAGCCAGCGTTAACCAGCGTCAAGCAGCATTTTCTAGAGTCCCTGCCTAATTGTGTATAGTTTAATTGTTGGAGTATCCCACTCATCCCTTCTCCCATCCAAGTTCCTAAATAAACCTAAAAACCCAAAGATACTGGACTGGTTCTTGTCTCAGTGCTCACACTTGGAGAAACATGTTCAAAGGTACTTTTGTTGCACCCGGTGACCCAGGGGGACCCACAGCTAGCACCTATGCTGGGAATTGTGCTATATATTTATCTGTGTCCTTGTTGCAGATTTTCCCTCACCTCCTGGTTGGCAAAACCATTGTCAACAGGACAGGAAGTTAGGGTAAGTCTCTCTAACAAAGCCCCAGATAGCAGTAAGACCAACAAGAGTTCTAATCTCTCCCCACTTTATCCAAAATGAAAAAAATAATAATTTTACATACCTTTAACCCTTTCTCACCCAGCCCTGATGTTGGTTTTATTAGGGGAAGAATCGTCTGGTCACATGACCACTGTGATTGGCTGTCACAGTGGTCACATGATCAGGAGCCATTCCCACCATCTCCCAATCATTAGTACTGATCGAAAGCTGTCTTTGTCATGTGTAGCATAGGGATGTCAGAGCCTACCCTCTTTTGCGCCCCACATATGTCTTATGAGGGTGGCAGAAGGGTAATATTTAAATATTTAGGTATGAAAACTTACATTTATGTGATCAACCCCATAAATTGGTTAAAGCTGAACTCCAGGTATCCAGGTATGAACAAAACCTCTTTCTGTGTGTAGAGGAGTTTTAAAGTGTCTGTCTAACCAAAAATATTTACCGCCACCCACCCACAGATTGATGGTAATAAAGCTGAACTCCTGGTGTGATCTTTATTGCATAGTTACATTGTTCCTGTCAGGAGAACTCAACTTATTTTCACATGACCGTCACAATCACCTGGGCTCCTCCTTTACAAACAGGGCGTCACAAGGTAATTCAGCCCAAACCACATGTAGGCAGGTTCAGTTAGCTACCTTGCCACTAGGTGGCTCTGTATCAGAATAGTGTCTGGTTACAGTAAGGAGGGTCATCAGGTGCTAGGCCTCTTTTAGGTACAGCTTTGCTGCAGTGATGTCATGGATAAGTCAGTGCCCTGTTATAAACCAGATTGGGAGAAGCCTCCATGCTTTATTTTGGTGAGAAATCACTTTGAAAAACACCCTCTAGCATTTATGGCTGTTGCCATCTTAAGTAAGGGCAAATGATTCATGAATCATTTACTTCCTGCCCTTAGCTCAAGTATGCATGCAGGAGGGTGTGCTTAGCTAAGAAAACTCCTCCCCTCATCTCCTCCCCTCCTGAAGAGTCCTGGGATGTATGACATAATTTGCCTAGGCATAGAAACCAGGAAGTAACTAAAGAAATGTAAAAAAAAAAAAAAAAAAAAAAATTAAAACAAGTTAATATGATATACATTCCTATCTATTTACTAATACTAGCAGAATGAGGATTAAAAATAATAAATGTCGATTGGGAAAGTGACACTTTACGTCTGTAGATCATCACACAGAAGCTCTTTGCTGCAATAAAGCTTCATTACTTGGTTCCTTTCATGTAAATCAATAAAAATAATGGCATTATAAAGAATCCTCAATATCGGTATCAAGTACAGCTACTGTCCCCTCCCTGGAAGGGGAGAACAAATGTAAATACCAATCACAACCTCTACTTAGCAGGTCACCATTCCAAATCCCCAAGATTCTGCTCCTCCCACCTTATAGCGCATATTATGTAATCATTCCACCACTAAGAGGAGAAACCCTTAAAGAGGAACTCTTTAGGTCCAGCTTGGCACACATAAGCATGAATATCTCATCCATAAATGACTGCTGGAGAAGATGACAATCGCTGTAATATTTGGTGCTACTGCAGTGATTACTGCGATCTTACAAGCACCACCACCTTTCACAAAACACCTTGTATATTTTTTCAGTGAACACAAAGTATTCACTGATTGGATAGGAGGGTCGGGGATATCACAACCTCTACCTCGTCCAATAAGAGATTCGTCCTTAAAAAATATATAAAGCTGGGTTCACAATTATGCAAATTGGATGCAGATTTCGCTGCATCCAATTCGCACATCAGGAGTCTGTGACCGGCTCTCAATGGAGCTGATTCACACAGCTCGGGACGGCTGCGGAGTGAAATGCACAGGAGTCCTGTGCGTCTTCTGGGTCATTTCAGGTCCAAATTTAACCAAAGATTCAGACTGAAATTGGACCTGAAACGGTGATCAGGGTGGCACCAGACCCCTGTTGTGACCCTTTCCGCACGGAGGTGTGAACCCAGCCTAAGTAGTTTGGTGTTTAGTTTTCTGTGAATGGTGGTGGTGCAAAGCAAGTGACCCCCTGTGGTCAGTGTGCAGTAGTGCAGCCACTCGGCACAGGTCTCAGAAAATCCTGACGATCACTGTAGTAGTGCCGACTACTACAGCAATTGTCAGTTTTCACTGCGGTACTTCAGGCATGAGAAATGTATGCTTGCGTTGTGCCAAATTGGACCAATGTAACTATGCAATAATGATAATACCTGGAGTTTAGCTTTAAAAGGCATCTATTAGAGGGGAGTAGGAGATTCGTTTTGGGCAGACAGACCCTTTAAAACTCTGCCGCACACAGAAAACGGTTTTATTTCTTCCTAAAACTAGGTAACCTTCTGGAACACTGTATTATGACATTGCTCAGATGTTCGCCAGTGCTCTGTGCCTCTCTGTGAAACATGTTGCAATGTTTTGGTCAAAGTTCTGAAATGTTCAAATGGAATCCCCAAAGAAGCAGAGCGTGTTGTAAGTGTTACAAGAATAGCCTGAGGGAAGAGTCTCTGCCATAGCAAATTCAGCTCCTCAGGAGAGGAAGACAGTGCGCTTTGTCTTCTACTTGTTGAAATGAACTTACTTTCCTCTAATAAAAAATTACATTCTTCATCCTACAAGTTAGTGGAAGCGATGAGACTGAATCAGAGCTCGAAATTCGGGATCTAGGCTAATTGTTAGGTCTAAAACGTACTTATGCAAATGGATTCTAAAATTCTAATCCAATTAATATGTCATAAACCTGGGGATAAGACTTTTTTTTTTTTTTTATTAAACTATACTGCACGTTTTGTTTTTTTGACAGATGAAATGAATAAAGAAATAGAAACTTTTTTAAAAAAACTGAACTCCAGGCAGACATACAGATACACCAATAAATGCAATTTAGTTATTTAGTTTTGAAAACATCATGAAATTTATATTTTTAAATGAGGTTAGTGTAAGTACCTGAATTTGGTTTTGACTTGGTATCATCCTCATGCACAGCAGCACTTAGACCAAAAGAAGGTGGGGCAGCACTAGGAGCCAATCAGATGTGCTACAGTATCTCACAAAAGTGAGTACACCCCTCACATTTTTGTAAATTTTCTATTATACCTTTTCATGTGACAAAACTGAAGAAATTACTCTTCTCTAATATGTAAAGTAGTCAGTGTACAGCTTGTATAACAGTGTAAATTTGCTGTCCCCTCAAAATAACTCAACACGCAGCCAATGATGTCTAAACAGCTGGAACAAAAGTGAGTACATCCCTAAGTGAAAATGTCCAAATTGGGCCCATAGTGTCAATATTTTGTGTGGCCACCATTATTTTGCAGCACTGCCTTAACCCTCTTGGGCATGGAGTTCACCAGAGCTTCACAGATTGCCACTGGAGTCCTCTTCCACTCCTCCATGATGATATCACGGACCTGGTGGATGTTAGAGACCTTGCACTCATCCACCTTCTGTTTGAGGATGCTCCACAGCTGCTCAAAAGGGTTTAGGTCTGAAGACATGCTTGGCCAGTCCATCACCTTTACCCTCAGCTTCTTTAGCAAGGCAGTGGTTGTCTTGGTGTGTTTGGGGTCGTTGTCATGTTGGAATACTGCCCTGCTGCGCAGTCTCAAAAGAGAGTATCATGCTCAGCTTCAGTATGTCACAGTACATGTTGGCATTCATGGTTACCTCAATGAACTGTAGCTCCCAAGTGCCGGCAGCATTAATGCAGCCCCAGACCATGACACTCCCACCACCATGCTTGACTGTAGGCAAGACACACTTGTCTTTGTACTCCTCCCCTGTTTGTCACAGCACACACTTGACACCATCTGAACCAAATAAGTTTATCTTGGTCTCATCAGACCACAGGACATGGTTCCAGTAATCCATGTCCTTAGCCTGCTTGTCTATAGCAAACTGTTTGCGGGCTTTCTTGTGCATCATCTTTAGAAGAGGCTTCCTTCCGGGACGAGAGCAATGCAGACCAATTTGATGCAGTGTGTGGCTTATGGTCTGAGCACTGACAGGCTGACCCCCCACCCCTTCAACCCCTGAAGCAATGCTGGCAGCACTCATACGTCTATTTCCCAAAGACAACCTCTAGATATGACGCTGAGCATGTGTACTCAACTTCTTTTGTTGACCATGGCGAGGCCTGTTCTGAGTGGAACCTGTCCCGATAAACCGCTGTGTGGTCTTGGCCACCGTGCTGCAGCTCAGTTTCAGGGTCTTGGCAGTCTTCTTATAGCCTAGCAATAATTCTTTTTTGCAGATCCTCAGAGAGTTATTTGCCATGAGGTGCCATGTTGAGCTTCCAGTGACCAGTATAAAACAGTGAGAGCGATAACCAACCACTTCACACCTGAGAGCTTGTAACACTAACGAGTCACATGACACTGGGGAGAGAAAATGGCTAACTGGGCCCAATTTGGACATTTTTACTTAGGGGTGTATTCACTTTTGTTGAAAGTGGTTTAGACATTAGTGACTGTGTGTTGAGTTATTTTGAGGGGGCAGCAAATATACACTGTTATGCAAGCTGTACACTCACTACTTTACATTGTAGCAAAGTTTCATTTCTTCAGTGTTGTCACATGAAAAGGTATACGAAAATATTTACAAAAATGTGAGGGGTGCACTTACTTTTGTGAAATGCTGTATATATATATATATAAAAATTTTTTCATATCTACCCTGCATTTTGGGTTGTTTTACAAGGTAGGGGTTCACATATACTTTAACTAAAACAGAAAAAAGTCAGGTTGCCAACCTGACCCTGCTCTTTGACAAGGCTATAAATCTCAGGACTGGAATGGTAAAATTGCAAATTCTTTGACAGGTTATACTTTTTCTATGTGTATTTAGCTGCTAACTCAGAGTTCAGCTTTAAATACGAACTATGTATTGCTTCCCATTACAATAACATTACTGTATATCTGCATCGGGAAGGAAAAAACAAATCAAGCTGAAGTAAGCACTGGGTAACAGGAACCACTAGATTCTTGATCAGCTATGCCAATTTTGCAAGAAAAACCCTACAAGCAATGCCATAAATCACAGAATTTGCTATACAAATATTCAGGGCTTTTTCTCAGCCAGAACGTGTTGGGAACAGAGTTCTGCCACCTCCGGCGCTAGCCCCTTGACCTCCACTCACTGCTGTCACTTCCAAAAGCTATGTTTCGATGTGTATGGGTGACAGGTTTCTCTGCCACCGATTGAGAGGCTGTTTTTCTGATGGTGCACATGTGCACAAAGAACTCCCTGCCCAACACTATCCCCAGAGTAGGGAGGAGCCAGGGGATGTACACAGCCACTCTAGTGTTCCAGGGCCAGCTGCTCTGAAGCCTGCGCATGCAGCCTCTCTATGGTGGTCTAGATGAGATTTGGGTGATAAGGGATGCTTTTTACTGGAAAGGTGTGTTGAGGGTGAAAGCTCTGTACTTAGGGAAGGGGGTTGCTGAGAATTTTGGGTTAGCACACTCCTGAGTCTTGACTCTGTATGTAACACATTCCTGAACCCTGTGCCCTGTATATAGCAAACTTCTAAGCCCTGCACCCTGTATGTAGTGCACTCCTGAGCCTTGTGCCCTGTACGTAGTGCACTCCTGAACCCTGCACACTGTATGTCTTCCACTCTTAAACTTTGTGCATAATGCACTCATGGAATTTAACAAAGTTTTTATAAGGCCCGTTGAGGCAGCATGCTCTCCCCCCCGACTGCGGTGGTTCACAGTGGAGACGTGGTTGAGTTTCTGATCCTATTCTTTGAAAGAAAAAAGCCCTGTAAATATCAACCCAGTATTTGCCAAGGCTTAGTTATACTCAACCAGGCAATTTTTAAGCCTGCCAATAAGCTGCTCAGGTAATAAGCACTACGTTGTTGGGCAGAAGAATGCTGGACCGTCTCTCCACAAGCACTGGAAATCCTAGCATTGTGGGGACTTCTGTGTCACTGGAGCCCAGGGTTTACATAGGTACAATCAGTCCCCTTATGGTGACTTTTACCCAGTGCTTACATCACCTTATTTATTTTTTCCCCTTATTATTATTATTGTTATACAGGATTTATAAAGCGCCAACAGTTTGCGCAGCACTTTACAATAGTAGGGCAGACAGTACAGTTACAATCCAATCCAATACAGGAGGAAACATAGCTCTTTGGAGCTTATAATCTAAGAAGGAGGGTCAAGTGATACAATAGGTAATAACTGTGGGGCATGAGCTGATGAAGAAAATAAAAGAACAGTTGTTATGTGGGCGCAGATTAGGCCTTTCTGAAGAGAAAAGTTTTTAGGTATCACCTAAAAGTGGATAGCGTTGGCGATAGTCAGATAGATTGGGGTAGGGAATTCCAAAGGATGGGAGAGGCTTGGGAGAAGTCCTGCAGGCGAGTATGGGATGAGGCGACAAGGTGGAAAATCAGGTCTTCTCATTCAACATCAGTACTCGACCTCAAGAATGCTTTTAAAAAGACATTTTAGACAATTGAATGCTTTCAACCCCGTGGCAATAGTTGGGGAAAGATTTTTTTTTTTTTTTTCAACTTTTAGAGTGTCTTAAAACAAAAAAGCTAGGTCCATAAGGACATTGTTTGGTAAGTTTGGTGTGGAAGAACATGAGTGGTCTTCACAGAACCCCGACCTCAACCATACTGAACACATTTGGAATGAAATGGGATGCCAAATGCAAGCCAGGTCTTCTCATACAACATCATGACCTGACCTCATGAATATTGTTGACTGAATAAGCACAGATTTCCACTGACATACTGCAAAATCTTCCAAAAAGCCTTCCTAGTAGAGTAGAAACTGTTAAAGCTGCAAAGCAGGAGCCATCCCCATATTAATATTCATGATTTTTCAGTGGGATATCCAACAAACCCAAATAGGTGAGTGTGAGCAGGAAGGAGGAGGGGAGCAAAATGCTGGGTACTGAAGAGGAGAAAATACATACAGAGGCCAAGTAGTGCATAACAAATATATTAATGTGAGATTTCTGAGCAGATAGTACTAAGTCTGTATATACCGTTGCACTGGCCTGGTTACACTTACAGAGAGCTATGCAGAGGATACCGGTACACATTGCTGATACCAGACAGCATCTGACAGAGGAGGTGGCTGAAAGGCAGACCGCAACGATGTACCTGGATGAAAAAAGGACTCCTGCCTAAGACACAAGCGACAGACCCTTTTCTACCCTTCCTCCACTGGAACCTCTCCCTGCGCTAGGTACTTTGTCCTTGTCCAGCAGGGTCTTTGTCCCTGACCTAGCCACTCTGCAAAATGTGTGCCAGCTGATGGGGGGCAGTTCTATTTATTAACACCGCCCACACCAAAGATGGCCACAGAGCAGTGGTGCATTTAGGTTTTGTGCTGCCCTAGGCCTGACTAACTTTGTGCACCCCCTAATTTAAATATGACCCACCCCTTCCTGTAAAGGCCACACCCCTTCCTGTTTATGACCCACCCTGTCATCTGTACGCCACAGACCACAACCACAGTCTATCTGTGCCCATCAGCATAGCCTTATCAGTGCCCATAAGTTCAGCCTCATCAGTCCTGCCTCATTATTGCCCATCAGTGCAGCGTACCAGTGGGGCCTCATCTGTGGCCATCAGTACAGCCCCATCAGTGGCCACCAGTGTAGCATATCATACCGGCAGGTAACAGTGTGACTGCTTTATAGGGGTGCCAGACTGATTTGCCTCCTGGACCCTGCCCTCTGGCCCAATTCGCCCCATATCTGGCCCAATTCGCCCCATAATACTGGAACTAAACTAAAAGTGTAGCGCAAGCTGGCGGGTACCCTTTTCGAGTGGGAGCCAGGAGGAGGCTGTTTTTTTTTCATGTGGTGTGCAGCTTTTTTGCTGCCCCCCTGCAAAGTGCCGCCCTAGGCCTGGGCCTTGTCGGCCTAGGCTAAGATACAGCACTGCCACAGAGATCAACCAGAGTATCAGCGTTCAATCAAGCAGCTGCTCTCCTGATGGCATCTACAGAGGCCTCAGAGGAACATTGCTTCTCCTTGCCTTCCGTTCTCCCTCTGCATGGCAGTTGCCAAACAATGCAATCCATACAAGAAGACTAAACTGCACCTACCGTGTCTACATGTGGGAGTCAGTTTTCGGCAAATATTGTTTGTATTGTCTAGTTTGCAGACATACATTTTGAGAATTCCCATCCCTCTGCTCTGCAACTGCCTTACTCCCCCTCTCCGCACTCTTTTTTAAAATATTCAGCAAGCATACTGTAGTTACGTATCTCTATATCTACAAAAAGAATGAGGTAAGATAAGGTTAGCAATGAGGTTTACTAAAGTCCTTGAGATGCAGATAGATATAAATGTTTTTTTTTACCACAAAACCAGAATTATATTTTAATTTCAAGTGGCTTATGTGTGCTGTAAACTTGAAATTCAGGATAGCTGGAAGGTCACTGACCCGCTGTCTCAGATCTCTAGAGGTTCAGATATTTTTTGCATAAAATGCTTGTAACTTGGAAATGGTGTGGTCAAATAGCAAGAAAAAAAAAAAAAAAAAAAAGAAGCGTTCTTTGATTCTGTAAGAACTAGCTCGTTATGTCTGAGGCATTTTACACTGGCTTAGAGAGGAGAGAAAAAAAATCACCTGTTACAATACTTGCTCTTGCTGCCTCAAGAATTTCAGTTAATAAAGAGAGCGCACAGGGGACTCCGGTATAAAAAACACTACTGAGAGTACAAATGCTCAAAGTGATGTATAAAAAGAGCAAAATAAATAAATTCAATGGACCAGAAATGAGGATGAAAAGAGCGATAGTACAATGGGGGAATAGGAAGCGGGGAAGTAGATTAAATTGACTAAGGTCCATTTCAGCAAAACCGTATAGACATGTAAATGGAGAATCATAGGCATAAACGCTGAAATTAGCTATACAGGCGTGCTTTGTGGGCAGGAAATTAGTCTATTTTTTCAGGGTTATTTATATTCAAGCCTTCAGTGGCAAGCTGTGAATCTGGGGAGATTGCTGAACTCAAAGTTTTAAGGTAAGAGTTACAGGCTCCACAAACTTATCTGAAGGCACAGTGAGTCCACATATGAACAAAGCATGCATACATGTGATAGTTACTACACGTGCCACAACAGTATGTACTGCTGGGGAAGCCTACTGCAACTGCTGCATTGCTGAAAAGGGCACACTGTAATACTAAATACTGTACACAGCCAGGGCCAGTGCTACCACTAGGCAGCAGCCTAGGGCACACTGCCTACTAGGGTGCAGCCATGGGCAGTTGTTGCTGGGTCCAAATCCCCCCCAGAGCTCCCTGCCCAGACACCCAGTCAGTGTCCCTGCTGCCACAGCCATGCTGCTCAGTAACAGCACGGCTGTGCAGCAATCAGAGCTGTCCCTGAATGTACAGTGGCTGACAGCATCTACCGCTGCCGCTGCTGCCTGTGCTTTTCTAAGCACTAGGGTTTTGTTGCCAGGACCACCCATTTCCTAGCAACTAATCACGTGTAAGGGGGTCTCTGGGGACCCTGATGTAATGGAGGCTCTGGAAAAGAAAAAATGCTAGCACTCTGAAAGGCCACTATAGGTGGCTAGATGTAACCAATATAGTAAAATATGTTTAAAATCAACTGTTCTCAAGGGATGGAATAATATTAATAATATATAAGCATGGAGAACAATCATGTATACACATGAAGGGAAAATATAGTGGGTGATCAAGTCCATAAATGAGTCCATGTGGGATCCCGAGGAAAGACAGGTGTACAAGCGGGATATGAAGCGAAATACTGCAGTAAGGGCAAAAAAGCTCCACAGCACAGTGAACTCAGCTCTGTGAGAAAGACATAAAAGGAAAAAGCGGAGCACCTCTAAGTGCAGTAATGGAGGCTCTGGGGACCATGATGTAAGGGGAGTGACTTTGGGCACCCTGATGTAAGAGGGAACTCTGGGGCCCCTGATTTATGGAGGGGAGACTCTGGGGATCGTGATGTAAGGGAGGACTCTGGGGATGCTGATTTAATGGGTCTCTGGGTGACCCTAATGTAAAGGGGGCTATGGAGTCCCTTATGTAATGGGGGACTTTGGGATCCTAGTAAAAGTGGGATCTCTGATGTAAGGGCAAACTCTGGGGACCCTGATTTAAGGAGTGGGAACTGTGGGAACCCTGATTTAAAGAGAGGGGACTGTTAAGACCCTGATGTAAGGGGGGATGACTCTGGGGACACTCATGAAAGGAGGGGGGACTCTGGGGACCCTGATGTAAGGGGGGGGGACGTTTGGGACCCTAATTAAATGGGTAAACTCTGATGTAACGGGTCAGGTCCGGGGGGCCGAAGCCTAAAGCTGTGTAAGCGCTGATGTTCCATATACTGCTGTTGGATTGGATGACATTAGCTGGAGATGAAGCTGTTTCCTTCAAACTTTGACCATTCTGTGAAGAAGAGGTATTTAGGCAATTACGTGCCACACAAGCCATGCTGCGCATAACTTTTTCCCAGCTACTCAGTCAGTCAGTCTCCACACAGAGCTAACATTGGCAAGGAGGTGAGAAAGTATCCCTGCACCGCCTTTATTTTTTTGGGGGGGAGGCGGTGGGATGCAAATAGCTGGTCTTGTCTAGGGCGCAAAATATTCTAGCACCGGCCCCATACACCGTGTCATTAAAGTGGAATAAAAGACTAACTATAGCCATTCTTAAAAATGCACCTAACACCTCCCACCTATCCTGCATACCCTGTATAAAAAATATCTGTGTACCTATTTTTAATCCCCTCTAGTACAGTCACATGACCCAGCAGTTCAGTGACTGGCTGCTGCAGGGGAGAGGAGGGAGCACTGGCAACAACTGGCCTACAGGAGCCTATGGCTGATATCCCGGACATTATAGCCATTGTTCAGCACTTCCCTACACAGGGGAGCTGGAGCTACAGCATCACATGATCAGACAGATTAAAAAAGGTAAGTTTACTGTCTTTTTTTATGCAGAGTTTCCAGGATAGGTGGGAAGAGGGGGAAGGGGGCATTTTTAAGAATAGTTAGCATTAGGCTTCACTACCACTTTAACCACTTGCCAATCAGGTTTTTTCTGGCACTTTTTGTTAACAAGTTTATTTTTTGCTAGAAAACTACTTAGAACCTCCAAACATTATACATTTTTTTGTAACAGAGACCCTATTGAATAAAATTGCGATCATTGCAATTTTATATGTCACATAGTATTTGCGCAGCAGTTTTTTAAACCCAATGTTTGGGGAAAAATACATTTTAATGAATTAAAAAAACAAAACATAATACATACTCCAATTTTTTTTTGGTAAAATGTGGGGAATGATGTTACGCCGAGTAAATGGATAACCAACTTTAAAATTGTGCACGCTCATGGAATGGCTACAAAATTTGGTACTTCTCCATTGGCGACGTTTTAAATGTCTTTACAGGTAACCTGTCTAGAAATACAGAGGAGATCTAGCACTAGAATTATTGCTCTCCCTCTACTGTTTTTGGGGCAATATCTCACATGTGTGGTGCGAACACTGTTTACATATGCGTGCGAGACTTACTTATGCATTCGCTTCTGCGTGCGAGCACCGAGGGACTTTACATTTCTTTAACTATTTTCTTATTTATTTTACTTTCTATTTTGTGTTTTAGCACTGTCCTTTTAATTTTTTTTGATCACTTTTATTCCTATTACAAGGAATATAAACATCCCTTATAATATAAATAAGGATGACGGGTTCTCTTTATGGAGAGATCCGGGGTCAAAAAGACCCCAAATCCCTTCTTTGCCTTTAAAAGCAAAAAATAAAACATTCTTTTTGATCTTTTGCTTTAAAAAAATAAATACAATTATTTACTTTCAGCCTGAACTAAAAGTGAATTCATGACTTCTCATGAGCCGCTCTAAATTCTTTAATGAAAAAGCCAGCTGCTGGCTGCAAAAAAAGGTACCAGGGTTATGACTTATATCTGTAGCCATAATTCTGGTAAACCACTTGCAGACCAAAACCTATATATATTATTTCACAAAAGTGAGTACACCCCTCACATTTTTGTAAATATTTTATTATATCTTTTCATGTGACAACACTGAAGAAATTACACTTTGCTACAATGTAAAGTAGTGAGTGTTCAGCTTGTATAACAGTGTAAGAGCCGGTTCACACTGGGGCGACTTGTCAGGCGACCTGGTTGCCTGACAAGTCGCCGTGGGTCGCCTGCCATAGATTAGCACAGGGCCCGTTCTGATAGGAGTGACACAAGTCGCTCCGACTTAGAAAAAGGGTCCTGTACTACTTTGGGGCGACCTGGAGCGACCTGGATTGACTTCAATGATATGAAGTCCGTGCATGTCGCTCCGAGGTCGCGGTGCGCGCTGTGCACCGCGACTTCACAGGTCGCCCCAGCAAGTCGGGTCGCCCCTATGTGAACCGGCTCTAAATGTGCTGTCCCCTCAAAATAACTCAACACACAGCCATTAATGTCTAAACCACTGGCAACAAAAGTGAGTACACCCCTAAGTGAAAATGTCCAAATTGGGCCCAAAGTGTCAATATTTTGTGTGGCCACCATTATTTTCCAGCACTACCTTAACCCTCTTGGGCATGGAGTTCACCAGAGCTTCACAGGTTGCCACTGGAGTCCTCTTCCACTACTCCATGACGACATCACAGAGCTGGTGGATGTTAGAGACCTTGCGCTCCTCCCCCTTCCATTTGAGGATGCCCCACAGATGCTCAATAGGATTTAAGTCTGGAGACATGCTTGGCCAGTCCATCACCTTTACCCTCAGCTTCTTTAGCAATTGCTGCGTGTTGAGTTATTTTGAGGGGACAGCAAATTTGCACTGTTATACAAGCTGTACACTCACTACTTTACATTGTATTGCATATACGTATTGCGGGGTCGGCAAGTGCCTTAAATTAGAACCAGTTATTTTTAGTTGTCTGTGTACTTTAGGGAATTTTCCAACAATTCCTTTCCCAGAGACATAGCTGGAAGTGAGAGGAGATTTCTCCAAAGTGAGAAAAAAACTCTTTTTAGACAACTGTCACGTGTTGCCAACTGAAGATTTTTCTCTTATCCTGGGGGCAACTCAATATTTTGGATTTCCTATTGCTGAGTTCAACGTGAATTATCATAGTGGACGAGCTTTTGGACGTAGGGTAGCAGTTCAGGAAAGCCTCCACGTATGGCTGATAATATTCAATATAGTTTAGCTTTAGTCACTGAAACAAGGTTGAAAGGGGAGGAGGCACCTCCATGGGTATTCCATGGCGCCCTATCTCCCTCTCCTCTGTTCCTCCCTCTTTGCTATATTTTGTGCTCTATGCCTTTAAGATATCAGTCTTAACTGGTATTTTCTGGATTCTTCTACAGCTCACGCCTCTGCCTATTGAAGTAGCTCTGTGACAATGGACCGGATTCACTCACCTACCTCCCTCCCCTTTGTTGTGGCATTTCTTTCCTAGTTTTCACTTTTTAATCGTGAGGGGCAAAATTGTGAGCAATTGTTAACTAATTATGGTTAGTTAGTAAAGTATGATTATTTAATGTATGATCACGATTTAAACCAATAAAAGTGCCTTGGCCATTTTTTTATTACCAAGCATTTGGTGCCCATTGTCTTATTTCTTTATTGAAGTTATGAATTTTAATGTGAGTCTGCGGTATAGCCTGGAATCCCATGGCGATAGTAGTGTGTTAGGCATCCAGACAAGCAAGAATATGTTTCAGATCACTATCAAAGGAAGAATATATGCCTTTGTTGACAGACTTTGCATCCCCATACAAGTCCATGAAAATGCAAAACCTGCTTGAAGCTGGTAAAATACAGATCTAGAGAAGGCCAACCACAGGTCAAATGCACTGGCCTGTGAATACTGATTGATCTCAGAAGCATCTCAAACTGATGTTATTGACTCAAGCACAAACCCATGGACACAGGCGCTTAAGAGGAGAGCTATAGGAGTACATTTCCATAGCTCCAACTTTCTGAGATGGGAACAAGGGACACCTATTATCAAAAGTATGTAGGCATAGGACACACACTCCCTTTAAAGGAGAATTATACTAAAAAATGCTCACCATTAAATAGAGTTAAAACACAGGGTCAGCATTAAGGAATCAAAGGTAAAGCAACCCTCCAGGAGTCCAAAATTGCTCCAGTTCATAAGTATAGTCAAGCAGGTCAAGGTGACAGAGTGGTCATCACGCCCTTCTTGTTTCCCTCCTTGTTGGGCGCCAAGCCAGGGTACATGAGAGGCCTACCCCAGGGTAGGTTCTTCTGGCTATGCTAGGGACTTTGTGTACAGGGTCACTGTTTACACATGAGGTACCTTTGCTTTTGTGACGTTTTCATCAATGCTCTAAGACCAGGTTGAGGCTGCTGTGGGGGAATTGAGACCCTTAAGGTGGGCCTTGTACACCATGTACACTTGCACTGCAACTGTTCTCCAGTTAACTGTCGGGTCTCCGTGACTATGCACACCTTATCTGCACATGCATTCAGGAGGGACATGCTGAGCCTTTTTCGCATCCACCTGTTCAGCGTTTTACACTACCATTCCCTAGTAGCGGAGTGTGCCCCACTGTGCACAATCTGTGGACTCCACACGAGCAATTAACTTGACTCTTAAACTTCCATACCTCTGTACAGTAACTTGTACTGCCAAAAGCCATACCGCCTATAACAGGTACATGCTACAGGCTGCTGTTAAACTTCAATTACCCAATGTAGCCACTTTTGTCTTGATGTCTTCAAATCCCAGTTTGTTGAATACCCACTCTGTAGACTATAGGTGCCGGTTACTTGCATTACACCCTTTTCAGTAACTTTAGACCAGGTAAAGACAATGTTTCAGAAAGCTTTACTTGCCTAATCTATCAGAGTTCATCAAGAGCATTTGTCCAGTGCCGGTGTCTTCAGGGCGGACCCCAGGTTCTGATGACTTTACATCCAGGTAGTGATGAGCAGCAACCTTCTATTCCTTGTGGGTGTTGTTCTCTGTCTCATTCCCTTAAGGGCATCAGGCCTAATGTGAGCCCTGGACCTTTAGGAACTCAACGTTTTTTAATCCCAAGCTCTTTGCTATAGGAACTCTTGTAGGTATGGACCCCTGTCCCTTTTATCTTATAAAGAACCAGTGGGTCGGACCCAGAAAAACCTACCAAGAGAACAAAGAACCAGAAAAGACATTACCTCCTACCCTCTCTCCTGGGACAGCGCCTAACTGGCAATTGTAACCCATTTACAAGTTAGTTAAAGTTCTCCAAACCATATCTGTAAGTGATTGTAAAGCTTCCCATTTTTTTCCATTCTAATATTAAATATGCTATACTTACCTGCTCTGTGCAATGGTTTTGCACAGAGCAGCCCCGATCTGGGGTCTCTGCTGGCACTCCTGGCCCCTCCCCCACCTTTGGTGCCCCCATCTGAAGCCGCTTCCTATGGTGAAACTTGTGTGGGCACGCTCCAGAGCCAGGCTGTTTGCATCTCTTTAGGCACACAGTCCGGCTCAGCCCTGCCCCCCGCTCTTTGCTCACAGGTTTTAACTGACAGCAGTAGTAGCCTATCACTCCCACTGCTCTCAGCCAAGTCTGTAGAAACAGGGACAGGGAAGAAAAGCTGCTGCAGACGTGCACAGCGCTGGACCAAGAATGGGCTCAGGTGAGTATTTGGGGGGGGGGGGGCGTTGCGGGAGGAGTTGCACTTAAAAGGTTTTTTACCCTAATACAGAGAATGCATTGGAGTAAAAAAAAAAAAACATTTTATCTTAACAACCACTAAGAAAGGGACTGTTATGCTGGAGTTTATGCTGGCGGTGAGCTAAAGCCTTGATTTTGGATTTGAGTTTTGGACTATTTTAATCATTTAAGCTTAAGATAAGCTGTTTTATTTGCCTTTTTTGAAAAATAAAGACTGTTTTGAGCCCCTGCATGGGTGATATTTTTGCTTGTGAATCCAAAAGACCCAATGTGTGAGCCGCTCAGGCTCTTGAAGGGGCACGAAACCCTGACATCCACCGCTGAGAGTGTCGGCCTAGGAGGGAGCTCACTCCGGCTCCTTTGAACGCTGAATATGTAAGGTCTTCCTTTAGCCACATATCTATGCAATCCCATGGAGCGATGGTTAGTGGCAACCTCAGCCTGGACTCCCATCAAGCCACACCCTCAACACATTTTGCTCCACCCTTCAGGGGATAATCATGAACGATATATTTGCTTGCCTATCCTGTGCTGATTCTCAAAAAACAATACATACATTGAAACAGAAAAATAAAGATGGTATCACACAGGTGGCTAGTGATCCAGGCTCCCAAATATCAATATACTAACATACTGCACATAAATAAAATTCAACTAATGCAATCTAAAATACTAACAAAAACACATAAAGCCATTTACAATTCTTCCCCATGCAACACCATCAACATCCTCCGGACTCATTCCCAGACCTCCTGCTCTCTAGCTCCCTTGTCTCCTGCTCCCTATGCTCATCTCCAGGACTTCTCCAGAGCCTCTCCCATCTTATGAAACTCTTTACCCCAATCTGTCTGGCTTTTTCTTACTCTGTTCACCTTTAAAGTGTTACTGAAACCAGGAGCCTGCATTCACTATATCTGGTCTCCCACAGTTTACAGAACATGGAAATGCTATTATTTTAGTAAATATAAACCGCTAAATACCTTTTCTCATCAGCGATATATAGCAGTCTTGTGACTTCTATCAGTGTTTAATTAAAGCTTGTAGGAGGAGTTTCCATTCTCCTCTGACTGTCCTATGAAGCTGCAAGACACCTGACCCTCTGTCTGGACAGTGCTGATTTGCTCTGTTCTGATCACATGCACCCTCCCAAGAAAAAAAAATAAAAATATTTTGAGCAATACACACCACACTAAGCATGTGCAGCTTGCCAAGCAGGCTCTGTACTTTCAGGAGATGGATTGGGGACTGTGGAAGAAGGAGAGGACCAGAGAAGACAGGGTCAAACAGCCTTTTTACACACTGCAGATGATTAACCCCTTAGGTTCCACAGTAAGAATAAAAAGCATACTATCATGCATATACAGACTGATTTTAGCATTGTGGGTTTAGTAACACTTTAAGGCCCCTTTCACACATGCTGTCCATTTGTCCATTTTTCATCCATCTGTTGACGGATAAAAAACGGACATCAATGCATCTCTTTGGAAAAACGGATGTACAGTATATGGATGATCATACATTTACATCAGTTTACATCCGCATCTGTCATCATCCATTTTTTTTAACTGATCAAAGCTCTAAGGGTCCTTTCACACGGGCTTTCCGCTCCGCAGACTCCGTTTTGCTCAGCGGGGATCGATCCACCAATCCCCGCTTAGCAGGCGGATGACAGCTCAGTCTCCGCTTACTTTGCAGAGACAGATCTGTCAGAGCCCCTCTCTCCTCTATTGGAGATCGGATGAGAAAGGACCGCCTGTCTGTTTTCATCCGATCCACTCTGATCCGATCCTCCACACAAATGGAAAATAGGGTTTCCATCCCTCTGGATTTCACGGACAGTATCGGATCAGATGGCAGCGGGTGTTAGCGGACATGTCACCGCTGACATCCACTGCTACTAAGGGTCCTTTCACACAAGCTCTCCGATCAGATCCGCCTGTCAGTTTTTTAGGCGGATCTGATCGGATGTTCCATGCAGCTCTATGGCCCCTTTCACACATGCTGTCCGTTTGTCCGTTTTTTCATCCATCCTTTGACAGATGATAAATGGACATCAATGCATCTCTATGGAAAAAACGGATGTAAATGGATGATCATTCATTTACATCAGTTTCCATCCGCATCCTGATCGGAAAGCCTGTGTGAAAGAGGCCTAATTTTCTTCTGTTCAAAAAATGAATCTGATGAAAAACGGACAAATGGTCAGTTTTTCATCCGTTTTTGCATTGGTAGTAAAAAATGATGGTAATGGTGATGGTTGGTAATGAAAAACTGATGACCATGGATGAAAAACTGATAAATACTTCATCCAGTTTGACGTGACTGAACTAATAAAATGAGCGGTCCGCATGTGTGAAAGAGGCCTAAGCAGTGCTATTTTTCAGCTGGAACTTGGTGGAACCACCTTTGGCTCAGGCCCTCTGCTCCCAGCTGCTCACTACCATGAAGTCTGGCTTCTGTGTTTACAAGTGACAGCTTGTCACAGATCTGATCTCCTGAGTGTCTCCCACTGAGTGAAAGACAAGGGAGATGCAGGTGCCAGGGGTGCAGTGCAGATGCCGTCAACCCCAGTGGATGATCTCAATGGAAGTGAGAGAGGCAGAGCCAACTACAATGTTCGGGAAAGTACTAGAGCCGGCAACAAAAGTAAGACATGTGGAAGATGGCAGAGCTTTAAAGGAGGTGGGGAGAAGATAGGGGTATTGGAGGGGGTGGGTGGGGGTGGTTGCATGCAGAGGCAAGAGCTGAAGAAGGGTGAAAGTGAGATGTGGATAGGGGATGCAGAGGTAAGCAGCTGTGGAAGAAGACTGAACTCTGTACCTTGTATGCAGCGCACCCCTGAACTCTGCACTATGTACGTAACGTACCCCTAAACTCTGCACTCGATTTGTAAATCCCCCTGAACTCTAAACTCTGTACGTAATGCACTCCTGATATTTAATGCCTCTTTAAAACCCTCCCACTGTTAGTGAAATTTGACCAAGCCCACTATTTGATGCGGTTTGATGTGTGTGTGGGGAGGGGGGGGGGTTTGAGGGGGGTTGTAGTTGAGTTCCTGTACCTATTTTCTGAGAAAAAAAAGCTCTGGGCCTAAGGGATCCCCGAAAACTCACTTCTTCAGGGAAGCCTATCCCATTTCCACCTAACCTCTGGACTTAAAATGTTTCCATCTGCTCATCACAGATATTACCTCTTGCACCAATTGCCCATCCCTGATAGATTGTAAGCTCTCACAATCGGGGCCCTTCTAATCCTTTTGTATTGAATTGTACTGTAAGTGTAACGTCTCCACTTATACTACAAAGTGCTGCGCACACAAAATATACCATCATGGTAATTCATTTACGAATACCCTACAATATCATACAAATACGAGTGAGCTAAAGTGATCCTTCTGGCTCCTGTTGATAGCGTGACCATATTGCCGTTCCGTTTTGTAAAGGTTTCTTTTTTTGCTAGCATTGTTCTGTGCAGGAAAAAACAGAGTATTTTTTCATAGTGACATTACAGCGGCTGAGATATTTTCTCCTTGGTGTACGGAGAAAACACAGCACACATTATCGTGTCTACACATCTTGTTACTGTTAATAACACATTAGTCGTCACAGCAACGGAAAAAACTCAGTTTTACTGTTTACTGCGCGTCAATCCCGAGGTGAGAAAGCTTAGTGGGCTCTCTGCGTCCATCTATTTATACCCCTGACTAAACTATCTTATTTAACTGTACTTCAGATAGAAATTACAGGGAGGGCAACTGTGGAGAGGAAAATTGTGCAGACGGCGAGAACAGGCTTCTGGTTTCTCAAATCAGCTGGTCTGGTTTCCAAAGAAGTATGGAAAAATGAAAGCGAAAGGATGATTGGTTGCTCTGGGTAACAAAACCTGCCCTTTCCTGCCCCTGGAGGTTGAGGGTGTGGGGTAACATACCAGGAGCGTAACTACAGGGGTTGCAGGGGGTGCAAGTGCAACCGGGCCCCATGCTCCAGGGGGCCTGTGCGGCTCCCCTGTAAACCTGGATAGGAGGGGCTGCGGGGGCACCATGTAGAGAAATCACTGTCCTTTTTCCTCCTGTAGCTGCAGGAGGAAAATGGAGGAGATTGGTTCTTCTGTATGCTGCCCCCACCACTCCTCCCATACAGTTCACTTGTGTTCTGCTGTCTTTGCAGGACTTGTGAAAGGGTCCCGCTGCGGGACCGTAATAAAGGGCCCAGCAGAGAGAGTAAAGGGTCCAAAGATCAGTGGGAAGAGCCCCAGGCTTGAAGGGAAGGGCCCTGGCCAGGGGTCCAGGGGGCCCTTCATGGTTTCTTGCACCGGGGCCCTAAAGGTTCTAGTTACGCCTCTGTAACATACTGTATGTATATCTATGCCCTCACAATCCATAATTGGTTTCAAACCAATAACGCAGTCTTAGGGTCCATTCACACCTGAGCGTAGCACAGCAAAAGCTGCTGGAGCTCATTTTGTTTTAGCTTTTTTTTTTAGTGGATCGTTTTTGGAGCAGCACCATTTAAATTGGCCTCCCTCTGCACCAAAAACGTCCACTAAAAAACAAAAAAGCTAAAAAAAAATGCACTTCAGGATTTTGGGAGAATTTTTGGAGTGGCACCATTTATTTAAATTGGCCTCCCTCAGCTCCAAAATTGCTCCGCTAAAAAACAAAAAAAGCTAAAAAAAAATGCGCTTCAGCATTTTTGGAGTGGCACCATTCATTTCAATCAGGCCTCCCTCTGCTCCAAAAACACTAGAAAAAAAAGCTCATGTACCAAATCTTGGCACAGATCCAGGAGCATTTGCAGTTGCAATTTTTGCTGCAATTGTAGCACCTTTAGTCGATTGACAATCATGGCAAAATCGCATTCTGTTTTGGGTGCCAAAATCACATGGCGTTTGGGGTGCCATTAAAGAGGAAGTAAACCCTCCTCTGTAAGTTGTACCTATAGGTAGGCCTATGATAAGGCTTACCTATAGGTACTGTAAATATCTCCTAAACATGCACCGTTTAGGAAATATTTACCTTACATGCAGCCAGTGACATCACTGGCGCATGCGCTCTGGAGGAACGGCCGCTGGTGCCGTTCCTTCAGAGCCCCGTGCCGTGACCGTCAGCTCCCGCGCGCGTGCGCGGGAGTGACGTCACCGCGGCTCCGGCCAATCAGATGGCCGGATGCCACGATCCCGGAAGACGGGCGACTGAACACGTCGCCAGTCATAGAGGTAAGCGGGCGGCACGGCGGGGGCTCGTTCTAAGGTAAGTATTTCATAATGAGCTAGTATGCAATGCATACTAGCTCATTATGTGTTTCTCTTTCAGGTTGAAAAAAAATAAATAAATTTGGGTTTACAACCTCTTTAAGAAATAATGGTATTGCAAACGCGTTCCACGTTTTACCACAATTCTGGAATCAAGGGCATAATCACGGCGATTCCGCTAGGAATCTAAATTGCTCAGGTATGAACGGAGCCTTGAGGCTCTGTTCACATCTTGGCCTATTGGATCACGTGGGGCCCGGTATGGACTAGGGTGGGGGGGGGACCCACACTGGTTTTTTTTTTCATCCTTTTTATTCATCTGCTTTTTTTTTACAATCATCTGTCATCCCCAAGCTGTTTTTTGACAAGACCCGGTCGGCTCCTTAGCAACCAGCTCAATGCGGTAAATTACTGCATTGAATAATGCTATAATTACCGCTAAATCGAACACAAACTTAATGGTAAATTCCTAGTGAATTGAATTTTCACAACTGATTTACTGCATGCTGTATTTTACCGCATTTTATTTTCCATTATTTAACTCAACCTCATAGTACTATAAGAATCCAAATGCTGAATGCTGTCATTATGTATGCGTAAACCCAATCACTAACATAATTTATAAGCTTTAACATATTAATGTGATTTGGAAAGTCGTTTTCAATATTTGTAAATCTGCAGCTTTCATTAAAATAATATCTGGTGATCTGCCATGAAGGTCTTGTTCAGAAACGTCCTGATACGCTTTGTCCCTTTCTCCCAGTTGTGATGCTGTGTTGTGATCCTGTCATCTAGGCTTCCTATGGAGACAAGTGGCTATTTCAACAAATATTATGCAGGCATGGTTTACTTTTGTTATCATCGGGAAACCGGCTCCGGTAAGTGCCATGCAGCCATCACTGGATTTTATAAAGACAGACAGAGGCTGTAAACAAACTGCAGGAAATCAGTAGCACTGAAATGCAATATTAAAAAACACACAATTGTTTATGATACACAGAGCTAAAGACTGGATACACACTATGCAACTTTTGTTGTTAGATTTCCTTTAGATTTATCTTCAACTATGTAGTGCAAGGGCCTGCCTGATTGCATACAAATTAAAAGTGTTTAAATTTGACCTCATATTATATGGTTTTGGTAAATCTAAAGGAAAAATCTAAAGACAATTGTATAGTGTGTATCCAGCTTAAGGAAAAAAAAAAAATTCTGTTCAGTTAGGCCCCTTTCACACGTGCCGCTCCATTGGTGGACTCCGTTTTTCTCAGCGGAGGATCGATCCGCTGATCCACCGCTGAGCAGGCTGATGGCAGCTCTGTCTCTGCTCTGTGTGCGGAGACAGGGCTGTCAGGCCCCCGCTCTTCTCTATAGGGGAATCGGATGAAAACGGACCGCCTGTCTGTTGTCATCCGATCCAATCCGCCAGACGGATGGAAAATATGGTTTCCATCCGTCCGGATTTGACGGACAGGATCGGATCGGATGTGAGCGGACTTGTCTCTGCTGATATCCAATGCCCCATAGAGATGCATGGGGCATCCGTTTAGATCAGCCTGAAAAACTGACAGGATCTGAATGGTCCGCAAGTGTGAAAGGGGCCTTAGGGTTTGTGAATAAGGTAGTTAATCCTATCAATGGGGTTGAATTATTAAAACTTAAGAGTGAAAAATCTGGTGCAGCTGTGCATGGTAGCCAATCAGCTTTTAACTTGAGCTTGTTCAATTAGGCCCCTTTCACACAGGCTGACCGTTCAGATCCGCCTGTCCCTTTTTTTGGCGGATCTGAAGGGTCCCCCCATGCATTCCTATGGGGCATCAGATGGCAGCGGAGACATGTCCGCTGACATCCGACCCGATCCGATCCGTCAAATCTGGACGGATGGAAACCCTATTTTCAATCCGTCCAGCGGATCGGATCGGATGGGATCAGAAGAAAATGGACCGACAGTCCGTTCCCATCCGATTTCCCCCATAGAGATGCATGGGGAACTGACAGCTGTGTCTCCGCACACACCACGGAGACACAACTGTCCTCCTGCTGCTAAGTGGGGGATCGGCGGCTCGATCCCCCGCTGAGAAAAACGGAATCTGTCCAACGGACAGATAGTGCATGGATTGCAGGAAAAAACTTACCAGGAAAGGTTAAAGGACCTTAACATGTATAGCTTGGAAGAAAGAAGAGACAGAGGGGATATGATAGAAACTTTTAAATACATAAAGGGAATCAACTCGGTAAAGGAGGAGAGCATATTTAAAAGAAGAAAAACTACCACAAGAGGACACAGTTTTAAATTAGAGAGGCAAAGGTTTAAAAGTAATATGAGGAAGTATTACTTTACTGAGAGAGTAGTGGATGCATGGAATAACCTTCCTGCAAAAGTGGTAGCTGCAAATACAGTGAAGGAGTTTAAGCATGCATGGGATAGGCATAAGGCTATCCTTCATATAAGATAGGGC
The DNA here is from genome assembly GCF_965119305.1 of Pelophylax lessonae. Classification (NCBI taxonomy): domain Eukaryota; kingdom Metazoa; phylum Chordata; class Amphibia; order Anura; family Ranidae; genus Pelophylax; species Pelophylax lessonae. The sequence continues at coordinate 256,939,968 of NC_138775.1, read as the reverse complement.
CAGGGACTATTCATAGGATTCAGATATATTGGGCAGACTAGATGGGCCAAATGGTTCTTATCTGCCGACACATTCTATGTTTCTATGTTTCTAGTGTGAAAGGGGCCTTAAGCTTTGACAAAAGAAACCTGGCTACCATGCAGAACTGCACCAGATTTAACACTCTCCAGTTTATTAAATCAAGCTCCATATGTGGTTTGTCTTCTTCGAGAAGGATTTAGGGTAGAGTTGGGGAGAAGTCAAGCAGTGTGCTAATCATAGCTGGTTACATTTTAAATGGCCGTACCTGCCTTTTATTATAAAACTTTTATAAATAATGTAGAAATGCATTTACATAACCATATAATGATCAAAATGGATAAGGTTGCAGGTCAATGAAGACACCATGAGAAGTTGTATCTTCGGAACCAGCCTTACAACACCTCAAGGACAATATCAACTTGACTGCAGACAGCTATTTATCCATATAAAGTCATTACAAATTTTACTACATCGAATTAAAGTAAATGTAAATGTGGTCATTTAATTAAAAAAAATATATATACTTACCTGCTTTGTGCAAATGTTTTGCACATAACAGCCCTGCTCCTCTTCTTTGTGGGTCCCCCGTTGGCGGTCCTGTCTTCTCCCCCCCCTACTGAAAACCAATATAACAAAATAAAAAAAGAGAAAAAAAAAGGAAAAATTATATATCTGGGAGCTCTGCGCAATCCACACAAGAGAAAGAGGTTCTTCCCCTAAGATTATGGGCGGGGGGTTAAATCAAAATGCAAACGATATAAAAATATGAAAACCAGAAAAAGAAAGGATAAAACACATCCTGTAGTTAAGAGGTTTATTGATCAGCCAAATTAGGCAAATAAAATGATTGACGGCATCAGATCCTGAAGATCTATAAAATAACCTCCTCTATACCCACTCCACTCAGCTAAAATACCCCTAACTCTCTCAAAAAATATCCCAAAATAATATCCCGTAACCCCGCCTATAGGATGGTTCTCCCGTGGAAGCTGGTGATAGACTCCCCTCAGAGCCCACTCCTTCCTGCCTAATAGCCTGCACTAATAGCTCCACAATTGAAACAGCTACTAAGAACCTGTCAGTACCCTGAGAGGCCAGCACCCCACCTTAGAACCCCAATGGGTGAATGAGGTGCTAGAACTCTTACAAGGTAAGGACTAAATCCAGATAGGAGCAGCATGAAACAAAAACAGTGTGGAGGTCAACAAAAAAACACAATGAAAATTGGAAAAAATGATAATCCATAAAAAAATAATCAACTCCTGTAGACCGTTGCAAATAGACAGAGCAGCATGCTAAGGTTAAGCCCGTATACCGGTGTGCAGCCACAAGAATCATGTAAAGTTGTAAAAAGTGACTTAGTGACATACAAAGAAGACGCTAGTTAGCCAGGTGAAAGTCTAGGGTTATATTCACTAATCATGTAGAAGTCCACAATAGGCATCAGCTTGTGGTAATCAAAAGAAGCCAGAGAGAGGACATAGGTAGAACATCCAGTCCTAAATAAATGGAATATGTAACACAATAGACTCTCATAGGTGTGTGTGGTCCAGCCTGTAGCACTGGGGTGGTCCAAAAAAAAAGTTTAACCCTAACCCATATGTCAGCATACAGCCGATATGATCATTCACACAACCACCTTGGGTCTATGAGGGCTGTAGTACTCACGATCCTTGGTCTGTTCAAGTAGCCTCACGCTGTGCTATATTGTGTCTTTTGCTTGTCTCCTGTGGACATATATTCTAAAATGTTGGTTCCTGTTGCAGTACCGAGCTTAACGGTCATACGATGTAAAAGCCAATAAAGTAATGATGGTAACAGCTCCCACTGTGCGCTGGTCAGTCTCGGATAGTCCAGACAAGTACATGCAACAGGTGTATCAAGATGTAAAGTCATGTGGCAGGACAGGGAGGAAGGGGGTTCGTCCCTAGATCGTCCCTGTGTCTACATGTTTCGTTCTGCCCACCAGAACTTCATCAGGACATATGAGCCATGAGTTGTCTCCAGGTTAAATCAGGCCTAAATCCCACCCCTTCTGATCGGGGGATGACCCATAATGTAAGCCAATATTCAACTCACTAACGATAAAAGTATACACACTAATCGAGTTGCCCCTAATAGAGCAATCAAGTGGAACTTATAGGGATCAGCCCCCATATTAGGGGGTTTTATATAGACAGAGAGCAAGTATATAGAAGTATATAGCGAGAGGAACCAGTATCGAACATGCCTCTTGCTATGGGGGCACTTAAGCAGGCTCGCCCCCGAGCCACACTCCTGTGAATGGACATTGTCCATTCACATACAGGGCATGACTCAGCACCACCCCTGCTCTCTCCTCATTGGCTCACTGGCTGTGATTGACAGCAGCAACAGTAAATGGCTCCCGTTGCTGTGTCGCTGGATCAAGATGGGGCTCACGTAAGTAAAAGGAGGGATGGGGTGATTCATAGAATGCATTAGGGTAAAAATCCTTCTGCCTTTAAGGTAAAAAAAAGGTAAAAAGCCTTCAGCTCTTCGCTTATTTGGTTCCGTGACCAACTTGCCTGCCTTTAAACCATATGGCAACTGCTTTGACTTTGTAACCAATGAACCAAGTGCCATAATATAGTATGGGTGGTTGGGAAGTTCTCTCATTGTCTTCAGATTTCCAACTGGAGCCACCTCACCCTTCCCTCTGGAGCTCCATTGGAGCCCTCTTTAAGCCAGCTCCCATCCAACCAATTAAGTAGGTGACTACCTGATTCTCCTTCTCACTTATTCATGTAGGCACTACGCTTATTTGGTTCTTTTCCCATTGCTTCGGCCCTATCTCATTTACTTTAATGTAGGTACAGGACAATTTAGAGACATATATTTATATATATATATATATTGCATTGTGGGTTTTTTTTGTAATAAAACAGTACTTTTTTATTTTGCTCTCTGAAGAGTATTCAGAGCTTTGGAATATTTTCTACTTCTAAGTGCATGACATTGTATCACATTGCTCGATGTGAGAGATTTTTCAAGGAACTGTCTACACTTTTCAATCAGCGACACCTTTATGACATTCAAAACACAACTCAACTCTGTTTCAGTCACTCATACACTTTGACACATGATGACATTGTTCAAGGCTGGCCCCCAGTCAAGAAACTGCCTATCACTTCTTCTTAAAGGGGGGCTTTGGGATTATTATTTTTTTCATATTTTTCAAAAATAATTGAATTTCTTCAAGCCCCTGGCATTGGATTAGTAAGATACTACATTTTACCAAGTATTACAAGAACATAAAAAGCAACTCTAGTGCAAAAATCAATACCTCTTTTCACACAGTTATTATGATGACTGTCTAACTGTATTTTGTTTTCTTCCTCTGTAACTTGTTTTTTTTTTCACAGTTTCCATGTTATATATCAAGTCACTATGGGAAATGTGGGTTTTCATCTAAATACAGCACTGAGTATTTTAGTAAAATGTCACAAAATATAATATACTGTGTGTGACAACTGACATGTAAAATGCTTAGGTGTGAGCATATCATTCTGTGCTAGCTGCCATTATCAACTAAAGGAAGCCTACTGAAAACCAGCAGCAATTGGGCTTATACAATAATTTGAATATTTAGTCCTAAACTAAAGCCCAGTCGAAACATTAGATTAAATCAGCTAATTGCATTGCAAGTGCATACAAGCTAATTTTGTTCAAAGTTTCTGTTCTTTAGAAACTAGCCAAAGCCTGAGTAGAAAAGTCTACCCCCTACCAGCATGCTGCAAAGGAGGATCCTTTAACTTTATGTGGAAGCATAAAACAATTGCAATAGATAGATCTATAGGCATGCACACAGGGTGCAGCAGGCGGGCACACCCTAATCACCCTGCGTGCCACAGATTCCCCCTGCTGAACACCCCCCCAGCAGCTGATGTTACAGAAAGGGACTAGGTGGGGATTGTCTGTGCTCAGTCTCTTTTTCTTTTCTTTCTCTGCCCAAATGGGACTCCTAACAAATTGCAAAAAAAAAAAAACATATATATATTTATATATATATATATATATATATATATATATACATATATATATATATATATATATATATGGAATATAGTAAAAAATGATTAAAAATCTAATTTAAAAAAATAATAACAAAATAAAATAATGAAAAAAAAAAAACTACTGACAGCAATCTCTGCTCTACTGACAAAGTCCACTGCCCTACTGACAAAGTCCACTGCCCTACTGACTGACACCATCCACTGTCCTACTGACACCAGCCTCTGCCCTACTGACAAGTCCACTGCCCTACTGACACTGTTCACTGCTTTACTGACTGACACCATCCACTGTCCTACTGACACCAGCCTCTGCCCTACTGACACTGTCCACTGCTTTACTGACTGACATCATCCACTGTCCTACTGACACCAGCCTCTGCCCTACTGACAAGTCCACTGCCCTACTGACACTGTTCACTGCTTTACTGACTGACACCATCCACTGTCCTACTGACACTAGCCTCTGCCCTACTGACACTGTCCACTGCTTTACTGACTGACATCATCCACTGTCCTACTGACACCAGCCTCTGCCCTACTGACACTGTCCACTGCTTTACTGACTGACATCCATTGCTCTATTAACACTGCTCTTTGATCTACTGTGCATGTTGAGGTTTGGGTGCACAACCAAATTAAATAGGCTGAGCACACCTATGGCTAGATCTAAATCTTCTAAGGCCAGACATAGATGGATCGAATGCTGACCCGCTAATTATATTCAAACCATGTATGGGCAGCTGAATACACCCGAGTTGATCGATTGATCAGCTTGGGTACAACCAGCATTTTGGATTTTGCATGCGATTATTGCTAGAGGCTATAGTTGCTAGTAATAATCATTGTGTGTTCTCCTGGCTGGGATGCCCCCCCTCCCCCCCCCCCTCCGCTGAACAGAAAAGCTCAACAGGAGGGATTGCCCTATCAATGCTGACTATGTGGTTGCAAGAAAAGAAAATGGCTCCATTTATGGTCGGCTTTAGGTCTATCTGTTGATATTGTTCTTCATTGTTTTGTCTCTTAACCCACCCTGATGAAGGAGGAGTTGTGAACCATCAAAATGTGATCTACTTATTGATCTTTTATCAAGATGGACTTTTCATAAACGCTTGCTGCACTCATCCTTCACACTTTCTTTGGACTGCTGCAGGGACTCATAAGAGTTCCCCTGTATGGTAGAGATATGCACCCCAGGTTAAACCATGTTATATTAGTCTTTGGACCCAGCACCACAACAACACCCATTTCATCTCACAAGGGGTGGAGCTTGTACAAAACAGGTGTTATTATTCAGGTGTGCTCAGGGCAGCATAGTGAAATATGGGGTCTGGAAACTCAGGTGTGTGTGCTTTAAATAACTGTTGCTCTGTGCTATGCCACTTTGGCACAAATTGTTATGACTTTTTTGAATACTTTTATTAAAAGTTGCATCATGTCCCAATTTGTGAATTTTAGAACTTGAAAATATAAAGGTTAAAAAAAAAAAAACTAAAATGTGATATACTTTTATGTCCAGTTTTGATATGTTAAAGAATATGGAAACCCAGCATTTCATATTCCTGACATGTTTCTCCTGTACCATGTACTTGTATGAAAAAGTATCCTGTTCTCTTTGTATTTCTTCCTTTGTGTGATGTCCATGGTGTTCCTGCCAGTCCCTCTGTCTTCCTATTAAAAATTGACCACACTAAGCAGGAGAACACGACGTGGTCAGTTTTTTGGCTGTGCTGGAAACTCAGCTTGCTCTCCCCCAATGATCAAACTTGTCCTGACACCCCTTCCCCTGGGAAAATCAGTGTGCTGCTGCTTCTCCTCCCCCAGCTCTCATGCAGCTGAAAATAGAGGGGATGTAATTACTTATAAAAAAGGGAAAAAAAGGCATTTATAATGTTTTGATATTTATACACATATGTTTTGACTTGCATTTCTATTTTAAACTGAATGGGTTGTTTTAGAAAGTGAGGGTTTACAATCACTTTATTGTGAGTTACATTGCATGTTATCATGTATTCGCAGCCCATTCGTTATAAATGGGACTGCCAATGTACCGCGCGTAAAGGAGAAATGCGAATGAGACTTTTTTACATCGCCGCACACCACCACAATGTGTTGTCCTCTACATACAGTGTGTTGAGGTACCATTCACAACATATAGTAAATCAACACACGCCACATAGAACCACGCTTTATGGTTGTGTGTAGTGATGAGCTTCGTGTTCGACTCGAACACTGCCTGTTTGCCCGTTCGCCGAATGGCGAACAAATTGGCTTCTTCGCGGGAACTTCGAGTACCCGCATCCATAATAATTCAATAGGTTTTATTTAATATCCATAATTAATATTAATCACCCGCTGGCCAGGGAATTCATTCCACAGCCTCTCATTTGCAAGCCCCTTATTCTAGCACCTATGCCACCAAGCCAGCTATTTAACCTAAGACTCTTTCTGCCTAACTAACTTCTATCTGAGTTTGACAGCTCTTTTATAGGGCTCTGACATCACCAGCACCCCATAATCCACTGCTCAGGTGCAGTGAATAAATTACTGATGTCACGTCAGAAGGGGTGGGGACAATTAATAGGTTTTAATTAAAATCCATAATTAATATTGATCACCCGCTGGCCAGAGTATTTAAACCCCCAGCCTCTCATTTGCTAGCCCATTATTCTACCAGCTTTGCCACCAAGCCAGCTGATTAACCTAAGACTCTCTTTGCCTAACTAACTTCTATCTGAGTTTGACAGCTCTTTTATAGGGCTCTGACATCACCAGCACCCCATAATCCACTGCTCAGGTGCAGTGAATAAATTACTGACGTCGTGGAGAAAAAAATAGCAAATAAAGAAAAAACAATATAGCGTATACAATTGCGATACAAATCATATTGTAATTGAACATTATTAAAAATGACCTTTCCTTTTCAATCTGCAGTTGTTGTAATTTTCTGAAAATGCAATGCAATATGGCTACCTGGAGTTGTTCTGTACACAGAATGCATATAACCACACCCCATGAACATAATTTCCTGCTTGTGTGACTGACTCACCAATTTTCCCAGAAGTATGCACTAAGATACAAGTCAGATTTCTGGCAACCACTGCAACAAAAATGTCATTTTTGGTGACATACTACCAATAGGAACATGTCTAAAGGGATACAGGCCCAGGAGATTTCCTCATTAGAACCCTGCAGCTGCCACAGCTGACAGATAATTATGAAACCACTCCCATTAGACCCACTCAGCACAGAGGCACAGAGAAACAAACAATGATTTCTTCAGAAATGCAAAAAGGTAGAAATCTGCAACAAAGTTTGTTATAATCCTTGCAGTGTACAGAGATCACCCAGAGGGAAATGTTTTTTTCTCAACAAAAGTGGAGTTATGCTTTAAAGATAGAATCTAACCCTTCTGTTCTCTATGAAAACATCATTTTTTTGCCTCTACGTACACATTCAAATTTATATAACATTTTAGGGCTCATTAAAACTAGAGGTTGGAGGGGCAGTAAAACCCCACGTTTGATGCGCTCTTTTACCGCCGAGCATGTACACATGCCACAGCCATGATCTGTGCTTCATGGCTCCAGCAGGAATTATACCCCCTGTTGCTTTCCAAGGGTGTGTAATGCCTGCTGAAAAGCAATGGCTGTGCGAGTGCCCCACAACCACATGGTTGCAGCTCTGCAAAATTTGAGGGACTAAAACAGGGGATACAAAGTTTCCTCACTGCCTGTCAAATGCTCCCTAAAGAGCAACCCAGGTTGCTCTTCAGAGACCAAAGCACAGGTGAACAAGCTCTTAGTGATTGGGTTTCCCTTAACTTTTATTACAGGCACTTATATAGCTTTATCAATTTATGTAGCTCTTTAAATATTTATATTATACATTTACATCAGTCCCTGGCCTCAAGGAGCTTACAATCTAAGATCCCTAAATCACATTCATACATACTAGGGCCCATTTACCTAGCATGTCTCTGGAGTGTGGGAGGAAATCCACACATGTGCATAAAGAACATGCAAACTCTGTGCAGGTGGTGTCATGGTTGAGATTCAAGCCAACAACCCTAGTGCTGCCAGACAGAGGCGTCAACCACTATGCCACTGTGCTGCCCCCAATTCACTCTGGCTCCACATGCCACATGCTATTTCTAGGTAAGTGACTCTTAGGCTGGTGTCACACTAGCTGCGGCCACGGCTCACAGCAGGGGGTCCGGTGTGTGTCTGTTTACTGTTTCAGGTGCACCATTGTAAAACAAGCCAAAGAGTACTGAAACCAAAAAGCAAGGCCAAGAGCAAAAAAATAAAATAAAAAAAATAGCGTACGGTAGACATGACCAGGTGAAGGGGGGAGACAAGTTAGGGAAGGGTTAATAGTTGGGTAGAGTTGGGTAGTTTAGGTGATGGAAGTCTTACCTGATTGGGGGGGTTGAGTGTGGCTGGGTGGGGTCTGGGGCAGCTTTAGGAGGGGTAGTGAGTCCTGGCATCCAGTGGAGATCGGATATGCTGGAGGTTGGGGACATCTGTTCCACACTGGTCAAGAGTCAAGCAACTAGTATTTTTAAATAGAGGTCCACAGTGCCAGCCTACCTTCATGACAGGTTTCCTTTAAATATTTTTTGGTAACTTTGATATTTACAGTCAGTACTGGAGTGAATCAGATCGGTTAAAAATTCTCTACAAGCACTGCGGAATACATCAGAACTACATGAATAAAATAAAAATACATCTCTTTATTTTTTAGCATTTCCTCTCTTCTAGCTAACCTAGCCTTATGTTTCTGCCCAAAGCTTGCGATAAAAATACAGCACAGTTTTTTTTTTCTTGAACTCTTCGCATGTATTTTTATGGGAATATAATAATGAGCACAAGTAAATAGATGGCAGGAACTTTCTGTTCCTTTGTGCCTCTCGCATACGAAAGAGTGACAAGGGAAGGTCAAACTCCTGTGATTTACAAGGAACTAACCAAACTGAAATTGATTTATATATCCTGTACTTCCAGTCACTGTCTTCTGTGTACAGCTGGGCCGAAAATAGTGAAAACTCAATGAAAAGATTAAAGTCTACCTGTCATTCACACTACATTGAGATGGCCATCTTGGGTACCTAATCAATAATCAGCCTATTAGTAAACTAGAAGCAACATTGTGCCTCTTACAATTAGTGCTTAAATTGATATTAAAACTTTTTTTTATTATTATTTTTATACAGGCTGAATTTTATGCCAAATGTTTTGTACAATTTATTACAGGGCACTGCTCATGACAATTTGCATTCTAATATGTTTATTTTCTTGCTGTCCCGAGTAGTTGTTGTCCAGAGGAGGGGCCTTCTGCTTTAGTCTATAACTGCCCAGCTACTAATGCATACTTGAGCTGTCTGCTTACCTGTGTATAGATGGCAGGCTAGAAACCCTTCACTAACACCATTCCCCTGATCCCATGGCAGCACCAACCCTTAAGTGGTTGGGAGGCCAGTTCTTCCATGGTTCCCGTTCAGGGCTCCTACAGTTCAGCGGAACAACTGGGGTCCATTTATCTCAGTGACCCAAGTTACCTTTGTGTGTGTTCCATAGAGGGATCTGCTCTTTACTGCCCAAAGGGGGGCCTCTTCCATTGACCACCACCACTTCCGACCCAACAAGGTTTACACTATATACCTTGTATTCAGGATCCTATCCAGCCAGCACCAGCGTAGCATGTTAAGAGTTGCACCAGTCCAGCTGCCTGCTTGTGGGCAGGACCCAGCTTATTTCCACATAGTCACCACCTCAACAAACAGGTTTGCAGGGCATACCGGGTTGCTTAGCACCACCCCATACCCACATGTGGGGATGAGCTTTGAGTTGAGTTGAATGTTTAACTTGAACACTTGATTCATCGAATGATGAACAGGAACTTTGAGTTCCTGCATTATCATGGACTCTGACCTCTGATTCCAATAAATCACCTGCTGTCCAGGGGATACGAACACACAGTCATCTCAATTGCAAGCCTGGTATTCTACCACCTACACCACCGTTAAGCCTACTTAAGGTGAATACACTCTCCCTAAATTTTATCTTATCCACTGTGTGTGTAGGGTGAGCTAGGAGTTAGTTAGTGAGGCAGGGAAAGTGTGTTCAGTCGAAGCATGCTTGACGGTGGCATATCTGGTAGAATACAAGGCTTGCAAGTGTGAGGTAGAGGGTTCAAATCCCTTGGCCAGCAGATGATTTATAAGTGTAATTTTATATTTAGTAATACATTGCTGGCAGGGAGAGAGAGATTTTTGCTTTTTACAGTTTTTTGAGATCAGATAGTGCAGTGTATACCACAAAGTTATATATATATATATATATATATATATATATATATAGTAGGCACTTCAGTTTATATCAGTTTATGACAGTATTGCTGAAAAAAAAAAGGCATGGGGTCCCCCCTAAGATCCATACCAGACCGTTATCCGAGCACACAGCCTGGCTGGCCAGGATGGGGTTGAGGGCGAATGAGCGCCCCCCCTCCTTGACCATACCTGGCCACATACCCTCAACATGGGGGGTGGGTGCCATGTTGATGGGGACAGGGGTCTCTTCCCGACAACTGTGGGCTGTGGTTGTGGGGGTCTGCGGGGGGAGGCTTTATAAAATCTGGAAGCCCCCTTTAACAAGGGTGCCCCCAGATCCCAGTTTCCCCTATGTGAATGGATATTGGGTACATCGTACCCCTACCCATTCACCAAAAAAGTTTACAAAAAAATAAAGACAAAAGCCAGTTTTGGAAAAGTTCTTTATTAAAAAATAAAAAAATGGTGTCCCCCGATGATCAGTCGCCCACCTGCGACCTAGAAAAAAAAAAGAAGCTCCTGCTTCTTCGGGCGCTTCCTGCGCTATGAGCTGTTTTGAGTTTGACAGCTCTTTTATAGAGATCTGACGTCACGAGCTGCCCCACAATGCACTGCTAAGGTACAGTGAATAAATTACTGATAGCTTTAAGGGGCGGGTCACAAAGTGTAATTAGCATAGTCTCCTCCTTCGACGCACAGGAAATCACCTTCCAAGAATGATACATGCAAGCTTCATCAGAGGGTTCATGCTTGCTGTGTCCCCCGATCCCTTAATGTGGTGGGAAGTACTACATGTCACATGACTGTGGTATATGGCAGTGACAAAATGGCATTTTGGATAATTATTTTCAAGTTTGCTGCTGCATTTGATGAAGATTCATCTAAAGTTATTAATATAGGTTTAATGACACTTAAACAAATATGAAGCTTTATTACTACTTTAATGAATTTATGGCCTCAAAAACTATTTTAAAATAGACCTGACTCATAGAAATGTCTGCTGAATGTGAATCCAAAATTTTACTTTTCATGTAAAAGTCTTTCTCAGTTGCACCCTGTTCTACATCCTGTGCCTCCCAATTGGTCAGTGTGGCTGCCTATAACATTTTAGAACTAGTAGGTGTTCAGAGGAAACTGGAAAAGTCAAAAGATTGTCTACAGCTTTGAGTCTACTGACATAATTTTCCACAAAAGGTAGCCTTTACTAATGTATTTTTTTATTGAATGGTCATCTTTAAAAGCTCGGGTTTGTGCCAGGTTGTGCTCTTTAATATAGAAATACGTTTTACATCTAAATGGGCTATTAATGAGCCTTTGAAATTTGGAGGGGAGGTATATTTTGGAAGCAGTAATGGAGAATCACATTATCCATTCTAAAAATCAATTGAGAGATCACATGACCAGTGCATTTCTACCCTTCTTCACCAACTGTTGTGGACCACTAGTTGATAGTGGGGCTTAGTGCAAGAGTGTTCTAGCAAATGAGTATGTTTAATCTGGCAAAACACGTCTAAAAAGCGAAAACGTATTGTATTACTGAGGACCAAAATATCATTTTCATTGTCGTTTGGAAACTTAAACAGAGATTAATTGTCTTTATTTTTTTAACGAGACATTTGAGATGGCAATTATCACGCTTGCAATGAAAATATGTCAGTCAAATGCTATGACGAAGAGTATTTGTGTTATATTAAGTATTTTATTAATTTCCAATTGGAAGTGTTGTTTCAAAATTGTCCTCTCCTCCCCTAAAGTCTACATTCTTCTATCATGAGATAAAGGGTGGGATTTGGAGACAGCAAAACTCTTATGAGTCTCCAGAGGAACATCAGAGACTCCAACCCATAATGCTGCTGGGCAAACCATTCTACATCATAATTCTCTGTCTCTGCTTTCCAGGAGTACAAAGTAACCTGTAAAAAGTAGGGTTATGTTATCTTTATAAATACTTTTTTTGCTAAAAATTGGCTCTGGTGTCTTTGTGATTCTGTGCCAGAAATTTAGCACACACATTTTCAGCACAAATATATTTAATGTACTGTATCTATTATATCATTATCAAATCAGAAAAAAAAATAAAGTAGTTCTAAAGCCTCTTTTTTCAGAAACAGATTATTGCTATACTGTACATACAGTATGTAGAACCTTCCTAGATAGGATTAGATAGATTGAATTAGTGTTGGCTCACTGTATTCGGTGAGCTGTGTTTTTGATAGGTAAATTTAGGTTGCTTCACTGTAACCAGTGCAGATGCAATTGATTAGTTAGGTATTGTCAGCGTTCTCAGCTGCTGCCAGTCTGGTAGCTCCTCTGCTTTCCATTAAGTTTTAGAATTCTCTGGATCATAGGTGTGAAGCTATGTAGATGGCAGTATGAATATATATACAGCTCTGGCCAATCCCAGGGAGCAGGGCCCTGACGTCTGTATATATTCTCGGGGACACTGAGCTCCGGGTCTTTTCCTGGAGAGGATCAGCCCAATGCTAACATGTGTTCGCTGTTTGTGAGGTCTCAGATGGGTGACCTGAGGGCCTGGGTGCTGAAGCTGCAGAGAGCTAACTGAGGGGCTGTCTGCTGAAGAACTAGTCTGGTGTCACTCGAGAAAGGCGTCACTTGGAAGTTGGAAGGAGGCAACCAACTGTCCCTGGACATTTTGTGAGAACAAACTGCCGTGAGAGATCTTGCAGACTTTTGGGCTGCTGCCACCCCTCTGTGCTAGAGATTCAGATGTGTGTTTGCTAAAGGAGAAATCAGCTGATGTCCTGAAGAGCTTAGTCTATCTAGTTATTTGTGAAGGGACTCCGCTCTTAATGCTCTAAAGAAGGAAGTCTACATGTACATGCTTCCATTACGAAGTCCACAGTTTGCTACAAGCAAAGACTTCTTGATCTTCAGAAAGTTCTCTGTCCTCAACGTGTACATAATTTCTGTTTTTGGATGTTTTTTTTGTTTTTGGTTAAGATTGTGCCTGGCGTGGGGCAATCCACAGGGGAAGGGTTCCTTGAGCTGCTCCTTGAGGTGTCATTCATTAGCAGAGGCAGCGGATTGAGACCAATGATCTTTTTAGCTGTCTGTAAGGGTTACAATTCTAGCCACCTCTGTAGGGGGACATTCATCCCACTGATCCCTGAAGAATGAATTTCAGTTGGGGTTCTCCTGAGATGTAAGGGGGCCCTATACTACCCAAACCTGCCACTATACTGCTCTATACTACCCAAACCTGCCACTATCCCATCCTTCACTACCCAAACATGTCACTATACTACTTAAACCTGCCAAACAGTGCCTACAGTAGCCTATCATATTGTATCCCTATTTATTACAGTCAGATTCATGATATATGCTTTATGTTAATGTTGTTAAAGTTGTTGTTGTTGTAATTTCATGAGATCATTTACAAGGACATGTTTAGAGCCGGTTCACATAGCAGCGACCCGACTTGCCGGGGCGACCTGTGAAGTCGCGGTGCGCAGCTCGCACCGCGACCTCGGAGCGGCCGGCACGGACTTCATATCATTGAAGTCAATGCAGGTCGCTCCAGGTCACCCCAAAGAAGCTCAGGACCCTTTTTCTAAGTCGGAGCGACTTGTGTCGCTCCTATTAGAACGGGTCCTGTGCTAACATATGGCAGGTCGCCTGACAAGTCGTCCCAGTGTGAACCGGCTCTTAGGGGCATAATTAGGGACAGGGCATGGTAGGGGTTGGGTGGGGCAGCTGGTGGTGAGTAACTCTTAAGGCCTAGCTTGTAGCTCAGGACTTAAAATGTTGAGCCCTGCCCTAGCATAGTCATAGACCTCCCTTCTGGGAGTTCTAATTACTGTCTGTGTTGATTCAGCTCCTCATCCCTTTCCCTCACCTCCCTACATAACCTTTTATGTAGCTTCCAGGGGAGGAGAAAAGGGAACATTATAGAGTCACTTGAGGGACAGCTTTGGTGGGGCTCCTGACATCTCATCCAAGATGGCTGCCAAGCAGTACTCTCAGGGATTTTGGAAGTCTACACAAAAGAGGTTTTTACAGGTAAATAACATCCCTAAAATAGTTTACATGACCATATAATCTTTTGGGAAAGTTTTTGCTAAAATAAATAATCTGGCGATAAAGACTCTTTAGCTGTTAAATTGGTTGTTGTCATACTAATGAAAATTATAAGAAAAAATAGATTAGGCATGCACTGCTAAGCAATGTTTCCTTAATTCTTTAGTATATTTGTAGTTTGTTTTTACATTATACAACCAGTTACTGTATTTAAGATTTACCTAATTTTAGGAAAACATCTGTGATAGTCGCAAGTGTTTAATTAATTTCTGTTGTGTTATAGTGTACTACATTTATATTATTAAAAAATAAATAAAACCGTGTTCAGTACTTGTAATTACAGGAAACATTCACCTGTTCCCTAGTCCCTAATCAACTAATCCTAGTCTGCAGCTTGGCAGATTTATATGTTCGTGTGCTAGGATCAATGAGTGTATTTAATGTGAGATCAATGGAATAGGTAATGGCATTGTGTACTTTTATTTAGTGTTTAGTAGATGCCCAGCACAACAACAGTTATAGTCATACATCTCTATATAACTATTCTAATGGAAATCCTAGTTATCATCTACTGTAATCTATCTATCTATCTATCTATCTATCTATCTATCTATCTATCTATCTATCTATCTATCTATCGATCTATCGATCGATCGATAGATAGATAGATAGATAGATAGATAGATAGATAGATAGATAGATAGATAGATAGATAGATAGATAGATAGATAGATAGATAGATAGATAGTAGACTTTTTTTTTAATTACATTTTTTTTTTTTTTTTAGACAATCACAAATAGGTAACCAAGTGAGCCAGGCATGATTGAGGTTGTGAATTTTAATATCTTCACTAATCTGTTTCAATTTTGATTCATTTTTTTAACTCTAGGCTTAAGACGGCCGTAGATGGATCCCGTTGAACCGGACAAATTTAGATCCATGTGTGGGCAGGCTGGTTTTACTAAAGTCAATCTATCAATCAACTTCAGCACATTTTTATTGTTTTTGGTTTGACCACTGCTGGCGGCTATAGCTGCCAGCAGCAATTGTATTTAAACGGCTGGAAGACCTCCTGCTGTCAGAATACAATAGCACCGCCAGAGGGATCCGAGGGATTCTCCCATCAACACTGTGTTGATGAGTGAATCTAGCAATTTTCTTCCCTGTGTGATTCTTACTAGCAGCTTTAGCCACTGGCAATATTCTAGTCCTAAAAATCCGACATGCTGGTTGTGCCCAAGTCGATCGATGGATTGACTTGGGTACAATCAGCTTGCCCATACATGGTTCAAATCTCGGCCTGTCCCTGATGAACCGGATGAGATTTGAAAATCTATGGCCAGCTTTACAATGTTAGAGAATTTATTTCTTGTTCCACATGCTTGGTAGTCTATCTCCTTCAATGCCCGTGTGGGTTGCAATATGAAGGGAGGACCACATGGGCTCTCCATGTGAGAATCAGTGAACACATTGTCAATATTAGAAAAGGTTTCAAAGGTCATAGCCTTTCTCAACACTATGCTTCCCATCACAAAAAGTATCCAACATCTCTAAAGATTATTGGCATATTTTTCCCTGCATTGGCGAGGTAGCAACTGCAGGAGAAAAATCTCTCATCTTGAAACTTGCTGGATTTATAAACTCCAAACATATAACCCATTTGTAATGAACATGTAGTGAGATCTAATTTGCTTTAATAATAATATTTAATATGTTGAGTTATATATACATTTGGTTTTATAGCATGTTATTTAATATCGGTATCTTGGTGTAGACCTTCTGGATGGATTTGATTTGTATTTTTAAGTAGGAAGAGTAATGATTGAGTTGATCATTTTCATCAATGTAATGGAGATGTTGCTGGTCAGCTCCTGTCCACTGATGCCGTACTGACTGTGAAGGAACGCATGCCTGCAACTGTCCAGAGGTGCAGGGATACATGCACAATCTCTCTTTTTACATAGTTACATAATTAGTCTGGTTGAAAAAAGACTAAGGTCCATCTAGTTCAACCCAAAAAAAAAAATCATACAATCTCATATACACAATCCTATACCCATAATTGATCCAGTGGAAGACGAAAAACCCCAGCAAAGTATGATTCAATTTTCTTACAGAAAAAAATTCCTTCCTGATCCCCCGAGAGGCAATCGGATATTCCCTGGATTAACGTTACCTATACATATTAGTATCTAGTTATACTATGTACATTTCGGAATGAATCTAGGCCTTTTCTGCGGCCGCAGTTTTACTTCGGTACTTTGGTGTTAAATATCGGTGTTATGGCAGCAGATAGCTGCTATAACCCTGGTATTTTCTTACAGGGCGGGCGATCCTCTTTCACATAAATGTGGTCCCCTTTTTATCACTTTCATGGGCGGCAGGAGAGGTGCCCTCCCCCTCCCCTCCCCCACCACCACCACTTGCCGGTCGTTTTCCCTGTTTACAGAGCCATCGGTAGTGGGGAAAACGATCCAGTCCGTCCATGTCCCAGGCAGGAAGTCGTGTGAGGGCAAGATGGCCCCCCTCGACTCTATGGTCTTGGAGGATTGGAGCGACGTCATACGTCGCTTCTTCCCAACGGCCTTAAAGGCCCCATTTTTTTCTTTTGCTTTTAAGTGTAGATGTGAGATCTGAGGTCTTTTTGACCCCAGATTTTAAATTAAAGAGGACCTGTCCTGCTTATTTCTAATACAAGGGATGTTTGCATTACTTGTAATAGGAATAAAAGTGATCAATTTTTTTTTTTTTTTAAAGGGACAGTGTAAAAAAATAAAAGGTAAAAGAAATAAGAAAAAAAAAGAAAAAAAAATTAAGTGCCCATCCCTTCGAGCTCGCGCGCAGAAGCGAACACATAAATACGCAAGTCCCGCCCACATATGTAAACAGTGTTCAAACCATGCAAAACCAAAGAAATTCCAGCGCTGGAGCTGTGGCAGTCTCAATAGATGATTGATAATAACTCCACCTGTGGTGCTGCTAATAAAG
Organism: Pelophylax lessonae; assembly: GCF_965119305.1. NCBI lineage: Eukaryota > Metazoa > Chordata > Amphibia > Anura > Ranidae > Pelophylax > Pelophylax lessonae. The sequence continues at coordinate 256,922,558 of NC_138775.1, read as the reverse complement.
GTGCTGAACCAGCACAAAAGTACACAGAAAACAAGGAGATCAGCACTGAGGCTAGCGCTGATCTCCTTGTTTTCAGTGTTCAAAACACACATGTGAGGTATCGTCATGATCGATAGAGCGAGAGCAATAATTCTAGCCCTAGAACCCCTCTGTAACTCTAAAATGGTAACCTGTAGTAACTTTTAAAATGTCACCTATGGAGATTTTTAAGTACCAACATTTGGTGCCATTACATAAGCGCATGCAATTTTAAAGCATAACGTGATGGGTATCTATTTACTCGGCGTAACATTATCTTTCACATTATAGAAAAAAAAATTGGCTAACTTTACTGTTTTCTTATTTTTTAATTCTGGAGTTGTATTTTTTAAAAACAAAATTAGGTTTGTAAGACCGCTGTGCAAATACAGTGTGATATAAAATATTGCAACGATCTCCATTTTATTCTCTAGGGTCTCTGCTAAAAAAATATATGTTTGGGGGTTCTAAGTAATTTTCTAGCAAAAAATACTGATTTTAACTTGAAAACAACAAGTGTCAGAAATGGGCCTGGTCCTTAAGTGGTTAAAGCAATCTGCTAAGCTGGACAGAACCACCTCTGGACATGCCCAGAAGCTGTGCAGGGATGACGCGCCTGCACCGTAAGTGACGAGCAGGGCAGGTGCAGGGCATTTTGGGACTGCCCACACCTGAGATGGCAGCGCGGGACAAGACATTTTCAAGGTAAGTATTTCTTCTAAAAGGTAAGTGAAACAGGGGACAGTTCAGAGGCTATTGTTGCTTAAATGCACTAGCCCTGACTGTCCCGAGGGGTATTTTTATCTAAAGAAAAATTTTCAGGGTGGAACTCCTCTTTAATGTTACTGTGCTAATTTTGGCCTATTACTTTTTACATCTTACAAACAATTTAAAATATGCGAGTACAAGGTCATTCTAAAACAGGGTATGTATTAATACATTGTAATATTTGTTCTTTATATTCTAGGGTGCAAAGATTAAATTTTACTTCAAAGTCATTGTATGCCAAAAATTTGACTAATTGATAGCATTTCCTTCTTCTATGATGACGATGGACCCCATTTTTGGAAACACATTGTAGAGAAGAGCCATCTAGTAAACAGACGGCTGTCTGTGTCACGTCTTCTATGTGTCATAGAGAGAAAATTAATTGAAGGACCTAGACAGAATTAACACACCACACAATACACTATTTATTTCTTCAGTAAGTTTCCAGCCTCCAGCCACTCAAGCCATCAATAGTTTATTATTATCCTCCAGACAAGGGATGTGAAAAGATCCTTTATGATAAAGATAGAAAACAAAGAGATGCTGAAAATACATAAGTGTATGCCTAAAACGTGACTCCACCTTTTAGCAAAAACACATACTTAGAATCACAACTGACATAAATAATTCATCAAGCATGCTAATTTCCCATTTTCTGGAGTGTTTGTGTGCCGTTCTAGGTCACATTTCCTGCCAGCTGAAAACCAGATTAAAAAGAGAAGCTTTGAAATGCATTGGAAAAAGATTATTACCAACTCCTACTTGAGTCCTAATGGAGATGTTTCTTCTTTTTGTATGTTATGCTGGCCATAAACCTAACAATAAATGATCGATTGATCATAGGTTCCATATTTTCAAATGAACTGTTGAGCAAGCGATAGTTTAACACAACACAGAAAAAGCCAAACTTGATTGAATTTTTTCTTCAGAACTGTTCATTACTTTTTAATGAGAATACTTGTTTACTAAGTTGCTAACTTTACTTTTTACTGTTTAATAATTATGATACAGTATCTCACAAAAGTGAGTACACCCCTCACATTTTTGTAAATATTTTATTATATCTTTTCATGTGACAACACTGAAGAAATTACACTTTGCTACAATGTAAAGTAGTGAGTGTACAGCTTGTATAACAGTGTAAATTCGCTGTCCCCTCAAAATAACTCGACATATAGCCATTAATGTCTAAACTGCTGGCAAGTGTAAAAGTCAAAATTAGGCCCAATTAGCCATTTTTCCTCCCGGTGTCATGTGACTCGTTAGTGTTACAAGGTCTCAGGTGTGCATGGGGACTAGGTGCTTTAAATTTGGTGTTATCACTCTCACTCTCTCATACTGGTCACTGGAAGTTCAATATGGCACCTCATGGCAAAGAACTCTCTGAGGATCTGAAAAAAATAATTGATGCTCTACATACAGTGCTGGGAATTAACATGGATTGTTTTAGGATTTGCATCATTTAATTTACAGAACATGGCCACAACTAACAAGATGTTTTTTTAAATTTTTTTGTGAAGCAAACAACAAATAGGATAAAATAACAGAAAAAGTCAATGTACATAACTATTCACTTTTGCGGCAATCACCACTCCCGGTCGTTTTGGATAGGTCTCTAGGAGCTGGCATCTTACCACTGGGATTTTTGCCCATTCCCCCTTGCCAAACTGCTCCAGCTCCTTCAAGTTGGATAGTCTGTGCTTGTGAACAGCAATCTTTAAGTCTGACTGCAGATTTTCTCTTGGATTGAGGTCTGGGCTTTGACTAGGCCATTCCAACACATTTACATGTTTCCCCTTAAACCACCCAAGTGTTGCTTTAGCAGTGTGTTTGGGGTCATTGTCCTGCTGGAAGGTGAACCTCGGTCCTAGCCTCAAATCACGCACAGAGTGGTACAGGTTTTGCTCAAGAATGTCCCTGTATTTAGCACCATCCATGTTTCCCTCAACTTTGACCAGTTTCCCAGTCCCGGCTGCTGAAAAACATCCCCACAGCATGTTTCACTGTGGGGATGGTGTTCTTTGGGTGATGTGATGTGTTGGGTTTGAGCCAGACATAGCGTTTTCTTTGATGGCTGAAAAGTTAAATTTTAGTCTCATCAGACCAGAGCACCTTCCTCCATACATTTTTGGAGTCTCCCACATGCCTTTTCACAAACTCAAAATGTGCCATTTTGTTTTTTTTTCTGAAAGTAATGGCTTTCTACTGGCCACTCTGCCATAAAGGCCAACTCTATGGAGCATACGGCTTATTGTCATCCTATGTACAGATACTCCAGTCCCTGCTGTGCAATTCAGCAGCTCCTCCAGGGTCTCTGTGCTGCCTCTCTGATTAATGCCCTCCTTGCCCGGTCTGTGAGTTTTGGTGGGTGGCCGTCTCTTGGCAGGTTTGCTGTTGTGCCATGTTCTTTCCATTTGGTTATGATAGATTTGATGGTACCCCTGGGGATCATCAAATATTTTGATATTTTTTTATAACCTAACCCTGACTTGTACTTCTCAACAACATTGTCCCTTACTTGTTTGGAGAGTTCCTTGGTCTTCATGGCAGTGTTTGGTTAGTGGTGCCTGTTGCTTAGGTGTTGCAGCCTTTGGGGCCTTTCAGAAAATGTGTGTATATGTAATGACAGATCATAGGACACTTAGATTGCACACAGGTGGACATCATTTCACTAATTATGGGACTTTTGAAGTTAATTGGTTGCACCAGAGCTTTTTATGGGCTTCATGACAAAGGGGGTGAATACATACACACATGCCAATTTTCTGTTTTCTATTTCTAAAAAATAGTTTTATGTATATATTTTTCTCATTTTCACCAACTTAGACTATTGTGTTATGAATCATGATCTACCACATACAATTCAGATTAACAAAACATTGAACTTAAGGCTGTAATGTAACTGTCAGAATTAATAATTAATAATAATTAAGAATATCTCGCTGTGCCTCCATTATGTCAGAATGTTGATACTGCTCTGACTATAACAGTATCTATTTATGGTTAATAATAAGCAAAGATCTATGATGTAGGAGATTCTCCACTTATTCCATAAATCAATATGTAGCAAGTTCTTTTTATTGAATAATTTCTTTTTAAAAGCATATACCAATCTTAGTGAAAACAGTCTACAGTATGGAATATATAAAAAAGTTTTATTCACGAGACATGTAATCACGATAAATGATCAAACTTAAGATGACACCAAAAAGATATAACTTCACAAAAATACAAACTTCAAATAATAAATGCAATGTGATGTGTAGCTCAATAATGAAAGTGAAACTGAAACAAAGTTAAAGTGAAACGAAGGCAAGATTACCATTTCCCCAGATGTAGTAAAAACCATATTTAAGTATACTATACAATAAGACCACAATTGTCTGCGCAGTGCAAAACCTGATAATCACCTCACTGCAGATGAAGTGAGAATAAGCCATGCAAAACGGAAGACTTAAAATCGCAAATAATGCGCTTAATCTGATATTAATAAAAATGTTATAAAAACAAAAATCATCTCTTTAGAGAAAAATCTACATATGGTTTATACGGCTGGGATTGTACTCTCGTTACCATTTAAATATGCAAGGTAAAACATTTAAGGAAGTACATAAACAATATTGAATAATAATATAATTAGCAAGGCATATTTACCATATTAAAATGGCCGCTAGCTTAGAATAGTAGTTACCAGGTTCCTTAAAATGGCTGCTTTTCCAAGATGGTGGCCAATTAGGGCGGAGCTTCGTTTGGCGTCCCTCAAAGGTTCAGATACATGGTGGTTTGAAAGGAAATATGTGTAGATGAGTCTGTGCATAGCTGTTAGTAGTGTGTATGTTGTAAGTGTAATGTATATTGGGCAAGATGTGATGTGTCATGTGTCTCTTTCATCTGGGCTTTTATATGGTATAGACAAAGGACTATTAAAATGACCATAAGTTAAACCCAGAGGGAGTGACATTATCCCCATTGGCTAGAACATTTTAACCATTAACTGGTGATGTCATAGGGTGACACCTCTTGGTCAACCAGTATATTAAAATTAAATAAAGATTTCTCCATTTAAGACTATTATAACACAACAAAAATGTAACCATGCTTTCATCTACTAAATGTCCATTCAATCCACCAGGTATCTGAATAAAGATTAATCCTGATAACACCAGTCTAATATTTAATATATCTTATTTAGATATATTGGATTTTACTTTTCAACCCAAGACTTCAATTATCGTAGTAGTCAGCAAAATTGTCAGTATTGCATTGCACTTAGGTTCAGTATACAGCAATATTTACCTACAAATAAACTTCGAACCCTTATATTTACCAATAGCTTACAACCCAGACTTTCTAAATTAAACACCTGGCAAGGCCAGAAAAGTTTATGATGCTTTCTACGACTTACAATTTACAAATGTTTACTGAAGCCTGTTTTGACATACATAAATGAGTCATCAAAGTCAGTAAAGTTAGAAGTTAGCTTTTTAGCAAAATATGAAACAATTATAATATATAACACTTTCCTACATATTTATGTATGCTAGTTATATATACATTTCATATTTCAGTGTTAATATTATGTTACATATAAGATTATGACATATTTGTAAATTTTTAGTTTTACATAGGTCTAAGCATAAAAAAATACTGACTTGTTTTATGATTCCAAACAGAGATAAGATTACCTTGGAATAGTGTCTTAGACCTTATCTTAAAGAAAGTCAACAGGCTATTTATTTATACAGCCTGTCTGGGATAAACCTGTTGAATAGCCACTTTTCCTGCATAGGCACTTTTTGTTAAAGGAAATTTTAACCATTTAGTAACCTGACAAAAATGGATGTCATTGCTAATTCTATACAGATCAAAATATGACATTTCATTTCTATTTGTGAAATTAACTTCCCCAAATAACCCTAACATAACAAAATAGGTAAAAAGTCAAGGGGGGTGAATACTTTTGCAAGGCTCTGTGAAGATGGCCTAGGCTATAAGAAGATTGCCAAGACCCTGAAACTGAGCTGCAGCTCAGTGGCCAAGATCATACAATGGTTTAACAGGACAGGTTCCACTCAGAACAGGCCTCGCCATGGTCAACCAATGAGGTTGAGTGCACATGCTCAGCATCATATCCAGAAGTTGTCTTTGGGAAATAGACGTATGAGTGCTGCCAGCATTGCTGCAGAGGTTGAAGGGGTGGGGGATCAGCCTCTCAGTGCTCAGACCATATGCCGCACACTGCATCAAATTGGTCTGCATGGCTCTCATCCCAGAAGGAAGCCTCTTCTAAAGATGATGCACAAAAAAGCTGGCAAACAGTTTGCTGAAGACAAGTAGACTAAGGACATGGATTACTGGAACAATGTAATGTGGTCTCATAAGACCAAGATAAAACGTGGTCCAGATAGTGTCAAGCGTGTGTGGCGGCAACCTGGTGAGGAGTACAAAGACAAGTGTGTCTTGCCTACAGTCAAACATGGTGACGGGAGTGTCATGGTCTGGGGCTGCATGAGTGCTGCTGGCACTGGGGAGCTACAGTTCATTGAGGGAACCATGAATGCCAACATGTACTGTTAAAAGACTGAAGCAGAGCATGATCCCCTCCGTTCGGAGACTGGGCCGCAGGGCAATATTCACACATAATTATGACCCCAAACACACCTCCAAGAGGACCACTGCATTGCTAAAGAAGCTGAGGCTAAAGGTGATGCACTGGCCAAGCATGTCTCCAGACTTAAACTCTATTGAGCATCTTTGGGGCATCCTCAAACGAAAGGTGGAGGAGCGCAAGGTCTCTAACATCCCCCACCAAGATGTTGTCATGGAGGAGTGGAAGAGGACTCCAGCGGCAACCTGTGAAGCTCTGGGAAACTCCATGCCCAAGAGGGGTTAAGACAGTGCTGGAAAATAATGTTAATGTCCTATTTGGACATGTTCACTTAGGGGTGTACTCACTTTTATTGCCAGCGGTTTAGACATTAATGGCTGTCTGTTGAGTTATTTTGAGGGGACAGCAAATTTACACTGTTATACAAGCTGTTCACTCACTACTTTACATTGTAGCAAAGTGTCATTTCTTCAGTGTTATCACATGAAAACATATAATAAAATATTTACAAAAATGTGAGGGGTGTACTCACTTTTGTGAGATACTGTATCTTGATTGAATCTTCACATCATTTATAATTTATTGAGGTTGGATTAAGTGTTGAGGACTGGTTTTATGTTAACCCCTTCCATACCGCGCCATAATAAAATTACGGCGGCAGGAAGGCTTTTTAGATCCGGGCGGACGTCATATGACGGCGCCCGGATCTCCCCGCTACTGCACGCCCCCGGGGGTGCGCAGCGCGGCGATCGGGGGTGAAGCTCGTCCCTTGGACTGAGCCCAACCCTGATCACGGTAAACAGCCAATGAAGTTGACTGTTTACCACGTGATCGGCTGTGTCCAATCACAGCCGGTCAGAAATGTCAACAGAGACCACGGTAACTAGCTGTCACCGTGTTTTCCTCCTCACAAACTGATCCTGTGTGAGGAGGAGATTGTGGTAACAGCTAGTTACCAAATACAGTGCACCCCAAACACACTGATTGCCCCCCCCCCATAAAGAGCACCTGTCACTAGCCCATCAAAGTACCTGTCACTAGCCCATCAAAGTACCTGTCACTAGCCCATCAAAGTACCCGAGTACCTGTCACTAGCCCATCAAAGTACCCGATTACCTGTCACCAGCCCATCAGGTACTCTGATGACAGGTACTCGGGTACTCTGATGGGCTGGTGACAGGTACTCAGGTACTCTGATGGGTAGGTGACAGGTACTCGGGTAATCTGATGGGCTGGTGACAGGTACTCGGGTACTCTGACTGGTAGGTGATAGGTACTCAGGTACTCTGATGGGATACAGAGAGGTACTCGGGTACTCTGATGGGCTGGTGACAGGTATTCGGGTACTCTGACGACGGGTATTCGCGTACTCTGATGATGGGTACTCAGGTACTCTGATGAAGGGTACTCTGATGACAGGTACTCGGGTACTTTGAGTACCTGTCACCGGAGTACCCGAGTACCGTCATCGGAGTACCCGAGTACCTGTCACCTACCCATCAGAGTACCAGAGTACCTGTCACCTACCCATCAGAGTACCCGAGTAGCTTCCACCTGCTCATCAGAGTACCTGACACCTGCAGTACCTGAGTACTTGCCACCTGCTCATCAGTACCCATCACTACTCATCAGTACTCATCAGTACCCATCAGTACCTATCAGTATCAGTAGTGATCATCCGTACCCATCAGTACAGTATCAGTATCACCTATCAGTATCAGTACTACTCATCAGTACCCATCACCTGCCCGTCACCTGCCCATCAGAGTACCAGAGTACCTGTCACCTGCCTATCGGAGTACTCGAGTACCTGTCACCTGCCCAGCAAAGTACCCGAGTACCTGTCACCCTTCATACAGCCACCATGTCTAAGTCCAAAAAGGTTTATATACATCCTCCGTTTAAACCTAAATACCGGTGTTATGGCAGTAGATAGCTGCCATAACCCTGGTATTTTTTTAAACGGTGGACGGTTGGCTTTCTGATAAGGGTGGTCCCAGCGGTGGATTCGCCGCGGGATCATCCTTCTGGGATAACGGAAGAGGTGCCCCTCCCGCCGCGTTCCGGTCCTTCTCCCCGCTTACCGGACCCGCCGGCAGCGGGGAAAATGATCCGGTCCAGGATCCTCACAGACAGGATGTCGAGTGAGGGCAAGCTTGCCCTCACTCGACTCTATGGTCTTGGAGGACCGGAGCTATGGCAACTGTCGTTGCCTAGCAACCGGTTTAAAAGTCCCTTTTTTTTTTTCATTTTATTTTATTTATTTATTTTTTTTCTATATTTTAGTGTACTTGTGAGATCTGAGGACTTTTTGACCCCAGATCTCACAAAAAAGAGGTCCTGTTGTGCCTTTTTCTATTACAAGGAATGTTTAGAAAAGCTGAAAATTGGTTTGGGCAGGAAGGGGGTCTAACTGCTCTGTATGGAAGCGGTTAATGTTAAATGTTAGCCTGAGAAAATAATTATGCCTATTTTTATTCTCCCTTCTATCCTGTACTGAACAACCCCGATCCAAAAACTAATGATAATGGACTCCTGGCACCAAAAATTCAGAGAGCTGGGCTCCTACTTGCAAAGAGCTAGCAGCATTGGAATCCCAGTGAGAAGAAAAGTGCAACATTCACACAGATTTCCCACTGAGGTGGACTGACGGTGCTCCTGCTCAGAGTGTCTTCCCAACACTAATGGAACATAAATTTATAAGGTGAAGAGCCGGCAACTCGCCCTTCTGAAAAAGTAAGAATATTACATCAAATAAAGTGTACAAAGTACAGTGGTTTACGTGTTTTGGCAATACGCCTTAATCATAGGCTATGATTAAGGTGTATTGCCGAAACCTGTAAGCCACTGTACTTTTTACACTTTACTGGATGTAATAAAGTGACTTTTTCGGAAGGAAAAGTTACCGACACCTCACTTTACACCTCCATTGGAGTGCCAAAATGCTAGCAGTGATTGTCTTCCAGTCCTAAAAAACCACTGGTGATGCGATCCTAGAATTAGAAAATACCAGCAGTGTATTCTCAGCAAGTAGTGATAAGCTCTAAGTACCAAAAACTAGCAGTCCTGGGATTATAGTGTGAAAAAAAAAAAAAACTAGCCAATATACCATGATTTGGTATTGTGCTTCTTCCCTACCACACTTCATTATTGATAGGTGGGATGAAATTAGACCTCTCACTATATTGGGATACTGACAGACATTAATTCACAGCTAACAGAACAATGGCAATAGGCACAAGAGGATACAAGGATACAAGGATGAAGATAAGAGCAGCTGTGTTCAAATTTGTTTTGATGCAAATTGTTCATATGTCTCATATATATTTTAAATTACTTGTTCTGGACTTCAACCCAAAGTTTAGATCCGATTGAGAAAGAAAAATCAAGAGCTTAGGAAGGAGGGTGGGCAGGTGTAATAGCATCAACTTGAATTTTACTGGTATGGTCATTAGCAGGGTCTTCAGTCAAAGTAAATGAAACCCCCAATGCAGAGCGGCTGTGCGTTACATGACCTAATGTAGTGTTGAGGTCACACAATCCAGGATTGGAGATTTTAAAGATCTCTTTGTTCTGTTGGTCAGATTTTATTATTTATTTGAAGTTTATATTCTACATAAAAACTCAACTACCCTTTCCCACCTACCTAATGCTTACCTGTGAGCAGGGTCCAGCATGGTGTGGCGTCCAACACAATACAACTAAGCCCTGCGGATATGCCGAATGCCCAAAGTAATTTACAAACTGTAACAGCCATCTGTAGACTTGAAAGATGCCGACAGCGTCTGCCATGAGGAGCGGAATGCAACCTGGCTGGTTCACACCCAAAGAGGAGGTTTCCTGAAGCAAGGTAGACCTAGTCCCTTCACTGTCCCTACTCCCTCTGAACCTTTCTCTACTTCTAAGTATTGTCCCTGCCAGATAGGGAACCTGTCCCTATGCTAGTCACTCGCAGAAAGCTCGCCAAACCCAGGAGTCGGGGTCTTAAATAGACTTTATCTAGCCCAAGATGGTTACGAGGGGCACCAGCGTCCAAGTGGAAGGAAGTCATAGAGGAACCAAGTTCCTCACACTTTCTTCCCCTTCTGCATTGCCCCTTCGGCACCACCTGTAGTGGGTAGTACGGACTGCACCTGCCTAAATATTCCTGGTAAATACTAATTGTTTAATTAGAATTTTTTTTTTTTTTTGATTGACCTACTTGAATAAATAATTTGCATAAAATGTTTCTTTAAAGTTGAACTTTAGGGGAAGATAATATGAGCAGACAGGATTTTAATTAAGTGCAGAAGAGCCAAAATGGGAGTTGATTTACTAAAGGCAAACCCACTGTGCACTACAAGTGCACTTCAAGTGCACTTGGAAGTGCAGTCGCTTTAGATTTGAGGGGGAAATCTGAAATGAGTGGAAGCTCTGCTGATTTCTATCATCCAATCATATGCAAGCAAAAATGATGTTTTTTATTTTCCTTGCATGTCCCACTCAGATCTACAGCGACTGCACTTCCACGTGACTTACAGTGCACATCCAAGTGCACTTGCAGTGCACTTCCAAGTGGACTTGCAGTGCACTTGTAGTGCACAGTGAATTGTCCTTCAGGAAATAAACCCCAATATGTCTCTTCTGCATTCACGTTTTTTACCTGCCTATCCACCCTTTATACTGTATATCTGCAAATGCACATCTCAGTATACAATTTCATCAATGCAGAGATGAATGAACTCCCAAACATGTGCAGGAGTGATGTCATCTCAGCTCAACCAATAAAAATGACCGAAGATAGGTACCCAGAAGCAGACCAGCAGACCAGATGTCAGTAGGGAGCTCTTGGACACTGCAGTGCTGCAGTGAAGGTGAGTAAAGTTCCACTTTAAACCTGAACTCAATACTGTCATGTACTAATGAAAAACAATCATTAAAGATATACAGTATTTTAAATGGACAGCAGCCAGGCACACAGCAATAGTCACTCTTCTTGCTCCATGAACAGTTTATCGGTTGTTTTTTTCAAATATATTGCTGAGCAACTTGGATAGGGCATAGGGAGCTGTGAGTTATTCCATGAACACCGAGCGGTAGTCTGAGGACACTCTTCGCCCTGTCACTACTCCTTAAGATAGTTCCTTTGGTAGTGGCTGAAAACAAATGGACAGCACTGAGACACTGTCAGAAATACCCCAGGCCCAGCAAACACTAGTACTGTTACACAAGGGATAGCAGCAGCAGCAATCACAAGGATCCTACATGCAGGTATGTCCTCACAATGCCCCTTAATACTTTGATGTCTCCTTCCAATATCAGATAGACACTCCTCTAGTGATCTCTCCAGGCCAGATTCTCAGTGAAATCCCTTGATTAGATCCAGAGACTTTCAGCAAACAGGTCCCCCAGCTTTAGCATAGCTGGGACCTCCATGAGCATGAGAAGATTTCCAGCTGGGCTACCTAGAAGGGCATCAGCACTTAAGGCTGGTAACTCCTCTTCCTGGACAAGAACCAAGCAGCTCCAAACCCCAAACTATTTATGCACTATGCCAGCCACCTTCTGGACACTCCCCCCCAGGGATTGGCCGAGACAACATAAATATTTAGGTTGCCTTTCCAGACAACTACATCCTAGAATCTTCCAGAAGGCAGGGGGAAACAATCAGCGCCGGTTCACATTACCGCGACGCTACTTCCTGGGGTGACCTCTGAGATCGCGGTGCGAGCAGCGCGCCGCGACCTCGGAGCGGCGGCCACAGACTTCATAACATTGAAGTCTATGGCGGTCGCCTCCTGGTCGCCCCAAAGAAGCTCCGGACCCTTTTTCTAGGTCGGAGCAACTTGTGTCGCTCCTATTAGAACGGGTCCGCAGCTTCCCTATGAGAGGTCGCCCTAGTGTGAACCGAGCCTCAATCCTGCAACCAGTAGAGCCCAGAGCAGCTCAAAGCAATCACAAGCTGCTCCACTGATTACAGGGGAGCCAAAAACTAAATTTACCTAACAGCCTCTCTGACAGCTTGCTACATCTGTATTTAGCTGCTTTAAAATGTCTGTGGTTATTTTATTGTTATATAAATATCTTTTTTCACTATAATGTATAATATGCATATTGCTATTTCAAGTAACTGCCTCTTGAAAAATATCATTCCCCACCAAAATGTTTAGTATTGTATTTGTAGGGTAAAAATGGGGGGGGGGGGGGTAATAAAAAGCAAGTATTGCAACAAAACTTAACATACTTCTAATCTTAATTAAATGTTTTGTTATTATTTCACACAAGTTCATAATGCATTTAGCATATGTTTTTTTTTTCTTCTTAAGCAATTATCATAACGACCCATTCTAAATTATATAAAAACTATGTTGATGACACATATACTTTGATTTATGATGTGCGCTACAGTCATGCTTTTGGGCATCAATCATTAAACTATTAAATATATTTTTAATGATGTAGATGCCATTATGGTTGATACATACATGTTACATGATTGAGTGACTTTATTACATTTGTCTATAGTCTTTGCGTTTGCTGAAATGAACATTCAGCAATTAAATGTATATATACTGTATATGTGTTTGTGCTGACAAAATTACTTTTAAATGGGTTTTAAAAGCAAAACAGGAGTTCTAAACCTAAACGTCAAGTTGGTCCACAGACAAAATCATTTTCGCAAATTCTAAAATAGGTTCTGAAAGTAGATATAAACCCTAATGGCATTTAGTTTTGCTAAAGCATTGTGTATCATAAACAGTTGTCATTTCATAAAAGTAAAATACTTGCTTCCACCCTTTGTTGAATTTCAGTGCTAATGGCCTCTTGCAGTTTTTTTCGCTTTGTATTCAAATGGCTATTTTTAGTCTTCATCCCAAGTGACATGGCCACAACACAGGAGCACATTTGGAGGATAGAGACAGAACAGAATAACAATAAAACTAATAGCAGAAAACTAACAATAAATCAAAAAACAAATGAACTGTTCGGACCCCCCTGGGGTGGCATATAAACCCCCAGAGAGGAATCGCTCATGAGCTGGCAATACACTGTTATTCTTTTTTTTGCTCAGCCAGTTCAGCCATTGTTATCTTCTAAAATATTTCTTATGTTTCTGTGCCAAGTAGGTAGACCCTACTAATAAATAGAGATGGGCCGAACACCCCCCTGTACGGTTCGCACCAGAACTCCCGAAAAGATAAAAAGTTCTGATCTGAACGGCGAACCCCATTAACTACTTCTGGACTGGAAGATTTTCCCCTTTGATGACCAGGCCATATCTTGCAATTCCGCACTGCGTTACTTTAACGGACAATTGCGCGGTCATGTGACTCTGTACCCAAATTGATGTCCTCTTTTTCCCACAAATAGAGCTTTCTTTTGGTGGTATATGATCACCTGTGTGATTTTTTGCGCTATAAACAAAAAAAGAGCGACAATTATGAAAAAATATATATATTTTTTTCACTTTCAGATATATAACTCATCAAAAATCAAAATTTTTTAACATTTTAGGCCAATTTGTTTTCTGCTACATATTTTTGGTAAAAAAAAAATTGTATTAAGCGTATTTTGATTGGTTTGAAAGTTATCACCTCTACTAACTACGGGAAAGAATTTTGTCATTTTTATATATATTTTTTTTACTAGTAATGGTGGTGATCTGCAATTTTTAGCGGAACTGCGGAGGACAGATTGGACCCCTAACTGACATTTTTGACACTTTTGGGGGGACCGGTGACATTACTACAGTAATCAGTGCTAAAAATATGCACTGTTACTGTAATAATGACACTGGCAGGGAAGGGGTGATGAAGGGGTTAAATGTGAGCCTAGGGGAGTGATTCTAACTGTGGGGGGGGGGGGGCTTGCAAAATGATCATAGAGACCTGTGATCCTATATAGAAGGATCACAGGGGCTCTGTGATCATTCCAGAGAGAAGAACGGTCAGCTGTGTTTACAACAGCTGACCGTTCTTTTCTCTCAGCGGGGAAGGATCGACGGCGATTGGAGCCACCTGCCCCGTGCCGAGTCCCCACTGCCGAGTGGGGGGGGGAGCGCACCACCGGCGGCGAATGCTCGTCCCCTAGCTGCAGGTGCGCAACCGATGTAGGTCTACGTCGGTTCGCCCAGGAGGGCCACACGGCCGCAGTAAAAAGGCGGCGGGCGGTCGGCAACCAGTTAAAGTCTATGTGACCCGAACTTGAAAAATCAAAAGTCCCCATTTTTAAGGCTTATACAAGCGGTCCCCGGGTTACAAAAATCCGACTTACAAGCGACTCCTAGAAAGGAAGACAACAAAAAATGAGAGGAAATCTACCCCTAGGAAGGGAAATTCTCTCCTGTAAAAGGTACCATGGGAAAAAGGTGTCTCCACTGAAGCTTTATCGCCAATCCTTGTTTCCACAACAACCCAAAATTTTCAAAATAGGGACAGAAAGTGAGATGAAATCTTCTGAACAGGGGCGCAGGCAGCAAAACAAATGTTACAGGGCAGGGGTGTTACACCTTCCCTATGCTATCCAAAAAACGTAAAAATAATTTTTTTGGCTGGAGCTACACTTAAAAAATGTATCTGTTTTTCGACTTACAAACAATTTCAACTTAAGAGCAAACCTACAGACCCTATCTTGTTTGTAACTCGGGGACCGCCTGTATGCATGTTTTGGGCCATAAAAAGGGTGATGGGTCCGGGTAACTGCTCTGGGGGACATGTATCATGCAAAAATGTTTTTTGTAAAAGATAGTTTTTATAGGAGCAGTGATTTTAATGATGCTTAAAGCGTAACTCCGCTTTTGTTGAGAAAAATTCCCCTCTGGGTGATCTATGTACATTGCAAGAATTCTAACAACCTTTGTTGCAGATTCCTACCTTTTGTTATTCTGAAGAAATCACTGTTTGTTCCTTTGTGCCTCTGTGCTGAGTGGGTCTAATGGGAGTGGTTTCATATTTATCTATCAGCTGTGCATCTGCAGGGCACTAATGAGAAATGCTGCTGGGCCTGCATCCCTTTAGACGTGTTCCTATTGGGAGTATCTCACCAAAAATGACATTTTTGTTGCAGGGGATGCCTGAAATCTGACTTGTATCTTATGCAGACATCTGGGAAAATTGGTGAGCCAATCACATAAGCAGGAAATTATGTTTCTGAGGTGTGGTCAGTATACATTCTGTGTACAGAACAACTCCAGGTAGCCATATTGCATTGCATTTTCAGAAAATTACAGCGACTGCAGATTGAAAAGGAAAGTTCATTTTTACAATAAAATTCCTGGCAATAGACAAATATTTAAAAAACATGGCTGCATGCTCAGATAAGGGTCTGGTGTGGATTTTTTTTTTGGGGGGGGCATGGCATATAAAAAAAAAAAACATTTTGGCATGGGGTTCCCCTTAAAATCCATACCAGACCTGAAGGGCCTGGTATGGATTGAGAAGAGCCCAAAAGCCAAAATTTTAAAAAATAATACCACGTGGCCCCCCCAAAATCCATACCAGACCCTTATCCAAGCATGCAGCCCAGCAGGTCATTGTGCATAATGATCTTAAATGCCAGAGGTCCAATGATGTTACCAGAATCCATTACTTCTTACCAAGTGCTGGAAAAAGTCTAAATCTGGTGTACCTTTTATTGAAAATAGTGGTCTAGGGTCCTAACATCATCAAGACCAAAGGATGGTCCATAGCACTGAATTGGATGTGTTGACACTGTGGGACAGTAGGGGATCGCCATCTACCAAGGCAGCAGAGGATCAGTAAGTAAAACTGTCTGTCCTCTCCCATGGACAATACAAGCAATTATCATTGCAATGAAGGTGTAACCCCACTGTAAAGCATTATTTAAAACTTTTCCAGAGTTGGGTTTTAAGACAGTATCTCGCTACCGCTATATTCCATCTGCAGCTATCTCATAACAATTACTTGTTGTTTCTGCCTTTTTGGAAACTGCAGCAATATTTTAATAGTTGTCATTTTCACAACAATTTAGGCGTTAATTGATAGCAACCATATCCTCCAATTCCATTTAAACCATGTCAGAAAAAATCTGTATCAACTTGTCCAGTAAGTTGTTTGCTAAAACTTCACATCTCAAACCAAACTTTAAAAAAAAAAAAAGTCACAAATATTTGACTATTTTGCCTCTCTTTTTTTTTTTGTTTTTCTCTTTATTTCTCATAGTATATATTATTTGCAGCTTATCTGAATTTCATAACCAGGAAAAAAAAAGTTTGTTTTTCTGTAAACAAGTTTTCAGTCTTGGTGTAACTTTATCTTGTTTAACATTTTCATAAAAAAAAATCTTTTATCAGCCAAAAGAATATGAGCCAAACTTTTGCAAGAAATATGCGAAAGTAAATAGTTTTATAAAGTTTTTTTTCTTTTCTATTTGAATGCGAAATAGAAAGTTACATAGTTGCTGCTATCTTACTGTCCAAATGTTCAGATAGGTTGATTGGTGGCTTACTGTGGATGATTAAATTACCCCTCTTACAAGGGCCTCCCTGGCTCGCCTAGTTAAATGTCCATGCTGATTACATCATTTTTTATGATTTTACTCCTGGAATTTATTGCCGTATTAAAGACTGGATGAATCTAACATTTTATCAGTGAGTCACATTACAGCCTGCTACATATATAGGGTACCTTTTATCTGACTGTTGCTAGGATATCCATGGAAGAAATGTTTTGATTAGTTGATAATGATAACCATTTTTGAAATAATATTTTTGTTGGTGGCATTTATAGATGTCATGAAAGCCTTCTCAGAGCATGCTGTTCATGGAGTTATACACATTCTTGCTTAGACTTGTTCAGAGAATATTCCTGTAGACACAGATAGAGTACCGTGTCTATAGATCCCCATGGCAACCAGCAGCGTTTTAATATATGCTGTTACTTTTAAAGGAGGACATTAAGATCCTGTGCTGGAATAAGGTGGGAAAGATATTTACTAATCTTCCCTCGTCTATTTTCTTCTTTTCTGCAAGGCTCCTCTCCTCCCCTTCCCTCCT